>NC_071098.1:7142500-7450000 GCF_027358695.1 Spea bombifrons
GGTCAAAAGGCCACGTAAAAGTTTTGCTAAAGCCTCGCCTCTAACCACACCCACTAAAACAAAAACATTTAATTGGGGTGGGGCCAAATGCAGCAATGGGCGTAACCATCCGCCCAGTTAGCCCGAACAACCGCCTTGCGATGCTGGTCTTCTGAGCATCGAGAGATGTCCACATGAGAGCAACAATGGAGGTCTGGGCAACTTGCGCAAGTTAATCCAGAGCTGGAAGATGCCGACCCTCTCTGATCCATAGACAGATAATCGTTATATTCTGTTTCTTTGGGTTTTTATTTTTTATTTTTTGATGGGTATATGGCATCAGATCACTACAAAGGCTTAGAGTGATGGGAATGATGCCTCCTAGGAGTCAGTGCCTTAGATGTGGACTGTCTACATGCATTGGACGCGCCTCGGTTGCCTGCAAGAGAATCAGTGCGTGTTTTGGATATCGTGAAAGAAATCTCTTTTTTTTTTTTACTTATTAAGCAAATGCTGGGGGAATTCGCTCATTGCGTTTGATTACAGGTGTGCTGACTGTGAAATTGTATGTTGACAAAAAGACGTTGCTCAGGGCAATCTTCAAGTTAAAATGTTTGCAATGTTAAGTAACACTGCCAAAACCCGGAGCTGATAAAAAGCCGTAGTCAGCATGAGGGCTCACCCAAGTGTAAATCATTCATGAACGCGTGCTTAGTTAGGCCAGGAAATAAGCCTCGTATATACACGATTGCCATTTGTAGAAATTTAAAGAGCTTGACATCACAAACATTCCATGGCTTTAAATTAAAACGGCAAAAAATGATTAGTATATAGAAGTCTTATTAAATAAGCCTGAAAGTTTAACACCTTGCGTTCATGTTTCTACAAATGAATATGTTGAAAATATATATTTTTTTATTCTAGACCTAAATCTTTGCATTGTGGCACTGCATAGTAACAATATATGTTACTGCACACGTCTATGTTGCTACAATAGGTCTAAGTGCTGAAACAATATTTACATTCAGTTGACATATTTGTATGGTTGTTATATACAGTCAACCAAAAAAAGATTCAAAACATAGAAAATTAAACATTTTTTAAATTTTAAAAAACACTAGAGAGCCACAGATCATCAACCCCCCCCCCCTCCGGAATAGAAGACAAAAATACTATGGGAGTCATTTACAGAGTTTATTGCATTTCCCAACGGGCTTTTAAAAGACAAAATTAAAATCTAAAACAATCTACTGGCCGCTGAGCCTAAGACACGGAAATACCAAAAGCCCCAACCCAGCGAGCGCCATGAGCCACCAGCCCAAGCCTGTCCGGGCACAATCTCCAGAAACTGAGCCATTGAATGATGGCAAGGGGGAAATAATTGTAGTCGTCACTGGAAAAGAACATATAAAACATAACTACATACAGGAATGTATCACTATTCCAAAGAAAAAGAGGGGGACATCTAGGAAAACATTGCGGCCTTAGAAGAACCAGGCAGGAAAGAGTTAACCTCCCCTTACCTCTAACTTAAACCTCCATCTCCGATAGGGCCACCGCTGGCATGCACTTAATTGCCCACCTAGGCCAACAGCCATAGTCTGCCTACCTTGTCAGTCCAGGGAGGGGGGGCTTTTTCCAATAAAATAATCTAATTGAGTTTGTAAAAAATATTGTAAAATATATTTGTTGAAGGATTTGGAAGCAAATATTAATAAAAAATGTGCAGCGTTGTGTCATTTTCCAGAAATGTGCACTATGCAGCCTCTAGGGGGAGCTGGAGAGCTAAATCCAATAACAGAATAAGGCAGAGGGGTAAAGTCCTGGTAGTAAGAGGGGCAGTTTAAATGCAAGCTGACATTGTATAGGAAATTAATGAAACCCCCCGTGCAAAGAGAAAGACCACTCATAGACAGGTACCAAGCATAATTAAAAACTAATTTACATATAAAAAAAACCCTTTCTGGTTAACAAATGTTTGAAAATTGTTATACCCCATGGTTTTGCCCCTGATCTTCCCTTTAGCGTCACTGTAAAACATTAAAGGAATTTATTTGATTTTCTGTACAAACCCTCACAATTGTTTGGTTGCCATGGAAACATTAAAATATTTAAGCCTACTTACAGCTATCTGTGTTTTTTCCCCCAGTTCTCTCGCACGTGTAGTTGTTAGATCTTTTTTTTAATCTCTTCTTATTCTATTCCACCTGGCCACACTAAGCGTTCATCTGCTTTCCTTTGATGCAGTTTAATTATAAAGAAAAAAATTCTATAAATAAAATTAGGCTGCACCTAAGTTGACCACGAATAATGAAAATGCAGGAAAAGTAGGGTTTTTTTGCTCGAAACATGACTCGATCATTGCGTCTGACAGTCTGCAGGTGACAATTTGTTCAATAATTAAAACGTTGCCACGCTAATTAATACTCTTCATGAAGTTCCATCACTAAGTTCAAACCCTATCTGTCACAATATATCCCGACGTAATCATGTATTTCAATTACAAGGATGGGTATATATCATACGCAGGGCAGACTGTCATTTAATTAGTCTGCGCACGTTACATCACAACACTCCTTTTAGGGAAAAAAACTTTGTTCTTTTAACTGGAACTCTGCTTGTTTTCGAAGGCATTGGGTCCTGCCGTGGTCCAGAGCGTGGTCACGTCTGGTTCCACATGCCATGGAATTGTCTCGCCGGCTCCTTTTATCTCTCGCTATTTCGGCTGCGGCTGTTTCCTGATGCCTCTCGGTTGGCTCTGTGGGGTTCTGCATATTACGGCTACGCGAAGCAGCAGGCGCCCACAAACTGATCAAACAAATTGATCTTTTTCAACGTAGAGCTTTGATCTGTGAATCTGCGACCATATAATTAGAGCTATTTGCCAGGCCTTTTCTATCGACATATCCGTCCTATAGTGATAGAATCACGCTGCATGAGGATTGGAATTCCAGGTGCAGCTGAACGGACTCGGTGATACATACTGTCAGTTGTTTTAATCAGGGTTTGGATGCACTGGAACATATTTAATGTCTATTTTATATAGAATGTTGTTGGCATAACAAAGCTAAAGCTGACCTATCAGTTAATCGGTAGCAGTAAGTTGCCATGCCATACCCCAGCTACGTATTGTGGCTTAGGCCGACATGTTTAGGGGGGGAGGCAGTGCGCCCACTGCATTTTGGGCCTGATGCAAGGGAGATCAGCAGGCCCATTTACACCAAGATGGTACGGCCTCCGATTACTGCTTTAAAAGGCGCTTTCTCATATGCTTTCTCACCCCATGAAGTGTGAGTGAGGGAGTGTGTGAGAGTATGAGAGAGTGAGAGAGAGCATGAGTAAGAGTGAGTGAATGAGTGTGTGAGAGTATAAGATACTAAGAGAGAGTGTAAGAGTGTGTGAGAGTGAGACTGAGTTTATGAGTGAGTGAAAGAGTGTGTGAGTAGGAGAGACTGAGAGAGAGAGCATAAGAGTGAGTGAGAGAGTGTGTGAGAGTATGAGAGAATGAGCGTGAGTAAGAGTAGCAGTGTGGGTGTTTTTACAGTCAGAGCTGCAGTGGAGGTCTTTGCAGCAAAAGGTCTATTGTATAGGCATCGCCCATCATCAGTTTACATCTGACATCATAATATTTCATCTTTTGACACAAAGTGAAAAAGTCTCTCCTTTCAGAGACTAATACAGTGAGGGGGTATTAAACATGCATGGGACAGGCATATGGCTCCTGAATCTAAGACGATTAAGGTCCAAGCCCTTCCAGTAGGTAGAAAGGACAGACTGAATGGGTCTAATCAGCCCTCCGATGTTTTTATACATTGTATATAGTAGAACGCTAGGATTTTGATGTTTGGAACACAAACTGTATCACAAACGCTCCACATTGTAGCGGGCTAATTTTCACCGCGAAAACACAATACTAAAGCAATCCACCTCCGCACATGTCTACCATTTCAGACAACTCAATAGAGATAGTTGGACGTCCAATAATTCACTCCTTTTATATTTGGAGGTAATGACAGTTAGTCATTTCATAGCTGAGGAAATTCAATTATTTGGTAAAAAACTGATTTCCAAAATTACAAGCTATTCAAAAATACAGCTATATTTCTGCAACCACTAAGTGTCGTTGAGCAGAGAAATTGCAGCTAATCAAATATTTTACTGTAATAGCACATCAGAATAAGGGCAAAAACGGCTATTTGCCTAATGAAGGTCAATTGTGACCAAATCAGTAGATCACTTTTTACAAGACAGCATTTGATTGACTGCAATGTCCCTGCACCATGCAGCTTTTTTTAACGTTTAACTACATAGCAGGACATTTCAACGATTCTAAACAGCAATCGCTGGGGCAATATCATTCAGGAACGACAGCCAGGACAAAGTGTCAGATGTTTTTATCATTTTGGAGTTTTGAGCATATACCGGTATATATATATATATATGCATACAATATGGACAAAAGTATTGGGACACCTGACCATTATACCAGCAGGGACTTTGTATTCTTAATACATAGACATTAATATGTAGTTGGTCCCCCCCTTTGCAGCTATAACGGCTTCCACTCTTCTGGCGCGGCTTTCCACAAGATTTTGGGGAGTTTCTGTGGGAATTGTTTCCCATTCATCTGTGAGGTCCACGGACAAAAAACTGGGACTTTAAAGGGACAATCCCAATTTGGAACGTGAGTGCTTACATCACAGATTCAATCAGGATTGTTCTTAAAAGGCAGGAATGGCCAATAATGGCCACTTCTGCGAATGCACAGTATGAATAAACAACTTTGGCTACCTGCTACGTCAGCTCAGACAGATAGCAGTGCGAAAGGCAACCGGGCTTCAGTTGGTCTCAACTTGGCTCGCAGAAAGGAAAGAAACACTAACCAAATAATCGACGGGCAAGTTACTCCAAAAAAAACGGTTTCTGGCTTAGCCTGTCCGTGGTTATGCCGTACAAGGCAACCTACAGTTCAAAACTCGATATTATATTCAAAACTAAAATTAATATCGCCTCATATTCTCTATATTGTCTATAACAACTTGGAAAAGAACCAAAATATATTTTAGGAATGTGGCATGACAATTACATTTGATTTTCTAGCTTCATATTTTATGTTGGGAGATGTATGTTTAAGTTATACGTTAGTTACTAAGGAATTAATTGTGTTGTATAAGGACTTTTTTAAATACAGGGACACTGTTTTATTTTTTTTATAAAAAAATCTCTTTCAATGCCATTATTCCATAATATATTTTATTTTATATGTTCAGCTATATATATATATATATATATTGTTGTTGTTTAACAATTGGAAGGCAACACAGTCTTCCTTAAAAGTTTTCAATCTCTTCTTGTCATTTATCCGAAGAGCACTCTATCCTTGGAGAACAAAAAATACATGACTTTGTGCTGCCTTCGGAAATAACCATGAATCAAAATGCCGTAAGCGATTAAAGGACACATTTCTTGTGGCAATGCAGCATCTTGGTTTTCGAAGAGTAACCATTTGCAGAAGTGTAGTTTCATAGTAGCTTCGATCACCATACTCTTTGTAACACAAATATATTCAATCATTTTAAAGGGATTTTAGTTTTTTTGTTCATTAAAAACTTATTGAAAGCCCTTTTCCTGCCTAAATACGTTTTGCGGCCACATTAACTATCCTTAGTAATATCTGCTTTCAATTCCACGTAATCTGTTCTTTGTCGTGTTATAATGGCTTTAAATGATTTTTTCTTCTAGCTTGTTTCTATTTTTAAATAGAGATATTGCATCCCTTTGTTAAAGTCGCGGGCCCTTGCATGCCCTCACAAACATCACGCAGATTGGTGAATCTGTTTTTTTGTGAATATTAGCAGGACATGCCACTGGTGTTATGTTTGGAGGTTAGGATCTACTCAACTGACCACGCAACATTTAAGTGAATAGACTCAAATGACATTAAAAATCTATTACAAGCTTTCTCTGTGTAAGCCCAACTGAACCCTAAATAAGCCTAATTTGGTGCACAATAATCATTAATTTGAGCTAACAACATTTTAAGTTTAAACTCTACAGGTCAGGCTGTTGTGAGTCTATGACAGATAAAATACAAAGCCTGTCTTGGCTCATGGAATAACTGCCTATGACATCAAGCTCAATGGACACGTTCCCTGCTTTGTCACAGGTTTTAAGCTTGTTAAGCCTGTGTCCTTTGACGTTCACCAAACTATTAATTTTCCCAGTTTTTGCCATTAAGTGTCCAGCGTGGCGTCACTATGCTGCTATAACCCTTTAGGAACGTACTTCAGAGACAGCTTACGATTTGAGTGTCCTTTTTATTAGCATGTGGAGGCCACTACACATTAACTATTGTCTCCTTTACACATATTCCATGTTCCCCAACTAATTTATCTTGCCAGATAATTACCGGGGTATCTTATAAAGTTACAAACACCCTGATACACTCCGATACTCTCTAATGTTGCATTGCGGATGTAGGCTATTCTTTCCATCAATTGTGTCTCTTTTACTAGGATGTAGGCTCGGGTTCCTGGTGGCCAAATTATTTTTATAAACCTACGAAACAAATCCAAACGCTAACCTCCGTGTCCTGCCAGAATGTCAAGTGCATCACTTTAGATCTCATTTTCTATAATAAACTTACTGATGGCTGACTTTCAATAAATCCGGTGTGTCATTTGCTTCCATAGTTCACAAACTCCATGTTTTTTGGAAACAAGTCAACAAACCTGGCGAAACAGAGCCGCATAAATAGGCCAGACTGAAATTCAATTGCCTCACGTGGTTCTGCAGATATTAGGTCAGTTCTACTAAATAAACACTTTTCGTGGACTAATTTACAGAGTGAGATAGTCAACACAATTTGCGCTATGACATGAAACAAGGGAGAACTAATTGAATTCCATGAGAGGCTCTCTTGCAGACCAGTTGCTTGGGGGGGAATTCTACTCGATATCGAACGAGTATTTTTAAAAATCACAATCTAGTTCATGGAAATGTGTTTATCTTAAGGAGCCCTGGATATGAGGAATAAAATAATTAGCCCTGTTATTTCCCGTAATAAAGGATTCACTGGGAAAAAATAGGAATGATGCAAAATTATATATAATTGAAGGTTTATTTCTGGGACATAGATGGAAATTCAACATTAATGTACATTTTTGTACATATATATATATATATATATATATATATATATATATATATATATATATCATTTGTATTTCCCTAGGATTGTAGTTCTGACAACTCCCATTATAAAGACATTTTCTAAATGCAATATATATATATATATACAGATAAGCAGTGAAAATACATATATATATATATTTATATATATATATATATACAGATAACCAGTCCTTGGTCCTGTCTCATGCATGACTTTAAGCACAGATACTTTTCTTATATATCAATAATATATAATATATACATGACATGTATGCATCTCATTTTTTCACATTGACACTTGAACATTGTATAACTATCCAATTTTTATTTGCAATAAAAGAAAGAGCAAAAAGTTCTATAATTTTTTTTCCCCCTATTTTGGTCGAGAAAGAAACAGTTTATGGGTTAATTTGGAGCCTTACAGCACAGTAAATGTTCCATTGTTTAAGATATCTGCTATCCTTATTTGAGGATAACTGAGCCTTGTAGCAGAGTAGATATTACATGGTTTTAAGATATCCGCTCTCCTTATTCCTGGCCGTCTTCATTTATATTCCCAACACCTTTCCAGCGAGCGC
Organism: Spea bombifrons; assembly: GCF_027358695.1. Taxonomy (NCBI): domain Eukaryota; kingdom Metazoa; phylum Chordata; class Amphibia; order Anura; family Pelobatidae; genus Spea; species Spea bombifrons. The sequence continues at coordinate 7,150,231 of NC_071098.1, forward strand.
AGTTTTGGTTTACAATTGTTAAAGTTTGAATCCAATTAATCATACGGCCATCCACCACAATATATTAACAAACTTTCATATGGCGACTGATCCTTTTATCTTCCTTTTGATATAACTCATACATTCCAGACGATAAGAGCCAAGGTTGCTGATTAAGGAAATATATAACTGCCTACCAATGAGCAGGGGAAAAAAGCTGCCCTTGTCACATCTAAATCAAGCGTTTATAAAACTGTTAGATGGCATTCATAAAATAAAGGGCACGTTGCTGACTCTGAATTTTTTCTTTGTTTATTTATTTATTTTTTTGTTGTTCTTAAGTCACTTTGGATCAGAAATGTTCATACTTGAGGTCTTCTGAGACCTGTCTATAAATCGTTTTTATAACGTGTTTACGACCCGGTGAGTTTTCTATTTTTTTTTTTGTCTTTTCATTTTATTAGTCTAACTTATTGGTAACCACAAAGAAAGAGCAAATTCCCAAAATACAAGTGGACTTCTGCCCTGGGAAGAGGCACTGAAAAAAGCTAAGTGGATAAATTTAATGATCTTAACCCAGGAGGTTTATAGAACCATACCTACAGGGTCCTGACTCAGTGCTAAGCAATCCCAGACACAAATCATAAAATAAGATGGAAATATATATCCAGTACGGTTATAAAAATGACAATTATAAATAACCATACCACAACAATAATGATTTTATAGCTAACGTTGAACATTAAAGTACGCTAACTAGTCCACGGCATTGGAAGTCTGCAGAAGCTGCCTTCTCGTCAGTCTCCAATTTTCTTTCTTTATCATTTCTTTATCATACTTTATAATCTTATTGTGTATCCTGTGCAAAAATTATGTGAATGCAGCTTTAAGGTTAATAAAATAAACTGCAATGGTCGGGTTGGGTTTTTTTGTCAATTGAGCCTATAGCGCAGTGGCTCAGCAATCACGGCCACAGGGGTCACAACTACTTGCCTCCTTTAAAGCTGCTCTCCCTGCATGACAAGTTGCCACATCTTATTGCTCTTGTGTTCACACACTGTGTGAGCAGCCTCTCTTTTAGTGTAGGGTCAGGTGACCCTATTGCATTCCTTCCTGTTCCTGTTCCCGTGCGGTAAAGGTGAGGCTGCATGCACAGTGTGCAAGGGCCAGAGAGAAAGGTGAGGTAAAGGGGAGCTAGTGAGTGGGAGGTAAGGGAGGGATTATGTATTAATGCATGCTAGAATGAAAATGTATTTATAAGTATGTGTGTATGTGTTTAGATAAATGTATATGTGTAGGTGTATACAGGCATGAATGTGTATATGTACATGGGTAGGCTTTTGTGTGTTTGGGGGGCAAAGCTGGCACATGCAGGCTGTTGGGGGGCGTTGACAAGTTTGGTGGCAAAGATGGAACAATCAAGCTGTTTGGGGCACTGACAAGCTGTTTGGTGGCAAAGATTGCATGAGAAGCTGTTTGGGGCATTGACACGCTGTTTGCAGAGAAAGATAGCACAGACAGGCTGTTTGAGGCCACAGACAAGCTGTTTGGGCAAAAGGTTTGCACAGGCAGGCTGGCTTAGGGAACTGACAAGCTGTTTGGGGGGAAAAGATGGTACAGCAGGCTGTTTGAGGACATCGACAAGCAGTTTTGTGACAAAGATTGAATAAACACATTGTTTGGGGCACTGACAAGCTGTGTGGTGGCAAAGGTAAGCTTTTTAGAGGGAAAAGGATCGCACGGGTAAGCTGGTTGGGGCACAGACAAGTGGTTTGGGGCAAAAATGTCATATACAAGCTGTTTGGGGACACTGACAAGCTGTATGGGGACAAAGATGAAACAGACACGGTGTTTGGGGCAAATATGGCGCAGACAAGCTGTTTAAGGAAAAGATGGCACAGACAGGCTGTTTAGGGGAGCTGACAAAATGTTTGGGGATAAGATCACACAGACATGCTGATTGGGGGCACTGACAAGCTGTTTGGAGGCAAAGATGTATATGGAGGGGTTTTAACAGGGATACTTTGCTTGTCTTAATATGTTGCCACCAGTCCATAGGTTCATGTAGTATGTACCACTATAAAGTGGAAAATGTGACGTATTTAAGATTAATACACATTTCTAGATGTGGAATAATTCAGCTAGATAAGTGAGCTCCTTCAAATCACTTCCTGGCAGCAGCTCGTCTGTCTTAGCACTCTAAATGTTTTAATTTAACCAAACAGATGTTTTCTTTTTTAATTTATATCAATACATTATTAATTTTGTAACGTTTTAAAATAGAAACACTGAGTGGCAAATTGAATAAATTGGTGTTGGAAAAGGCACAGCGTTTTCTTTCCTTTTTATTATCTATTGTACAGTCTCCATGGAAACATGCCAGAAGAAATTATTGTCGGACTTTGCTATTTATATGATTCATTTAATAAGAGTAAACATTCACTTAGTGTTTGTGTAGATGAAGCCTCTGTCAATGGAACCTAATTGCGGCAAAACGCCATTTCAGGTCAATTATAAGAGAATATTTAGATTTAGCTGCTGGTAATAATTATCAGTGATATATAACTTAGGACATTTTTTAAAAAATTTTCTTTGAAAATATGAAATTGAGTTCTGTTATTTCTACTTAATTATTTATAAAACGTCCCTTTCACCGAAGAGATTTTGTCATTCTGTGTAGAGCAGAACACAAACAGGCATCCCTACATTTTACTGTAAATTTTTGTTTGTTTTATTTTGCGATAAAGCCAGCTGATGGAACCATAGATTTTTCCAGTTTGGTAAAAACTGAGATTAATTTGCTAAAGCAGGAAATGTGGAGTTTCAGCCCAGCGACTTCAGTAAATATTATAAAAAAAAAAGGCCAACCACAGTGAGAGTCTCTGGCATGAAGGACGCGTTCGTTTAATGCACAGCTAAATAATTGAGGTTCCATGAAAGGCGGCTCGTATTTCAGAAGACATTCATTGGTACGCCATGATGTATTTACCATGGTCTCTGGCCTAGGGCTCACCTAGAGCAGCCACCCCCGCCACAGCTGCCGTGCCCTCTGCGGGGTGCCAGAATATGACATCATAGGTGTGAAGCGTCTTTTAAAGTAATGTGTGCGGCCTCCATGGTGCTTGATCACCCAACAGGTGATCTGACCCAAAGTGGTCGTGAGCTAGAGCTACCATTGACTAACCGATATGTACCTCTCTGATTGTTGCAAATATTATCGATTGGAGTTCGTGTTACACAACTAACCCTAACATTATCTTTTTTCACAGAATCCTGACATTGTACTCGTACACTACTTGAATGTTCCTGCCATAGAGGATTGCGGGAAGCCTTGCGGTCCCATTCTATGCTCTATAAACACAGACAAGAAGGAGTGGGCGAAATGGACAAAGGATGAGCTGATAGGCCAGCTTAGACCTATGTGTAAGTCATGTTTTTTTTTTATCTTTTCCTGTACTTTCTGCTTGGAATTCCTTGGCTGACAAAATCCATTAGAATGTTCGCCAACAGGCTAAAAAAAACAAGATTAGCAGCAGGCCTAAAGTGCCAATTTATGTCCCAAATCTCATTCCCAGTTGCACAAACGGCACGTACTGTACGAGGTTCAAGTCCAAGGAGTATAGTCTTTGCTGACTTTATTACCAAGGTTTACCAGTTGCTTGTGACATTCTAGAAAATACTGTTACGTCTGACCTGCCTGCACTTAAAGGGATATTTCAGCCACCGTATGCTCTTTAATGCTCATGATAGCTGAGAGGTCTCTGAAGAATCCCCCCCACCCCCATTTATATTTCTCCCTTTCCCCGATTTCCAGCTATTTTCTGCGCAGGAGATATGTTCAGCTGATCCCTAAACGTTACATACTTAATGTCAGTCAGCCCCAACGCTGGCGGGGTGATCAATGCAGACAGGGCTCTATTGAGAATGTACAATAAGCAGCCAATCAGTGGCAAGAATAATGAGACCACCGAGGATGAGTGTAGCTGCAGAGCTGCAGCTTCTACCTCACGTGCTTTTATTTATTTATTTCATTTTTGAAGAATGTCCATTGAAGTACTCAAAGCGAGTGAGGGTTACTCACAGAGTACTTTAATATGCGTTCTTCTTTAGTGGGGCGGTCAGGGACAGTAAACTAAACTGTCCCTTCGAAACAAATAAAACCGGATTTATGGCATAGCTCCTTCCGAGCTTTTTTTTTCAGACATATGAATGTCAGGGAGGAGGGCACAGAAATAAGATGTCTCAAAAGCCAAACGTCTGATCAGACCTTGGCAGTCATCAGTGAATAAGTTAATCATTCTAAGTACACTAAAAAAAACAACAGCATATAGTTACAGGTTTATACATGATTACGTCCACACACAGCTTTAATTGGCATGAAATAAAAGAAACCTCCCACTTGTAGCTTAAAAAATAGAACAAATTAACAATTTTTTCCCATCAAAGCACCGAATTATCATATTTTCATGAAAACTCACAAGAACCAAGAAGCTAATCCCTATATGTTTATATATTTTAATGTTTAAATGATATTTGATATGTTTAATATCTTTTAATGCTTCCCTTCGCCTTGTGTACTGCGATAAATTGACATTATTTGTCATTTTTTTCTGTTTTACCTCTTCTTTTCTGCTAATGATCTGTCTCCAATGGCTGAAATCAAACATCTGGCCATAAATGTTTTTTGTACACGATTTTCAGAGAAATGTCACAAAAGTAAGACCCCCTTCCCTTGGTATTACTGCTAATGAATGAAATAATAGCTAGGTTTTTAGGGGGTTCAGTGGGCAGAGAGGTGCATATAACGTAATTCCAACGTGTTGACCGCACCGATATTCACTCTTGTTCTACTTTTGAGCTGTTTTTGGAAGTCGTTTTCTAAGCATAATCTACTTTGTATCATATTCAGTACAACAAATTCAGACATTGTTACATTACAATCAACAGCTTGGGGACAATCAATGCTTCTCCTAAATGAAAGATAATTTGCGTCTCTGTTATATTTTTCTTTATTTCAAGCAGCTGATTTCAGATTAATCTGGAAGTGGCCAAGTAATGACATCATATGTCTATGTCATAGTATTTATTTTAAATATGAGCTCTGTATCGCAATTAGCAGGGGCGATAAAGATCCATAGATTGCTAGTTGACGGTACGGTCTTGTCTGCCAAAATATAATTTGTCTGCAATTAGTTTTATTAATTTATCATGCTCCAGTATGTTTGGCAGCCATGTTTATGTTAGGAGAAAAAAAAAGTATAATGTTTACCTTAAACAACTAAATTCTATTATACAGAATGCCAGATATATAAATATAAAATACTCAGATCGACCAAAAATCATGTTATTAGGATCAGATACGTGCCATATCTTTAGGGGCCCTGAAAAAAAAAGAATGTTTTTAAAATATTGCATATTTGTAGTTTTTTTTTCTATACCCAGGGAGGAAAATGTAAAAAAAGAATAATAAAAAAAAAGAAAAAAAAAGGCAATACTTTCAATAATCACTCTTGGCATTCACATGGCGTACACAGTTTAGCATATTCTGGGAAAACAGAGTTACTATGATATCCAAAAAGGCATTCGAGATGTTCCCAGACTCTATCATACAACACATTTGGCAGAAGGTATATTGGCCCCGTCTTACTTTACATAAACCATGTTCTTCCAAAACATTCACAGCCGACTTACTGATTTTTCCTAATTTCCCTGCTCCGTAACAGATGTGTTTGTCATTTCAACAGAGTGGTTTTGCTTACCTGCCACCAGGTCTTTCCACGATAGGGAGGTCCTGTCACTCAAACCCGAGCGCTAATTGTTGGATGACACTTTTTAAAGTAGGAAATTCCGTGAACTGAACGTGGTCGTTGGTTCTAAAGAATCATCAACTGAGTAAAAATACTTAAAACTCAGCAGATTTTGGCCTTTTCTGCACCACTCGTGTGGCACTCAAAAGTACAAATATTGCAGCTGCGTTATTTTTTGTAAATACGTATATAATGCCTGCAGCTGTACTCATTATTGTAAAGATTTCCATCTAGGTTAGATTTGATAATTACAGGGGCGACAATAGACACACATGCGAGCCCCACAGAGCTTACAATCTGAGTATTAAAGGCCCTCCGTTATGTAGCTATCAGCATAAAGCTGCCATGACACTTGTTTTGTACGTTGGGTACCGAGATCACAGAGTGCGTCGTTTTATTTCTGATACCCATAGGAGATGTTTTCTAACAGCCAAGCAATTGATTTCCGTCTTTAAAACGGCTCAAAACAAACTGTTAACATTTCGACGACTGTGAATTATTTAATATGATCACAGCACGTGTGCGTGTGAAGTAATTGCTCTCACCTCTGATGTATGTTTAACTTTTTGTGTGCCAGACAACAGAGCAACACATTACACCAGGATACAACAATACTGCACAGCCTCCAAATACTGCATTACTGCACAGCCTCCATATACTGCATTACTGCACAGCCTCCATATACTGCATTACTGCACAGCCTCCATACACTGCATTACTGCACAGCCTCCATACACTGCATTACTGCACAGCCTCCATACACTGCATTACTGCACAGCCTCCATACACTGCATTACTGCACAGCCTCCATACACTGCATTACTGCACAGCCTCCATACACTGCATTACTGCACAGCCTCCATACACTGCATTACTGCACAGCCTCCATACACTGCGGTACTGCTCAGCCTCCATACACTGCATTACTGCACAGCCTCCATACACTGCGGTACTGCACAGCCTCCATACACTGCATTACTGCACAGCCTCCGTACACTGCATTACTGCACAGCCTCCTTACACTGCATTACTGCACAGCCTCCATACACTGCTTTACTGCACAGACTCCATACACTTCATTACTGCACAGCCTCCATACACTGCTTTACTGCACAGCCTCCATACACTGCATTACTGCACAGCCTCCATACACTGCATTACTGCACAGCCTCCATACACTGCGGTACTGCACAGCCTCCATATACTGCGGTTCTGCACAGCCTCCATACACTACATTACTGCGCAGCCTCCATACACTGCATTACTGCACAGCCTCCATACACTGCATTACTGCACAGCCTCCATACACTGCGGTACTGCACAGCCTCCATACACTACATTACTGCGCAGCCTCCATACACTGCATTACTGCACAGCCTCCATACACTGCATTACTGCACAGCCTCCATACACTGCATTACTGCACAGCCTCCATACACTGCATTACTGCACATCCTCCGTACACTGCATTACTGCACAGCCTCCATACACTGCATTACTGCACATCCTCCGTACACTGCGGTACTGCACAGCCTCCATACACTGCATTACTGCACAGCCTCCATACACTGCGGTACTGCACAGCCTCCATACACTGCATTACTGCACAGCCTCCGTACACTGCGGTACTGCACAGCCTCCATACACTGCATTACTGCACATCCTCCATACACTGCATTAATGCACAGACTCCATAGACTGCATGCCTTAAAGACACAGAGCGTCCGGATATGACGTCAAATCCCAGCACCCTGTAGTGAATTTGGCGACCTTGGAGGGTCAGGCCCAGGGCAGCACCAAAGTTAATTAGACCACTGAAAATAGCATATTTGCAAACTCCCTCTCCAGCGCATAATCACCAGTAGGCCGTATATATATATAAAGAGAAATTCTGAGACTTAAAGAGTTAAATGCAGAGCAATCGATGGGAATGTTCCATTTGTTGCCAAGGCAATTGCTTGACATTTAGAACATTCTACCGGAATTACTGTGAAATACGGCTTAAATATGTTCATTGTTAACGCTTGCGGGAAGAGGGTCCTGCCATGTTCGTACCCAAAGGTCCCCTAGAGTACCGATCCTCGCCGATCTTCAGTACAGCACCTGTTTGTTATACGAAATGACTGTCACTTTAAGCGGACCGGCGGCAGGTAGATCTGTGTCTCGGAATTAATATGGAATTTGCTCTTCTGCCATTCCATTCATTCTCTTGGGGAAGCGCTGTACTCTATAGCTGCCGTAGATCACAGAGGCCATTGGGGATAATAAATTGGATATCATTTTATTGGCTTGCCAATAAAACGACCAGAACAGTGTATGAAATCTCATTCCCTGTCTTTGAAGCTTGATATATTTATTATCTGTCCTTACTTACATGTATGTGTAGAAGAAAGAAAAAATGATTCGACCGTATTGTGCCGAATTATGTTTTGGCTACACGAGCAATGAAAAATATCAGCCCAGTCGACTAGTACGTACACTGTCTAAATATTTTATGGGCACTAGAATTTTGAGCGTGTCTCGTTTTCAGAAACGTATATGTATCGGCAGCCATAGGCAAATCATTTATATTCATGAAATCCGGAAAACAATAAATGTGATATAAACAGTAGTGACCCCCAGAAATGCTGTCTGCTGACCTCACAGGGTAGCGTCTTACTGTCTGCATGTCTTTTCTGCCGATAAAGCAACAATGTATTTATAACGGAGCTACTGTAGGACTTGATTTTAGCACCTAGAAGAGATGTACCTACACAATTTGCCCCGGGGTGAAGATGCAGCCTGGTCCTTCGTCTTAAAGGGAAACTCCTGCTGTTTGGGGCATGTTTATATTGTCAGTAGGTGTTTGTGAATTGAAGCAAAAGATCAGGGAAACCTACATAACGTTTTCCACGCGTTTTCCTTAGTTCCGTTTTTTTCCGGAATGGTCCACCTGCAGTAGATCCAGAGTTCATTACAGTTGAGTGTCGACTGTCTTAGCCAGACTTTGGACACTAAGGGCCGATACTAGTCTGAGCTGATGTCAGATGAGGTGTGTGTTAAGCCAAAGTATTGTCACAAATACAGACACATTTTGCTACTGTTGGATGCTTTGCATAAGGAGGCGAGACGCTATCTGCGGCGTCATTCCGGGATTATGTCACACATTGTATCGGCTTTCCATGTTTCAATCTCCACGAGGTTTCTAGGCCATGAAAACTAGCTTCTCAAATAGCAAAGGGCCATGAGTAGTTGAGAACCAAGCCTGAGAACTCTCTGGGTTTAATCTGGAGTCTCCAGGGGAAGTGCTGCTTTCCCGGGACATTCTCCTCTGTCTCCATGGAAGGGGAATGCCGTTTTACCACGTCCAATCCCCATCCATTCCCCTTCCCACCTCAATCCTATGCAACGCTTTCCGGGGCTAGCCCCGCCCCTTGTTGTGACTAACCCCACCCTTCATAGAGTTAACCCCTTGTGCACCTAGCCCCACCCTCGTTGCTTACCCTGCCCCCTGTGAAGCCACACGTTTGGAATAGGGGAAGCTCTGGGTAACCTATCCCTGTAACTTCCCAGGTATGGGTATTACCCAAAGTAACATATACTCTATAGATCAGGTGTACGGTTTAAGCCATCAACAGCAGACTGTCTGTACTGAGATGAGTCTAATACACCTACTTTACGCACCAGACATCTAATGGAGTTCTCCACCTTGCAACCCGTTTTTACCATAGGTTGAGAACTTCAATGGGCCACCAGATGACAACCAGAAACCACAACAAGTGAAAACAGAGTTAGACTAGTCAAAGGGACAGGGTAGGGACATACCTGGAAACTTGTGGGCTTGGGCTACCTGGAGCCCACCCTTGCAAAACGCGGCCAGTACTGCCCACTGACATCAATGGGTGGCCCCAATGGGTGGTCCCTGCTGATGTCAACATTGCGGGAAATACCCCATTTTAAGGGGAAAATGGGCGGGAGAGGGTAAAGTCAGGACCTCGCTCCCGTGACCCAGAGGTTTCGATTGTTCACCCAGAGAACCGGAGAGTCTGCGCTTCTCATGGAGTTCTCCAGGCCATACCTGGAGAGTTCCCAGGCATGGGTAGGGACCACAGAACCAGTTGCAATGAAATAGCTTATATGTTAGACAGCTCAAAAGTCGACCAGACAGCAAAGCATCTCAGCCGAAGCTGTTCTGGAACACAGGAGATACACAGGAATAATACAGCAGTCTACAAGATAGAGCGGCTTGTTAAACTCTGTATTCCAACCTTGCATTTCTGGATATACAAATTCTACAAGGAGTAAAGAAAAAGGCATCATTGTGTTGTCTGGATCATGTGGGACTGCTGTGACTATGTTAGGGAAACGATCCTCTGAACCAAATTCATGTATTAATTAACAAAAGACACTGTAAGGTTAAAGAATTATTTGAATCAAGTCACAAAACTTCCCTTTTTTATCCCTGGTATACAATATTTGATATTGAGATTTTATATGAAATCAATACGCCTGAAAGAGTATTAATAATGAAGCCATACTGTGAATTACTATAAGTGAGTTCTTTGCATGCATTACGCGGGAAACAATCACTATCTCACAGCCACTAAGATCAGCAAACACGGCTCCACAAATGGCTGCTGTTTTTTTCTTTAAGCCTGATGAATGGACCTGCTAATTTTCATTACGCCATGCACATATTCAACAGGTAAAGACAAATAGAAATCTTAATTGATTATGTCTTACGTCTCCAGGATTGCAGAGATGTTGTTAGAGTGTATCCATATCAATCCTCATATTTTAAAAACACACACAACAGAAGAATCATATTCTATTAAATCACAACAAGCACATTTTATTTTGCGATATTGTGTATTTATGGTTTGCTACCGCCACCTGCTGGTGAACTAGGAAAACAGCAAGACAGAAACTTCTTGAAATGCAAGTTTTTTGATTTTTTTATCCTAGAATACCTTTTTTATTATTAGAAACATTGAATTTGACAGAAGATTATTCAATCCATCTAGTGTGCCTGTTTTACAGTTGTAAGGACATTAATCAGTCTTAAGTCTCATCTTAGATTCAGGATCTATGCCTATCCCGTACATGTTTACAACCCACACTGTATTAACCTCTACCAACTCCACTGGGAGACTCTTCCATCTACCACCTTCTCAGTAAAGGTAAACCTTCCTTACATTACATCTAAGGATCTTTCCCTCTAGTTTTAGATTATGACCTCTTGTTCTAATATTTCTCCTCCTTTGAGCATTGTCAACAATTCTAATTTAGCAGAGCTTGATGTAATTTCAATAATTCTTCTCCCTGTAAAAATATTCCAAGAGTGCATCTACATTTTTTTTTAAATCCTGTTTTCTACTAAAATCGTCAGCGTTCTCATAAAGAGCTGGTTGCTTTGATGAGCCCTGATGCAAGGTAGTCATAATTAGACAATGTTCCTCCTCTCGTAAATTGCAAGAGCAACAATAATTGTACATGGATGGTTTATTAAAAACACAGGCATTGGAAATGTATGAATCAAAGACTGAATTTATACATTTCATGTGCTGATGGATGGATCTAACGCAGAACAGGATCTGGGTATACAGCCAATGCTTAGACACCAGCTGTCAACCTTCATCCCAGACTGTAGACCCAACTGATGTTCTAATGATATAACAGAGGGAGAAGAAAATTCAACTTATTTACAACTATACATATATACATACATACATACATACACACATACATGCGCAGATAAATAAGAATAGATAACAGATCATTTTATACTAAGACTACACCCAGTCTGGCCATCTGGGCAAATACCCGGTGGTCTGGTGGCAGACGGCCCATGCCATTTACCTTTTCTGCCACTCGTGGGGTAAATACGGAGCTTTAATTAATTAGCAGCCACCAGCTGGAAACACATGAAACACAAAAAAATATATATTTTTTTTTTATTTCATCAATTTTACATTCAGATGAGAAAAAAAGTATAGGAAAGTACTGACATTATCATTATATTTATATTATGATCATACACAACCCATAACATTGAATGTTTCCTTCATCACTAAGGATAGGATTAATACATTTTGGTAAAATTTAGTTAAGTGGCTAAAAAGTAATAAAGTGATTTCAGAAGAAAGAAGAAAAACATTTTTTTTTTGGATACGCTCAGCTAATTGCTCACTATTGTCTTTTTTTAAACAAATTGAACCCTTCTTTATTTTTATTGTAATTATCATCACTGAGCTGATCCAGCAGTCGAATGCAACTTGACCTATTTCAAGAAACACAGCCTCCGACTGCCTAATTGACTGGTCCCCCAATCAGCAGACATTACAAATTATAACGTATTTGTTTTTATCATTGTACCATAATAATAGCCTAACATTAAACTGTCTTTGTTGCTCCCTTTTACAATTCAGTTCATTATACAAAGCAGTCATTAAGCACAAGGTTCTATAATACAATCTTTTATGCAAGAATAAATAGTCAGCATTCTCATAAAGAGCCGCTTGCTTTGATGAGCCCTGCTAAGACTTACTCGGGGTAGATGCGAGGTAGTAATGACATATGCTTTGGGGTAGGTCAGACATGAATGGCAATTATAGCGACAAAGATGAATAATAATGCAATTACTGGCATCCAACGGTAACCGTTCTGTATGTTGTAGATGCCACGGAAAAACACCAGGTAGGACACATCTGTAAAAGAAGCAACGTGGGTCACAAGCTTTATACTTTAATTGGAAAACAGAATAACTGTAAAAAAGTTAAATATGTCATTAAGACGAACAGGATAAACACGCTGGCCCGTACTTTATATATAAAAACTGGATTTTTTTTTTATAACACAGGCGAGGCAGTGCGAATTTATAGAAGGCATAAAGGGAGGGGCTTATCCTAAGCCACGCCCAATCTTGGATAGCCGATTCCAATTCTACCCTTTTTTTACGCATTTTTTTTATCCATGCGTCACCTACAACACTTTTTTAATTTGTCTTTCTTTTTTTTTACATGGATTGGCACCTAGGGTCGGACTGGGGTTGAGTAAGTGACCCCCTTGGCACTTTAAGGCCAACGGCTGGATATGTGTGGCTGCACATTACGCTTTTATACCCTTGTATTGTGTGGCTGCGCATATCCAAGGACCTTGGACCTGATCTGAGGTAAGTAGGTGGACTCATTAGCCAACAGGCCACTGGGCACTTGCCTAGTGTGCCAGATGGCCAGTCTGCGCCCATGGGTGCCAGGAAAAATGAACAAGGAAACTGTTATTTTTAAGAAATACACACCTAATTTACAGTCTGCGCAAGAGAAATCTATAATACCAAGTAAATGACATTATCTAATATCTCTTAAGCTATCGGAGTTCACCCATGCAGGTTCTTCTGTGTATCGTGACAAATGTAACTATCAATTCTTGTTCGAGTCTTGACATAACAAGGCCATTAGGATAAAAACAGATACTAGGATAAAAATCTTACTTTCCAACACAGCTATATTTAAAATATATATATATATATATATATTACACATTTTTTATGTACTATAAAACACATTTGTACTTCTATTAATTTTTATTTTCTTAATAAGACATGGGGGAAAGGACCATCGCCATAAAGCATCAGCTCAGTGTGGTGTTTGAGCAGGGAAAGCCATCCAAAATATCACCTGACCAACAACAATGGCCGCCTCCAGGTCTGCAGATTATTGGAACAAAATGAGATAAAACCAATACTGACCTGGATTACTGTATACAGCACTGGAGTTTATACTCAAAGAGAAAATATTTTTTCCATAGGACTTCCCGTTTCAGAACTATTTTCCTTAAAAAAGTAATCCTATCAAAAAAGTGGTCTTTTCAGCTTTGTACCAGAATCGCCCTTTATATACAATCACCGCTGCCTCGTTAACATGAATTTGACTATAAAGCATATTTATATGTGTTGTCTATCTTCATTTGATGACAATAATGGGTTACATTATTAGTTCTATTATTTTCTAGACTGCCAGTTACAACCCTATTACTTTCATGACCACATCAACATATTTCTTTTTGCAAAAATACATAAAAAACAGTAAAACTGACCAAATTTAATACAATAAACACGGTGGTGCTGAAAAATATTGTTATTCTGTACTTTAGCAATACTGCCAACCGATAATTCACTTAAGTATAAATGAAAGAGCGTGTAGAGCTTTGATTGTTTACTATAAAGTTTTGAGAAGGATATAATATGCGTCTATAAACGCCGTCCCTCGGTGCACGATTAACAAGTTCAGAAAACAAATTATGCTAAAATAAGTCAGATTCTATATTTTATAAAACATATTGAGCCGAAGCTGAAACACTAGTGATTAAAATGTCTTTAGATTCCAGTAGATTTAATTTTTGTACTGCAACAGTCTACAACATAACCAGGTTTGATATTTATATATATATTTTTTTAATAAAAAATACCTTTTTTTTTTTCTAGAAATTCATAAAAACAAAAAATATTCCATTTCTCCCGTTCGGTGCCAATGATGGTTCTTTTGAGGGGAGACAGTAGCCACCATGCGCGCTTTAATGCATATGATTGCAGAGTGGTCCCTTTTAAAGTTTTTAAACGCATGGGGGGGGGTTCTGCAGGTATGACCCGTTTGACCCTTTGGCCACCCCCCAGCTATTTTTGTGACAGACTCACAAGGGTCATTCACATCCCCATTAAAATGTACGGAAAGTGCTCTGGATTGCTTTCCCCACCACTAATTGGCTACTCCAAGCAGCCAATCAGTAGCAATAATAATTGGACCATAGTGGAGGAGAGCTGCTGCAGCAGCAGGGCTGCATTCTACGCCAGGTAAGTCCTTTTAATTTTTTTTTTAATGCGTATTAAAGTACTCGCAGAGGGTTAAGGTTACTCACATAGAATTTGAATATGGATTCTTCTATAGTGCGGGTGTCAGGGATATTAAACTATCCCTTTAAGCAATAATTGCTCTTGGATGTGCTGTGCCTGCCAAGTGGCAAACCGTCTCTGGAAATTGATTTTAAGCATTGACACGTATGTTTACACGCTGCTGGGAAGAGCGTACCCATCTTTTTAAAGATGTGTAATTCTGTTTCCCGTTTTCTGTGGAAATAACACGAATCGAAGTTAAAAAAGCCATAATGAACCGCGTGCTGATAAATGTGCGTTTTAACCTGACATTGGACGGATACGGTAGGATTGTGTTTGTTTTTTTATTATTAATCGGTATTCAATGTACCGTGGAATTTAGTGACGGGGAACAAAAAGCGTTACCCTCCTTGTGTTTGTTTCTCTCCTAGCTACGAGGTTACCTGGACACCCCCCATTCCCCCCCCCCGCCGCCGTCTTTGTAGGTTACGTTGTGATTACCATAGAGGTGAAATAATTGAAAGCATTTCATGATGAAGTGTTCCATTAATCTACAGAGCAGACACAGAAAACGCAGGCTTGTGTTATAAGCTGTATGCTCCCGGAACTGGATTACTGCCAAGCGTTCCTTACACCATTATTGTCGACTTCCATAAATGAAAAAGATTTAATTTAAGAGGTTATTTTTCTGTTGCCTAAAAATAATCAAAGATTCTATTCTACCAAACACCACATGTTCTAAAAAAAATTACTATTGGAAGCCCAATCAATGGAGGCATTTTTAGATTTTCCTTCTTTTTTTCATATCCTTTCCTCGGCTTACGCCAAAATTCACACTTTTCAAAATTGCCAACGAGCGACCCTTGTTTAGGGGCTGCGCAGGATGACCGGATTATAGAAAAATATATACTTAAGGACTATGGGACTAAAGGACTATATTGATGCCCTAGGTAGGGTTATGACTGTTAGGTTTGGGTATCAGAAGTATCTCTTGTAGCTTTAACATATATTTATTATTTATTATCTCCTAGAACAAGGAGGATCTTAGGTTAGTCAAGATGTATAGAAAAACCTTTTAGGTCACCAATTCTGCCCCCCTTTCCTCCATTAATCCCCCCTTTTCTATGCATATCACAGTGGTCTACAGCTGTACAGGCCACCAAAAACTGCATATAAACAGCAGAAAACATATTTATCAATTCAATTACGTAATTAAAATCCATTCTTCTTATTCTAAATGCCATACAGAGTAATAGAATAGTCATCAATAGGTCACAAAATTTGGGGTAATATCCTGTCCCTTGGTGACAACCCCTTAACCAAAATTGGCCCTCTGAAATTTTGAGAGGTATGATATGATCCAACTCAGATCTAAAAGCCATGGGAGGATTACTTAGGGGCAATTATTACAAAATCGAACCCCTGAATAATCTCGCCTTCTCTTTTCCTCTAATCAAATAGGTTTAATTACAATGTATCTGGCTGAGATCAGAGAGGGTAAACACATTGATTTATGAATGCTCGGTGTTAAATGAATTAATTCAAAGTTCAGATATTTGTTGACCTTAAGCAAAGCGAAATAATGTGCAAGAAACAAATCTATCACAAGTCACTGAATAAGGGTATTGAGTTTTACAGTTTTGAAAGAAAAAGAGCAAATGTGATAAACATTTTATGAACATGAAAATATATTGAAAGGGGAGAAAATGTGTTTCTCCCTCTCCTCCTCCTGATCTGTCTATGCTGATCACACTCCATAGCCCTGCATTGCTGATCGCAATATGTGTGATCAGCCAGCAGGGGGAACAAACAGAGAACCGGTGCATTTCTGGCTTCTACCAACAGGGGAGAGTCCAGACTGTCGATAGACAGCCTGATCTCCTGTGTGGCGGCAGGGAGAAGTCCCTTCTGTTGCAACAAAGTCAGGATGTACAGAAAAGCCCTAATGGGCATCTTGGCACTGCTTTGAAGGACTTACCGATATGTCCTAAGGGGTGCCAATGGGTTAACAAAGTAACCCAAATAGGAACGGATTGCAACTGATAAATTTTTCCCAGTGTATGAATCAGGGCCAATATATCCCATATATTTTATTTCCATTGTAATCTACACCAGGGTCGTTATTCAATTACTCGTGATGGATTTATCTCCAGCGTTGAATCTAGCCCAATAACTCAAACACTTTATGTATTAATAATGTATTATTTTGGCAACATATGTTCACACAATTTTTTAAACAGGAAAAGACACGCCGGTGACTGTGTCGTGATATATTAAAACGTTTGAGTATGACTTATAATTTTGAAGAAATTGAAATGTCACCCCGGGTCGGAGCGGCAATGCATTAGAGGAGCGAGTGAAATATACTTTATGCTCGGAACAAGTGCTCCACAACCTTTAGGAATTAAAGTCTAACCAAGAAAAAAAGATGATATGAAGTTCTCATTCAAGAAATCATTTAAAAACCTGAAGACCTGTAAACACATATGAAAATCGAATTCTGAGCGGGGCGTCTCGATATAAAGAGATAAATCTAATAAAAGTTTTATCCAGACTGAACCGAGAAATCAAAAGGCAGCCCTTTATTGCCATCAATAGTGAAGCATCGGCAAAATGCAGGCAACGAGGCTGAAATTTCATATTGACCTTGTTTCTATAGAAACCGTCTGCTCGTGTCAACAAGTTGTGGATTAAGACCAAAGGAATGAAGCGGTCTTTTATTTGCATGGGAAAACAACTCTGCAAAGGTTTTCACACGGAAACCTGTATTGCACAGCAAAATTCTAAATGTAGAACACGGGAAAGTCGATACGTAAACATCACCGTTTCTGTGTCTTCTCAATCGGTATGCAGGAATTAAAAACAGAGATCTTAAGCAATGACATTGATACATTGAAGGTGATGCAAAAAAAGCACCAGAAATGCATGATCATCACATAAACCGAGTTAGCAAAATAGCTCAAATATTGAGACCGGGGGCGATGAGGTGTCCCTGGCACTTTAAGACCAACTGCTGCCAAAAGATGTAAGTGTGGCTGCACGTTCTGGTTTTTATGCTCACGCAGCATTTCCAGCAGCCGGCCGCACACTGCTGGACCCACGCAACAGGTAGAACCAAAGAAACATAGAATTTAACGGCCCATTTGGCCCGACTAGTCTTCCTGTTTCTCCTGCTGTAAAGACTTAGACCTTAATCAGTTGTTGGTCTCATCTTTGACTAAGGTGCCATGTACCTGTCCCATGCATGTTTAATACCCTCACTGTATTATTCTCTGCTGGGGGGGGTTGTTCCTCTTATCAACCACGTAAAACTTATATTACATTTAAGCTTCTGACTCTCTGGAAGGTATCACAACAAGCGTCCACATTTTCAAAGGCTGCTGGAAACATTCTATACATTATTGTTTCTTGAAGAACATTCTTGGCATGAGAAGGGAGAAGCTTGGACATAACACGGGTGGGTAAAGCCCATGATGTCACACATCAACCATGAGATGGGAGCTTGTTGCATTGTGTTCCTCGGTTTGGGGCACCTGCCCCAGAAAATATTATTAACTTGGCATTTATCTCTATGGCCTATTTTTATGCGAGACTGTACATTTCTAAAGCTACGCGGTTGGGGCACCTTTTATTAAATTGATGCTTTTTTCAAATGTTCCATAATTGCTTCACATGTTTTACTTTCGCCATTTTTGTCTGTTGCTTGCGGACAAAAGTTATCCAACAAAATTCAGTTTTTAAATACCATTGACTATAATGCTACAATGTATCATTTTGTTATCCGCTGTCTCCGGGGTTTTTTTTTATAATATTATTTATTACATTGTAGGAATTTATTGTTGAGAGATCCGACGATAAAGCCCTAAAGAAGTAATACGAAATAGAAAACTTCCATAATACACAAAGGTCATAATTCTAGAAAAGGAACTCTTACCGATATATTTAATTTACAAATAGACATTTTTTTGCTACTCCTTCCCCCCCCCAAAAAAAAAGGAATTCAATGGAAAACTTCCAAAACACCCCTTATTGCCTTAATAATTTTTATTCTTTCAAAACTTAAGAAAAATAAATTCATGATCATAAACATCTACTTTCAATAAAACGTGCAACAAAAGATCAGATTTACTACCAATAGTTGTGGGTGGTTTTACGACTTGTACATTGCAGACAAACTAGAATTAAAAACATTTGCCAGAAATACTGCTTTCCCTAGGTACTTGTTATTTATTTTCTGAATCATCAAGAAAAGCTCATTGGAATTCTTCAAGATACCAAAAGGCTTTCCATTTTTACTGCATTCCGCTGTCAGCGTTCAATAATCTACAACATATTCCCAAGAATTGAATAGCAGATTCATGGTGATTATTCTGCAGTATCCCACAGCGGAGGCAAAGCTGCAAGCTTTATCAGATTTATAGCTGGTAATTAATATCTCCCTACTGAGTACTCCCCTGGCTGGGGAGTGTTTGTGGCTGGGAACCTAAGATCCCGTCTTGGGAGGATAAAGTTGAGCTACAATCAACACTTCCGCTTTAATTGATAAAGAAGTTCTCCAGCGAAATCGCCAGCAACTGTTCTAGTTTTCTTGATTGTTAAGCGTAACGTTTTCAAGAGCACGGGGAGAGAATAAGATACCTGCGGATGGGTTCTGCCGATTTCGTGGGCCTCGTTGTAGCTACAAAGTGTTGAATATCGGCAAAGATCTTCTAATAAGAGAAAACTACCAAAAAATAATAATAAAATAATAAAAGAAAAAAAATAACAAACAAAATAAAAAAATATATATATATATATATATATATATATATATAAATATAAACTCAGAATTATATAAATATATATATATATATTTCTAAATAAATAAAAAATATATATATTTATATATTTATAAATTTATATGTTTATATATATATATATATATATATATATATATATATATATTAAATAATTATTATAATTAAATCTGAGCATTTTTTAATGTCATTTGCTGCAAATCCTATTATATATATTTTATTTTAGCTTCCACCGAACTAGGAATGGTTAATCTTTAACCAACCGTACTTCATTCCTACAGTCAAGATAAAAAATGCATACGTCTTAGACCAGAAAGCTCATTCCTGATACTGCTGAATCCCCAAACGCTTAGCGGAAATCAGTCTTTACTCATACAAAATTGTGCCCCGTTCATAGTTTTTGCTGGGAACGCCTAATTGTCATGTGACACAGAAGCGGGCGCTAATAGGTCGCTGCCATAGAAACAGAAAACGGCCTGAAATGTTCTACTTTGTTCTATGTGATAAAATCTCCAGAGGAAAGAATAAAATATCAGATCCGCTAAGGTTTATTAGCGTAACATGTAAATAAACACAATTTACTGTAACTTGTTAGTTGATTTTGTTTCCATCTGCCTAGCGAAAGGACCTTTAATCCCCAAAAGGCTACGTCAGATAATTAAAAGTGTCATGTTTAAATCACCCTTGTTCTTTAATTAACACGTATCATTAATATTCTCCTTCTATACAGCTGCTAACATAGTTGTCGTGCTCCCCATAGGAGTCGAATTTGTACAATCTGGCCATAAACACGTGGTTTCAGTTATTATATGGCCGGCCGTTATTCCGCGTCGTTTGGCCGTTCCGTTTTGTAGGTCAATAAAAGCAAAAAAAAAGCTTAGAACTGACATTCACCGGGGCTGATCCGGCTTCCAAAATCCCTCTTAATCTCTTAATTACCTTTAATTACCTAAAAATAGAGCAGCCCTGTAAAAGAGCATAATGTATCCCCAAAGCCTTTCTAACGAAACAAAACGCAGATTAAACGTCCAAATATAAGAGATGTAGAAATGAGTTGCCCGCCGCCGCCATGTTTTCCGCCTGGCGGTACCCTACGGCATTCGCTCCTTTTCTTAATACTCCCGAGGAACCCATGCAGGATCGGAACCCTTTAGATTAGATTAGGGGCGCCTAATAGCGTTCATTATAGCGGAAGAACGAGGGGATTCTGTATTGAGCTATTCTTCTTCTGCCCGAGCGGCCAGGAATATCAGAGTTGGTTTAACTGGAGGGGGGCGTAAGGTGAGCGCCTGGCAGCGAGTTCTGCTGCTCAAATGCTTAAGGTTGGCACGAATAATCACTGACTTGGCAGCGTAGGAAACGGGTGTTAATTGGGATGTACTCACCAACAGTTTGTAAACGAGCAGGACTGGCATAAACATATACCGGGCAAAGTTTAACCCTTTCCTTAGCTGAGATTTGTTTTTTCTTTATTTTGTGTGAAATATGTCCCTTTCCTCTGCTAATAAAGCGATGTTTGTCGCACCTCTGGATAGAAGGAGACTAAGGGGTGTCAATATGTACGGCTCGAAATAAAGAAGAGAGAGAGAGGATGGGATAAGAGCATTTAAAAACTAACAAAGAGGTGACGGATGGAAGTTTTACTTTACTGAGTAGATAGTAGATAAATGGAACAGCCTCCCATCAGAAGTGGTAGTGGCTAATACAGTGCATGGGATAGAAATATGGCGACTGATTCTTTACAACAGACTACCCGGGGCGAATGGGTCTGATCTGCCGTCACATTTTATGTTTCTTTGGGTTTTTTGTTGTTGTTTTCAAATAATAAATATGACTCTTGTATATCAATCTAGAAAAAATCTTCACTTTCAATAATTGTACTTTGAACAGCCTAACACCCATGACAGGTATTTTACAAATGATAATTCTATATTTTCTTATTTACTATATTTTACGCGCCCCCTTTTTGCATTCAAATCACAGCAAACGTTTGACCTTAACGACCCAATCCCCCCTTTAGAGAGAAAAAAAAACCACTTCGGGGGGAAAAAAATGAAAATGACTGTCCCTGTGTTTAAAATGGGAATCCCCTTTTATCTGGTTTTCTTATTCCGTCTCCTGCCGCGTCCTCATATTTAATTAAATGTACTTTGAAAGCGGTTTCACTTTTGCAGCCTTTAAAAAAAAAAAAATAGGAAGATAGTTCTTTTTTTATTAACCTTCGTTTAATAATGCACTTTTTTTCCCTTTAGAAATCTCCTTTCCCGCTGATTCATTATGTGTCGGTAAGCAGAGCGTGACATGTTAAAAGCCATCTTGATAGTATTTGATATTCAGTACTAACAACTTATGGAGTCATAGGAGATTTTTAAGGGGGGGCAGGGGGGAGCAATCTGCATATTGGATGTGCCAAGACAGTAGGTAATTTGCATTAAGCATCCAGAAATTCTCTGCTTGCAATCTGTCAGCCTTCACTAGATTTTCATTTTTATAACCTTCATAACATAACGGCGATCGTAAGCAGCTAACAGCAAACAACTGCAATGCAATCAGCGCCGTACACAGGCGTAACCTTGAGCGGCGGGCACCGGGGCGAGCCGCGATGTACCCGGTGCCCGTACCTGGCCGAGGATTAACTCGTTTGTACCGCGGTTCACATCATTTGCTGTTTCATTCAGCTTTTTTTTACGGTTTCCTGTTCAGGAGAAACACTTAGAAATGAGTTAAAGGAACAATTGTGTTAATATTTTTTTTTATTATTTTTTGTTTGTGACGCCCAACAGTCCCGTATTTCACAGGACAGCCATTATTTTTGGTATAAGCCGTTTAGGGAGATCCTCCGATCTCCCCTGACCAGCCCAGGGAGCCAAAGAAAAGCCCCCCCCCGCAGGGAATCGGGATGCCTAGGGGGTGGAGCTTGGCGGTAGAGTGTCAATCAAACTGGCGGCGCTACTTTGCATATGCACAATTCTGCATATCCACACATCCCCAGGTGTCCCACTCATCGGGTAAGGCCATGTGTGGTCACACCTTTTGCCCGCCCACTTCAGGGACTGAAACTGCCCACTTTTGGGGATAACTCCACCCCTCCCGCCCCTTGCCATACCCCCAACACTGGTGTCCTGATTCAGACACTTGAAGACTTGGGGGGTTATGTTATTGGATACATCCTACCCCTTCCTATAGCAAAAAAAAATGGCATTTCATGGGGCTTTACCGTCAATGACGCGTCAAAAATCCACAAATATTATAATATTAAATATCATAATAATAATAATGAATTGTTTATATATTACAAAGAAGAAAGAGTTCTCTCGGTATTCGTTTTCTAACCTGCCTGCAGACAAACGATCATTCTTACTAAAATAAGCCTGTCTGTCGCCAGGAAAATCTTCGGTAAGCCGGCGAGCTTTAAGGCACCATAAAGAGGCGTTAGAAAGGGATTTCACCGCAGCGACCTCGAGAGATCATCGTTTCAGCCACGTTCGAGTCACAAAATCCCCAAATCATAAACACGGATTTTATTTCAATTGACTTTTATGTTTCTATAGGCAATCATTTTATAACATGCAAAGTGTAAACATGTGTAAACCCGTGCCAGTGAAAGTGCTAGAAAATGTATAAAATGCCCAAAGAAGAATGCATTTGATTGGTGGGTTGTGGTTAGAGGCGTGGCTAGGGGTGGGGCTTAATCAAGACTTCCTATATGCAACCTCGCGACCGACTGAAACTACTTATATAATTAAGATATTTAGAAGAACAACGATTTATTTTGTTAACATAAATTAGTAAACGCTTTTTGCGCTGTTTATATGCAAATTATTATTATTTCTTTTTTTATATAGCGCCAACAATTTCCCCATCTTTTCTTACAGTCCGTATATCCAACACTAGAACTGACGGACTAAGACGAACGGGTGGAACAGCAACTTTTATATTTTACGTAGAACCTTCAGTTTCGGTTCAGGTGTAACCCAAAGTTTAGTGAATAAAATCCTCTTCATCCTAACCTGTATGCCTTATATGGTTATAAATGGAAGAAAATAAATGGCCAAAATTCTGAGCAGCTCCAATGTAATTGTCTCCCCTTCTTGCTGCCCCAAGGCCAGATCTGCCAGCTTAGGTTTCTCTATAAAGCATCCCCTTCAGACTACTTCGCTATTCTATCCAAAATGTCTGAATAAACATTAGACGAGGAAGATGTAATCATAATGTGGGAGACCGAGCCCCGAATATTGGATCCGACAGCCGCTCAGAAAGATGGCACTTAAATTACGACTAAATTATTTGACTTTTGGAGGACTTGTGTTTGGAATTAACCATTTCTGCGATATTTAGAATGTATTACTTTCTGTATTAGTAGCAGAGTACTTTCCAACATAAGTTTCATTTAATACAATTTACAAATGATATCATGCTTTAGGTTCTTTCTTGAAAGAATTTACATAAAAAGCATCATCAAACTTAAAAAAAAGGAGCTGGCCCACTACTGTATCATAAAAAAGACCCCCATTATTACATGTTGTGTGGTATGTGGGGGACGCTGCTGCAAAAAATATTTTAACCCCGTCCCCCCAACCCGAGATATTCATAATAATAGCTTTTCATAGAACTGTATGTTTGTAAGCAAACGTTGGCGCTAGGAGCTAGCATTCTCCGCTACAGCAATACTGGTAGAGTCCAGGAAGTAGTCTCCAACTTCCTGTTTGGGCTGACAGTAGGATTCTACTGTGATCTTCACTGATGGATTATGGGAAACAGGTGAAGAATTTGCATGAAATACTCTGACTAAGAAGGACAGAATAAAATCGTAATAGTGTAACGTTAAATAAAGATAACAATATCACAAATGATGGATTTCAGAGCTGAATTTGTTTAGGATTTTCTCTTGGATGTGATAATTAACCCCACTTGTGCCAGAGGGATGAGCAAAACATTGCATTGCAATATGTATCTACATCATTTCCAAGTGCACGAGCTGACATTGAAAAATAACAATAACTATCCTATAAATTATCTATTGCATGATTCATTAACCCTATGTTCTCAGGTGAATAATGGCTTGCCTCGTCGCTCTGAAATAGATTGCTTTCAAGTATCAGGAGGGCTTTATCCGTAATTATTTGTGAACATTATGAAAAATCACAACGTTTTACCGTAATTAACATCTTGTTCCGTGACTTTTTTTTTGCTTTTGTAATTTAGGAATTAAACGCAGTTATTTATTAAATATAGTGATTCATTCTTCGGCGATCGAGGGGTTCCATAGGAAACGAGCTTATCTACCGGCACAGAAAAGGTTAAACTAATGCTTAAGTGGAAGGTTTGTTGCTTTATGATAGAAAGTCTATTGATGGCAGAGTGAAAAGAATCAGTACATTAGGTACTGCTGTACAATATCAGCCTTCCATTCCCCACGCTTTGCTAGAGCGGACAGGGAACATTATGCACATCTCCACTGAACTTGGATCATCAAGCTTTTAAATAAATACTGTTTATGCCACTAGTTATTTAACTTTGCGAGGACTGGAGGGGTTAGCAATGCATTGCAAAGCAATGTGTTATTCAACGCTCTGATATTCAACTAGTTAACCCTGTTGGGCCCAGAGATAACGGCTGAGCATTTTGCAGCATCAACTCACATCATGAGGTTAAACTCACATCATTCTCAGCCACCAAACACATAAATTATTTGTCCTATAACGCCCCAGCATTCTGTGCCTCGTTGTTGCACTATGGGCTGCCCAATTATAAGGATGTGTAACACAATTAACATGCATGTGACCTCTCTCCCATAGGACTGGTGCGTGTTCATACTTAGGAACTTCTCAGGCTACCCCCGTTTTGGTGGAGTGACTCTGGTTATGGGCGGGGCTAGCCTCAAACAACCCTTGGTGGGTGGGAAATGGAAGGTAAATGGGTTGGGATTGGGTGTGACCAATTGTCACTCCTCGAGGAAAAAAAAATCTGATCTGGAGACTCTGGGCAACACCCGGAGACTCCAGGTCAAACCCAGAGACTTCTCAAAAATGGGTATTTTAGCACATTACCAAAGTCTGACTCCCCATGTAGTTACACCCACTTCCTTAAACCTTTCTTGGCATGATAATGTTAAAGCCTTGCCCATTTGATGCCAATGCGACCCCTTTTTGGCAAAACATTGACCTTTTGACCTCTAGATTATTAATTATTGGTAAACAGGGGAATACTTGGGTGGCATGATTTCATCTTTCTTCAAAGTTAAGTAACACTCCATAAATACCTATTTCCACAGTTTTTAGGACTGTAAAGTCCATCACATGTGTTCTGTAAGGCAACCATAAGTAAAACAACATATCGGTCAGAATTTGATACAGCTGTGTTGGTCAACGAGACGTTGAAGTCTTTAGTCGAAGTTGAGACCTTTTATTGAGCCATGAAAAAAAAAAGAGGTAGTCGAAGTTTTTAAGACTTCAGAGATGTCTTCTTCAGATGATTCCACGAGAAGAAGAGTCCTCCAAGGTCCCAAAAGCTCATTTTCGGTCTACTAAAAGGTATCAACGACTAAAGACCCCAACGCTGAGAAAGGTAACCGTCAAAATGTGATGAAGAGAAACCACTTTCGTAGTGGATTAGCTTAACAATTAAAAATAAAGAAAACTTGGTGTGTTTTTGACTTGTGGCCTCCGCTGTTCTTTCCACAGTTCATGGTATTAAATGGACATGCAGCAATGGGAACAGCAGTGGAGGGTTTTCAGTGGAGCACCTTGTTCAGCAGATACTCGACAGTCATCAGACCAAACCGCAGCCTCGGACGCACAACTGTCTCTGCACTGGCAACTTAGGTAACTATAGAGATTAAACGCAGGGTTGGCAGACATTGTTTTTTAGTTGTGGCACGTGGCCTAAGGTGCTGGAATGGTGACAATTGTGCGCATTTTTTAAAAAAAATACCCACCCAGTACTTTGTCTCAATGGTCTGGGATGCAGCTGGGAAAATGGTGTACTTTCCACAAAAATAATAATAATAATAGTCATACCTGGGAACTTTCTAAAGGAGCCGACCCTGAGACCCTGAAATATTAACCCTTTAATAGCCCATCGTGGATATTCAGTGTAGTGGCTCGCCAAATGTGTTACCCGAATTGTTTTAATGGAAAACTTTGTTATTATATAAAGACACACTTAATTCAGTCACCATAACATACTGGGAGCAAAAGCATATATGATGACAGCTGAGCAGAATAGGAAGGAGTCAGGTTTAGACTGTGTGACCCTGAGAATCTGTCCCATCACCCCAAGATTGGGGCAAAAAAAACCCTGAGAGTTCCCAGGTATGCCAATTACACACATAAATACACTGCTTTTCAGCAAAGAAAAGCTCATTGAGAAATCTTTACGTTGCCATTATTTTTTCACAAGAAAAAAAGTAATATAAGCCTGTGTTCTCTCTAAGGTGCGTGAGCATGAATTCAAAGAGTTAAAAGATCATTTTGTTTTGCAACAACAATTTGGTATTGGTCACATCTTGTTGGTTTCTTTCTAGGATCCCTAATTAACTATGACAAAGTACAATATTCACCTTAGAGAGAACATTGAATTTAACTGTTTGAATGCCACCAGTGTTTGCACTTTAAAGTTAACTTGATGTATAATATATATATATATATATATATATATATATATATATATATATATAGTACTGTGTGTTTTATAGATATATGTCTATCCAGGGTGTAATAGTAATAAACTTAACTTTTTCATTGCTGCAGGAGGTTTGCAATAGACTAGAAAGAATTTATTCACTAAAACTGGAGTTTGCAGGAGACTTGCCAAGTATGCCAAGTCCATGAGAGATAATGTAACTAATATAGTCAATGAGAATTATTTTTTATTTGCTAAAACATTACGAGCTTCTGTGTTGTAGAGTACATGATGTTACTGGGAAACACATGAATGCAATGTTATTAATTCTAAAAACATAAAGTATTTCAGATGATCATAACTGGCCATCTGGGATACTGGGCTCCACTGGCACACAGCTGGATATGCCTGGCTGCACGCTCCACGAGCATTAAAACATGAGGTAGCCGCTGGCCTTAAAGTGCCAGTGCCACCCCATCATTGCCAATTGGGCCCTGGTCACTAGTGGTACACTGCGTACAAGCAACAGGGGACTTTTTAAAGAAAATATTTATACTTTATATTGTGTACAAAAAAATTTAACCATTCATTTGTAACAGGAGTTTGTATGAATGTTCCATTGACCTGACTACATTCATAAACTTCTTAAATTTCCAAGACATGTTGGTCATACCTGGGCAGTCTCAAGGATTGACCTTGAGTTTTTAGGGTTTTTGCCCCAATTTCAGGGTCTTGGGGGGGGTGATGGGGCAGATTCTCAGGGTCCCAGTTTGGAGCTGACTCCTTCCTATTCTCCCAGCTGTGATCATATATAAGACTCCCAATTGGTTCATCTGCTACTGGTATGTTATGGTTTTTATCCCTGCTTTAATGTAGGTGGCTCAATTAAGTCTATCTTTAAATAATGGCAAGTAAAGGTTTCCATGAGGACCTGGATCTGAGCCAACTTGTTAACACATTTGGCGAGTCACTGCACAGAATCTTTATGATGGGCTATTAAAGAGTTAATATTTAATGAGTCTCAGGGTCAGCTCACTTTGAAAGTTCCCAGGCATGAGGTAATGCAAACAGATGGGCACATTTCGTAGTAGTAGCTACTTGAAGCAGTGGTTAGGGGTAAGTGGTTGCAGGATGTAGAATCGCTCTATTAATAAAAACAAAGGGGAAGGACGTGCTTTTATATCATTTGTCCTTTTTAATGGTTTCATCGCTGGAGTACAAAGGCTCTGTAAGAAGACGATGCTGGCATTTTATGAAACTTTGGAGTGCCCTCTAGTGGATTTATTAACTAAGTGCAGTTCGAGTTCAAGCACCGGGTTTTAGTCTTTGTGTTACTTTTATTATTCACCAGACATACTCTTTGAGAGTGTTCCCTTGAGTGTTTGGAAGGTGGGGTAAAGGTTTATGCTACTTATTAAGTAATAATAATTTGGCACCATTCGTGTTAACCCATTGAGTACCGGAATCGCATGCAACATGTTTTCTGCTTAGGGGGTTCTCATCAACCATGATTTTTTTTTTAATTTTCAAGTTGCTGGTGCTGCCCCCTGCTGTATTGGAGATGTATAACCGAATAATTGGTTTATACATCTCGCCAACTGCAGGGTTAGGACTTTATCTGTGCTGGTCTGCAATATGTCAAAAAACACGTGTCCTGGAAGCACAGCTGATATGCTTACTCTATTTCCTACGACACGAAATATATTTTCACAACGATGCTCATTAACTCATTCCATGTAAATCTGGCATTTGATGGATGATTTTTATATTTTGGTTATTTCACTATTTTAATTTGGCTGCTCATACTCGGGTATAGACCTTACCAGTGTAGGATTTGGAGTCGCACGTTAATGTCCGAAATAAATATCTCTGGTTCTGCAGAATCTTAGCTTGAGAGCCGGGCCCTTGTTACCTAAAATGTCTCGGGCCACCTTTGTCTGTCAGCTCTAGTTTTTTCAGACCCTTTTGAATGTATGGACTGTAAGAAGTGCTGTTTACTTATTACTATATAATATCTATCGTTAAGTTGTAAATGGAAACACTAATCTTTTCTCACAGTAAAATAGGCATTTATTACCCATTATAATGCAAATTAATACATCTTCTCTGATGTTATCCGATGTGAATCAACACTACTTTTAGAGTTGAAGAAGTGGAATCTCGGGATGATCCTAGGGTTACCGGTGTCTAGGTTACAAATAAAGACCTTTTTTCCATTTTTTGTTCTGCTGGTGTTTATTCCATGGCTTAAATGTAATTATCACAGTCTAAATAACATTTCCCAGAAAATATTTAAGCGTTATAGTGTGTAGGTATAAATGTGTTACATTAGGCTGGGTGGAAAATTAACACAATATATCATTACAGGCAAAAGACTAAAAGTGCAAGCAATTTTACAAATTCATGTGAACTATATAGTTTTACAGTAACGTCATATGAAGTATTTAGTCCTATGAGAACTAAATATTTGCAAGGTGCAAATGATGAATTAGAAGAAACATTCAACAAGGTCCTTTTGAGAGTTTGTCATATGTTTGCTGCACTTTCCTTAATATATCTATATATATATATATATATATATTCTATGTACTTCTAACAGGTTTAAATTAATCACACCAAAGGCATACACAAAGTCTCAGGTTTAGCAAGTGTGTAATTGGGAAGAAACTGACAATTTCTCCTTCTGATGTCGCAATATGCACAACTCTAACTACACAAGTCACATTGTATTCTCAGATGACAAATATTTTCGACTTACATTTGTGATGTGGTTCATAAGATTTTTATCTGGGAACTTCCATGGGGTATGAAGGGCAGCTGCCCCAGGTGTCACAAAGTGAAGGGCGCTCTTTAGTATGCCCCTGCCCCCCCTGATGTGGAGTCAGTGAGGGGTAGGACCTCTTATCCTGCCCTAGGAGCCGAGAGCCCTAGTTACGGCCCCTAGTAGGCAAAAAAGGGAGTGGCTAGTGGGGATTGGACCAAACAACACTCCCCAACCAGGAAAGCAAAGCCTGCCCATGAGGACCAGTAATGACCTGGTTCCAATGGTTCCTGAGCGTACTCTTTCCAAAGCTGCCGAGAACATTACTCTTTCTATATGGATTGCCATCTGTACCCTAGTTCCTTGCACTAAACATCCTCTGTTCTAGAAATGTATTACCTACAAGAAAATAATCTATTTCTTGTTTTCTAGGCTTATTTGCATATTTAATGTATTTCTGTATGATATGCATAAACAGTTTATGAAGTATAAACAAAAATATGAACAAAATGCAGAGGCTGTACAACGTTTGTCACCGGCAAATGAATGGAATGAAATGAGCCTATAGTGATGTTTATAAACAATGCAAACCGACGACTGCTGGAAATTTGCAGAAACGGTAGACTGTAATTGAAAACAAGGCTTTGGTCAACATCAACCACTTTTGTAGTTGACTTAATTATAACATAGCTCAGGGAGCTGTTTAAACAATTGAGTTTTATTATACATCTTGTATGATGCACGGCAAGGAAGGGATCAGAGTATTTATTAAAGCACCTGAAGGTACAACAACCTTCTTGACACTAGTAATTGTATCCATTAGCTACGACAATTAAGTCTCTTTCCTTTTGGGTCATTATAGAATAATTAAGGCCCCCAATCTCTGTTTCTCTGGAACGCAAAAGTAAATCAATTAGCTGAAGGAGCACGAAATATTCCTAGGCTATCCTTCACAGAATAAAAAGCAATACTCATGACAATGTTTTGTTCAAACGAGACCACCAGGAAGAATATTTTTGGAGCTGTACGGGGGTTTTGAACAAGCAGAATCCGTTATGGGTATGAGTCTGATAAAAGGTATTATTTTGAAGAAATGTTGTCAAACAGAACCCAGTCGTGACCTTCTTTTGTGACCTTTCTTTCAATTTTGTTGTGCTAATGAGGGGTATGTAGTTAACCTTTCTGTGTTTTCAACAATAGAACAATGCTGT
The DNA here is from genome assembly GCF_027358695.1 of Spea bombifrons. Classification (NCBI taxonomy): domain Eukaryota; kingdom Metazoa; phylum Chordata; class Amphibia; order Anura; family Pelobatidae; genus Spea; species Spea bombifrons. The sequence goes on from NC_071098.1 coordinate 7,181,274, forward strand.
GTTAAGACGGCTGAGATTCTTTTTGTCTGATACTTCTTCAATACGTTTTGAAATCACATTCTAGGATACCCACAATACATGTTTAGTCAAGGTAACGGTATGATTAGCATTTCTGGACGTGTCTTTTAATGTATTTTTTCTGTTGATTATTTATAGGTGCAGGTAGCAGTGTGCACCATAAATGTAACAGTGCCAAACATCGCATCATCTCACCAAAGGTCGAGCCAAGGACGGGCAGCTACAGCGCTCACTCAGAAGTCCAAAACAATGATGTTTCTGAAGGCAAGAACGAGCACAGTCATGGAAAGTCAAGCCGGGAGAAAAGAAATGGGAAAATGGCAAAACCAGTGCTGCTACATCAAAACAGCACTGAGGTTTCTTCTACGAACCAAGTGGAAGTTCCTGACACCACCCAGAGCTCTCCTGTGTCAATCAGCAGTGGTCTAAACAGCGATCCAGACATGGCTGACAGCCCTGCCGTTACTGGTGTTTCTAGCATGGCTGTCGCGTCTGTCATGGGGAGCCTCTCCCAAAGTGCCACTGTGTTCATGTCTGATGTTACCAATGAGGCAGTATACACAATGTCACCTAACGCCGGTCCCAACCAACATCTTTTATCCTCAGATACAACTACCCAGGGACTTGTACTGGCTGTAAGTTCAGATGGTCACAAGTTTGCCTTCCCAACAACAGGAAACTCAGATAGCTTATCGATGTTGTCTGCCAATGTCTCGGAAGAGCTTGTGCTTTCAACCACCCTCGATAGCAGTAGGAAGATACCTGAAACCACTATGAACTTTGACCCAGACTGTTTCCTCAACAACCCCAAGCAAGGACAAACCTACGGTGGAAGTGGTCTCAAAGAAGACAATATTAGCAGTAACTTGAGAAGATCATCTAGTACAGATCGTAGTTTTGGATTCAATGCAGCTTTGGTAAAAGAGATAAAAACAGAAGACACAACCTTTGAGCAACAGCTGTCAAAAGAAAGTTATCCATCCACCTCATCAAACACATTGACCCTCACTCCTGGTTCTAGTTTACTTCCTTCTGGAGGGGGTCTCAGCCCAAGCACTACTCTGGAACAGATGGACTTCAGCGCTATCGATTCGAACAAGGATTATTCAACCGGCTATAATCAGTCGGTACAGAGCCCCCATGTGCATCAGACACCTTCCCCGAGCTTCTTTCTACAAGACGCCAGCAAACCTATTCCTCTAGAGCAAAACTCCCACAACAATCTGAATGACTCAAACAACACTTATGTCAACACGCTGGGAATTCCTAATGTTAAAACAGAAGGATCTTCCCAGCCAACAAATAACTGCAACGGTACAATGGACCAAGGTAGGATAGAATCAACATCTTCTCTTCAGCTGATGCAATTCCAAGCAAATTTCCAGGCAATGGCTACTGAAGAAGTTCCTATGGAAACATCCCAGCAGGCAGAAGGAAACGACAACTTACTTAAGCCTGGAGATCTCCAAGCCTGTAACGCAGAACACTATATGCAACCTGAAAATGGTGCAGGGATGAGGAATGGTGCCCTCCCCATACTCCAGGGAAATATGGTACAAGGCCTCTACCCTGTTGCTCATCAGGCCCTAAGTAACTCTTCCAACATGGAGCTGAACCTAGATCATTTTGATATCTCCTTCAGCAACCAGTTTTCTGACCTAATAAATGATTTCATATCAGTAGAAGGTGGAAGTAATACAATTTATGGACATCAGCTGGTGGCGGGAGACAATAATGTCATGCCTCAGGCAGAAGATGCCAGTAGACCCCCATATACTCAGGCAGAAATGTGCATACCATGCTGTAGCCCGCAACAAGCAAGTATGCAGCTCAGCAATTCTGAAACGGGGGCAACTACCATGGCCTACATGCATGTGGCGGAAGTTGTATCAGCAGCAGCGCAAACCACTCTGGGAATGCTGCAACAGAGCGGACGTTTGTTCATGGTGACGGATTACTCCCCGGAATGGTCGTATCCCGAGGTAAGTGTCTACTTCTTATTTGTTAAGTTGTACATCCAACCTTTAGAATATAGTTTTTCTGCATTGAAAAAGATTTTTTCGACATGTCAGAAATACTTTCTGATCCACTGAATTCCTCCTAACTTCAGACCTACTGCAGATACGTTTGCTATTCGTCTTATGGAAACTGCATATTGCCTAGGAGTATTTCTGGATCCATCTCTTTCGCTGCTCTCGTAAAGGAAGTAAATTCTTTCTTTGAAAGATTAATTAAATCCACCCGTTTCTCACTCACTCCAAAACACTGATTTACATGCTGACGATTTTCCATCTAGACTCCCATAACTCGTTGCGCAGTGGTCTTCCTGCTTTACATATCTCTCCTCTACAATTCATTCTTAACTCAAGTGCCAGAATACTCTTTCTTACCATACCTCCCTCTTCACACACACACTGGAGTGGATTTTTTGAGGGTTTTTTTTATATTTCTATTTTTATATGCTATTTTACATTATTTTTTAAATTTTTAAGCCCTTTCAGGACTTTTTCCAGACCTGCATAGAAAAATATTTGACACATTACATTCATTAATCTAGTAGACATCAGCCTAAAAGAGCAGACGTTTTGTGTAATATGGCATCTGTCAATGAATACAAGAAGGCATATATATCTCTCGGGAGGCAGAATGTGATTATTTACAACAACCTATCAGTGCCTGCGTTTGTGTCATATAAATAATTTTATATGTAAAATAGGAAAATTAAATGACTCTACTAGGGTTATTAAGATTACTTAATTTTTTTTTCTATTTGTGTAGAAATGGCTTTAAATTAATGTTTTTCATAACAAAATATTAAAGCCAAATGCTTATGATACAAGATTCCCTTTTTAAAACCCCTTAAAGCTGTACATATGTACAAAATGCCAATGAACTTTTATATCATATGCTATTAGTTGACATTTTAGTCACACATGATCATATAATAATTATATTGCGGATGTGAAAGAAAATAAGCTGCAGTTATACCAGCTTCCATTGGGTGGCAATGTGGTCCACAAATGGAAGATGTGGCCAAAATCAGGCTGTGTTTCCACAAATGGACAACAGATGGCGCCAATAACATTAGAAAGTTTACATAAGAACATGGGTAATAGGCTTAAAAAGGGATAAAAACATGCTAATAAAAAATGTAAAGTAAATATTTTATGAAAATACATCATTTTATAAACAGATTAAGTAAACGTATTACAAAAAAATGAAACAAGCAGCACATTGTGCATGTAGCGACATTGAAGTATTTTAGGAAATATAGTCCTTTTAGTCATGCAGGGAACATTATTCATGGAATTGTGTATCAGACCTGTGGAACAAGTATCACATAATCTAAATTAATTTACTATATTTGCATTCTGGAATTATTTGTATTCAAAATTTCTTTAAAATTAAGGGACCGTTTTATCTCATTGGCTGAATATATTCGGTCGCACACTATGTGAGCAAAAAACGAAATGTGCAGCCCGGGATATCCAACCTGCATTTACATTAATAGGCAGACGCCAGTCTTGTAGTGCCGGGGCTGTCTGGCGTCGCTAGCCTGGCCCTGTATTTTATATCTATTTAGAAAATGTTTAACCAGAAATATCGAGATATATCGTTTTCAAGTATGTCCTGCTCACTTTAGTTAGTGGTCACTGCTGCATGGGTTTATTAAGCGTAATTAACAGTAAAATGTTTAATTTAGGAACTGATCTACCAAAATGCACTACAACATACCAGCCACTGGGTGTCACTGTTAACCAAAACAACAACCTACATTTAATTTAATAGGACTGTTTAAAAAATGTATCAATGTATGATCTGAAAAAAGTAACTATTCCTCTCTACAAAGTGTTAGAATATCCAGTTCAGTTTAGTCAACAATTTTAAAAAAGTATCTTCAAAAGGCTTAACTTATGTTTTTCAACTTTTACTATGTAAACATGTAATTGTGTAAAAGCATTTTTTGTTTTCAAAATTCAAATACCACATGAGCTAGTCTGCATTTGGAATCCCCATCTAAGTGGATCACTTTGTCATTCCTTTTTCCTGTTTCAGCCAATAAGAAATCAGGGGATTGTAGGATGTCAGAACAAGTCCTTACCTATTAGATTTGGACAAGTGGAATTGTGTCTTGTATTGTCATCAAATAGCACAAGAGTTCACCACATACCCAGCAAGTACTATTTAAAAAGCCCCTATCTAAGGCATAAATATTGGAGATCCCGTCACACTACATGGCAATATATTGCTTAGCCTGGCACTATGTCACCCATGTTTGGTGAGTTGTGTTTTCATGGCTAGATTGCTTGCCAATGAGCTGAATCAGTGGGACTGCACCGCATTTTAACCCAAATAAGACTGTCAAGGTATTTAAAGCCTCCCCTGGACACCATTAATGAGGCTGCTGCGTGCCAGGAGGGGCTCCTCAATCCTAAGGCTTGGTCAGAACCTGTAAAAATGCGCAGCAAAAAAAATATATAGAAAGTGGTGCGCACAACTGAAAGAGCATAAAAGACATTCGGATTCCTGGATTGCTTCTAATATAATCATGACCAATATGTACACAAAACAGAGCAAGAAATCAGTGCATACCCAGCTACCTGTGCATATCAGTGCATACCCATGCAAAAAGTACTAGCTATTTGGGGATTCACGCTATATGGCCATACATTGCTTCGCCCACCAATACGTCAAACATGCGTTTTGCTGTCAGGTCTGCCCTTTCAGCAACACCTGGTGAAAAACAAATTTTCTTAGGTTTGTTTGTATTTTTTCAAAGACCGAAACACATTCTAACAGCATGTGACAGTGGGCAGCAAGTCTTAAAATGTACGTAATAATGCTTAGGCTGATTTTCAGTCAATATCTTATTGGATAATTCATTAACTGCATGCGGACAGTTTTCTAGGTATTTACATCCCGCGCTGTAATTACAGGCATGTTGTTATAAACACTCTTTAAAAGGAGCTCCTTAGGACGCATGATGAGTCATTAAACGCAGTCATTGTCCGCATGCGGCATGGACGGATCACAAGGAAATCAAGCGGCAGGAACTGTTGGTGTCTCAGTATGTTAAATACTGTCACTTAATCCATATTATATAATGAAAGCACAGCAAAGAGCAGCCGGCCTAAGAACAAGGTTACAAAATCGAACACAAGGGAGAGGTAGAACTTTTTTCCATTCTCTGTCCACAAAGAAGCCCAGAATCTTGCAGTAGCTGAGGAGTGAAACTTGATGGCACTCCAGATTTGATTACCTTCAATGATGGGCCAGTCTAAGGATAAATGGATTACCGGTTAGGTACACTAGGAAATAAGGGTTCCTGTTCCTGTTAGGTTCCAGTTATGGACCACTTGGGAAGGTTAGAATGTCTTTCTAAAGTGACTTAGCTAGGTTGGAGTAGGAGGTCTATGTTTGCCCATCTCTGAAAACAGTGAGAAGGTATTACTTTACACCCAAGCTTTCCAGGGAAAACCTTCTTTCGACATCGGAGCTTCCGTCGACAAATACGTCATGAAACGTTGCATGCACCATGATGTCATAGCTGGAAACTGCCAGCTTGACACTACCCTCATGAAAAGTCCCATGAATTCACTTTTTGAATATAATTTGCCAACGTTACCTGACCTATACATTGTCTGTGCATTAAGAGACATTTCCTAGTGCTGGGAGATGATGTCATATGCCAGCACTTCCTCCCACAGAGCAGACCTCTTATCCTACGCAATCATGGAACACAGAGCTTATCTAAACTGTATGTTTTAGTGATTATAGGCTATTTAAGGGTAATAGATGTGTATTTATTTTAAACCCACATAGCTGGAATTCTCTGCTAATATTGTGCGCTTGCCAAATGTATAGTTCAAAAAATGCTATCTGCTATCTGGTTTGGCAATGTGTAGGACACAACACAGACACACATACCCCACAATGTAAAATGTGTACACTTTATGTTAATGAAGTATGCGCAACCTGCAGATCAAATGTTATGGGGGGGGGGCTATGTGAATAACAGAAATGTAAAAAATCACTCTGCAGGCCAAATTATGGAAAACTGTAATTCTGCTTCCTTGCCAGTCGTGACTGGTTCTAGATAATGTTTATCTTCATAGCAGACGGCAGTCGCCTTTCACTCTCTGTGGGACAGTCAGTTCCTCCGATCACTCAGCAGTGCAGCTCACGGGTAATCTTTGTGAATGTTTTGCTGAATGATTGTTATGTAACAATATTAAATTATAGGTCTTTGTATTGCGCTTACTTCAAAAGAGAAACACTATTATTCAATAAAGAACCATCACCGGGAGAAACACATCATTTCCAACTGCAAAAAAGTTTATATTTTGACATTTTTATAAAATACTTTTTGAAATAATATTTTCCTTTCTTACTTAAAACATTGCAGAGTATTAATCTGCCCCCCCTTTCTGACCAAGTTGCTCTATTTGTTACTTTTTAAATTGTTGTTATTACGTAACTAGTATCAAACAGATGCGTGCCCAAAATGCCCTTATATTACAAATGTAATGCTAGTTTATTGATTTTGTAATGATATCTGATCATAAACACCGAGCCCACCGGTTGATGGCTTTGAAATAATGTGTATGAACACTATCTATACATTTTGGGGTGAATGTGCACTGGCGCACTGTTGCAGGTCAGACACTAGGTGGCGCTGTCACACCACTTAACACGAAACATCTGTAAAACGTGTATATTTGGACCTCAGAAAAAAAAACATACAGCTTTCATGAAATGAATTAATGTTCGTAAATAATTAACTACAAAAACAACATATATTCCTTAAAAATAAACAAGTTACAAATACAAGAGTATTTTGGATTTCAAAGTATTTAAAGATGGTGGTTCTTGCAGTACTTTTAAGGGAAGGGAGGGAAGGGATACAAGACAGAAAAACTCTGAAGCCATATTTCTCCAAAGCTATTATACAAACTGGCAAACAAAACCACAAGCTACAGATTAAAACAAATGTAATGATGCTACTAAATGTGAACCTGCTTAAACTATGGTATGGTGGTGACATTGAGCTGAAATTGAGGAGAATGCTTGTGGATGGCCACTGATGGCTCTAGATGGTGGCACATTTGAGTGGGGGTATTTAAGTGGGGCCATCAGCTTGTAGCTGTGTTTTGATGAGTGATAAGACTACATGTGAGCTGCCCTACTTCTATCATTCATATCTGTTCCATAGAATTCTTAAGGGATAATTCTATTAAGCCAAACGCAGATGCTTAAGCTGTTATCAGACTAAATCCCTTTGACTTAATGGGGTGTTTTATATTGTAAAAGACTGAATAAGCATTTTAGCAGGGAAAGAGGTGTCCTTAAAATACCTTACTGAAATCAGCCTGTAAATGCAATCAAGAATGCCATATTCATTATTACTGACCCAACAGGTAGAGATGGGTGAGCTGGCTCTACCGAGGCATAGACCGACTCTGGCCCAGCTCCCTACACCAAGGCATAAACTGCGCCAGACTCCCTTTAGATACCCGAAAATGGACAGTGACGGAGTAGCTGGTTTCGCTCAAACTCCTTCCCTCCTAATGATCTTGGCGCCAGACTGGGCCAAGCCCATACCAATACCATGCCAGTACGCCAAGCCCCACACACAAGGGTCATTAGTTTATACCCTACACCACCAAACACATCACATCAAACACAGAAACTCCAATGTATTGTCTCTACTTATAACACCCTAGTGCGTTGCCGCGTTAACTTGTTTTCTTAACATTCCTATTAACTGTTTATTCTGATTGAGGCTCCGGAGCCCTTTGCGTCGATGCGTGTTATTCGTGTGTGCATAAAGTTCACATCATTACTCTCATTGTCTTTTCAGGGAGGCGTTAAGGTCTTAATTACGGGGCCATGGCAGGAAGCCAGCAGTAACTATAGCTGTCTGTTTGATCAGATATCAGTGCCTGCATCTTTAATACAGCCGGGTGTTCTGCGCTGCTACTGTCCAGGTAAGAAAAACTGGTAATTATGCTCATTAGAGGTTTAATAACTCATATATTTGAACAATTTCCATACCAAAGGATTGTGTTATAAAGAAGAGGTTGTTGCAGGCTCTTCATGCATAGAAAGTGGTGAGTATATATTTCATGATTATGAAAAGGATCCAGCTTGAAAGTATAACATCAAAAGACCACATTTTTAGCTGAATGCATATTGTATAATGAGCTACATAGAGAGGTATAAGTCGTGAAGCACCATCTGGGTCAGTGGGACGTAACTGAAAGAGGTGCTAATCCCAAAATTCTTCAATATGTCCACCTGTAAGAAAAATAATGCACACATATGCCAAATACAAACATATTTCTTCCAAATATTCTAGGATATTCTAGGAGGAGGACACAAAGTACAATATATCACTTTATCCTCTATTCACATAGACATATGTCGGCTGCTTTACACTTAGGATAGCATACACTTTTTTCTGTTGATGGAAACACTTCATGATAAGAGGCTTTCTTGCCTTTGTATCTAAACTGACAATGGTATCCCACCACGCATCTAATACACTTACGGGGAGGAAAAAAGTTTAAAAGAAAACTCTGCATTATGAATTCAGCGCAGGGCTGTTCTCAGACATGCCCATATTGATGGATTTTTCAGATTTACCAAGTCTTACTTATTGTCTAGAGTCAGACAGAACCGATGCCTCTATTGGCTTGGCTGACTAGATACATAGTCTAGATACAAACAAAATACATCGTTTCCAACATTACTAATGCTTACTAGAATGAACATATAACCAGCGAGATACGGTGTAGATGAGCCGACACACACAACCAGGACCTCCTCAAATGACCACAACTCCAGCACCAGCCATTATTCTCACAAGTAATGCTTATGTTAACACCAAAATTATATCAGGAACGCTGACCTGCAAGCATGCCCAGCGCTAGGTGCCATGCAGCAGATGACACCACTGCCAGATGCCCACATGGAGCCAGTTTGGAGACAGTTCATCTTCCTAACCAGGTCTGCTCCATGTGGGCACCTGGTTCTGGACCTCTCTGATGCTCAGTGCCCATAGCAATTACCTACCTTGCCTATATGGGGGGGGTTCAGCACCTGCCAATCACTGGTAGAACCCAACTGGAACAGAAGCCAGACATTTTCATTACAACCTTTCACTTTTTATTGAACTTACGCCCAATATTTCTTTATAAATCTGCAACGACTTTGGTGGTCAGACATGTGTAAGCTATGTGGGCATCTAATTTTTCTTTTACAAACTCCATATTAGGAAACAAAAACTTACTTTTTTGCTACTTTAGCTTTCTTTCTATTTTGTTAAACTCCCAGCAGGTATATTTGATTTATGGAAGAATAAAAAAGTTGGTGCTTGAAAGCCTGCGAATAAGGATACGCTCTAGACGGTACTAGCCCTCGCTATTATCCAAACAGTTAATGGGACAATGGTCCGGTTCCATAAATCACAGCTTTTTTTTTTTTTTTGGACTGATAATGGATTTTGTTTGAGGTTTTGTGTATAGATCAGCGGAGCTAATTAACCATGTAAAAGTGACATTACAGCTTAAACCACATGGTAACTCAAGCCTAACTGCTGCTCAATAAATACTGGAGAGATTAATTAATGTGGGTGTAGAAAGCGGAAAACAACCTTTATTATATTCTGTTTACATTGATTTTAAAATGAAATTTTTAAAACTAGCGTATTATTAGTTTGTTATAGAAATTTAAGGAGACTAATATTATATTATATCAGAGTTATACTCCAACCCACAGAATAGCTATTCCTGTTTGTTAAAGAGCCAGAAAACATTATTTTTAGTACTAGTAGAAAATAATAGGAACCCTGGGGGGGAGGGGATTTAAGTCATTAGCTGCCCATACTCTATATGAGGGCATTTATTAGCTATCAGGATATTGGTTCAGAGCTAATCGGAAATCATTGTGTTCTTTTATTGGCCTTGCTAATAAAAAGTAAAGTGAGAATCTTTGAAAAGGCATTTTAATTATCAAACAATCATCTCCACGGCAATATATTCCAGCGCAAAAACCTTTTATTCTAAAAAAAACATTGAAATTTGTTTAATTTACTGTAAGGATAAGACTATACCCTACATTGAAACTTGATCGTTTAAGTCTATGAGTTTAATGCGTGAAAGTTGTTCATACTGCTGGCTCTACAATCTGCCATAATTATTACATGGTTTGCTAACTATTTTCAACATTCATTCCATTCAATATTTATCTATAAAAATGCAAATTGGTATTAATATATTTACGTAAACTAATAAACGTGAAAACAGCACTTAGAAATAATAAATGGGGCCATCAGTCATGTGTTAAAAGGACTGGAATTACTATTTTTAGGTTAACAACATCCATTATCGATGGTAATTATATGTTTATGATTCCATGGAGACAACAAAGAGTGTGAGTTATCCAATACTCTGGGTTTTCCTACTACTCTCTAAAGGAGGAGGTATACGTCCCAGATTGCCATTAAATTCAGCAAGCGGGGGGGGGGGATGCTTTTAACTCTTTGGCACTAAAGTGAGGGATGTTTCTCCATCCTCAAACCCAGTTCCTGGAGCATTATTTTCAAAACAGTTACAATGTTATTGTGTAGAGATCCTGGTCTGGACATCCCCAAAATTACAAAGCTTTCCTTGTTGGAGAGACTTCTCTCACCTCACTGCATATCTTCCTTACTACCCTTGTTTTGTATCCCCCACCTCTCCAGGGGCAAAAGGTTCTATTCGCTTTGCTCCGCTAGATATAACATTTTAATAACTAAACACAACAGAGGAAAAATCATTATTTAGTGAACAAACAGTGCCCATTTTATTTAATTTGTCTTTTTCTTCCTGTAGCTCATGACACGGGCTTGGTCACACTTCAAGTTGCCGTCAACAACCAGATCATCTCCAACTCTGTTGTCTTTGAGTACAAAGCGAGGGCCCTTCCAACACTGCCATCTTCCCAACACGACTGGCTCTCTTTAGATGGTAAGGGGCTATCTTCAATCTTTACGGTAAACGATGACAACCTTAAAGAGAGTGAACACACCCTTTCCGTTCGTTGGGGTTTTATTCGTTATTGGTCTTGGTTCACCATCCAAGATGAGTTCTTGCATTGGTTTTAAAGAAACGTAAAACAAAAATTCACATGCTCAAAGCAATGCTCCAATATTAGGCACGTGATAAGACTTTGCTTCAATCGATACAGAAGTTGTTTGAATTTTTTTTATAGTTATCTCCTTGAAAGTATCTCGGTGGAGTAACTACCATCCCTTCTTCTTTTTGTTTTTCATTTCATCCCTTCGAGGAAAACACTACTAGTGCTTTTTTTTGATTACAGCGCAGTACAAGTTGTCTGTGTGGTCTCGTTCCATCATTGTAGCAAAACTGGTTGTGTCTCCTATAGTATAGTCACTTGTACAAAACACCGTTAGAAATAGATTTAGATGTTGCCTTTAATTATCTAAGGGCTATGCTGCATTTCTTACCAATCATCACCACAATTCATCATTATAATTCCAGGATTTACTCATATAAGATTCTTTTTATTTTCAAACGTCATTCCCATGTCTCTGGTTGTATGGCTGGTTTGGGTATAAATATGTCATGTGTCCTCATGTGTCTTCATCTGTTTCATCAATCGACCAATCAGAATTTAGAGCGGTCACATGTCATGGTCTGGCCAAAAATGTCTTTTGATTGCAAATGTCGCCGGATTCCGTCATCTCAGGAAGAAGATGAAATGTTTCAATTTACAGTATAATAATAATAATATAATATATGTGCTAGCTACAGTCTTTGCAGGGCACCTGAGAGCCTCAAGGGTCCGCTACTTGAGGCTATATATATACCCCAAAATTGCTTTATCTATAATATAGGAGAAACTGCTAATTTGAGGCCCAGATATAAATACGTTTGCACTGAAATATACGAGAATCCGATCCGTGAGAGTGGGGTGAGAACCTCAGGATTTTTTGTCAAACTGTCACAGACTTGAGGTTCTCACTCCTCAGTTGAGGTAATAATTATAGTGTTTCTAGACTTCACGTATTGTTAAAATTCGCAGACGTTTCAGAAACAATTAGCAAACATTGTTTCAACCAAAGAACGGAAAAGTATTTATACAATGTGTAATGAATTGTAAACCCGTCGGATCTGTGTATCATAAGTGACACGTTTTGGTCTGTTTCTCTGACATGAGTAAATGGAGAGACCCTTCGTATTTATTTCACTGCCTATAACAGTTGACAAAATTCATATTTCATCGGAGACTCTGAGAGCGCCATGCATGAAGCGCTAACAGTAGAAGAGAAAAGAAGCTTTCTGTCCTTCGGTGATAGGATTTGGTAGGGCCATGGAGACAGAGGTGACGCTACCATAAAAACAGCTGCTTACAACCCCAATTGAACGAAGTCAATTTTAAACAGTCAAAAAAATAAGTATTCAGGAACACAAATTTGAACCTCATCATTTTGGAGGTTTATTACCTGAATTACAGTGGCTTTAGATCAAAATGATATAGACGTATCTGATAGGGAAAGGAACAGGCGACTATTGTATTTTATTCTTCTTCCTCTTGTTTTGATCTCCTGGACTAATAGATGTGTCTATGCAGACAGCCGATGATGGATTTTTTGTTAATAAATGATTGCTTGCGTATTCTAAGGATGAAATCCGGCATTCTTTTGAGACGCCGTATCAATTTATACCCCTTTTGTTAGTTTTTTATATATATTGAAGTTCATTGATTGTGGTCGTTGGTAGCGATGTATGAAGAAAAGGCATATGTATTAGAATATGGATAAAGTATTATTTGCGTGGCCAGGTGCGTGATGTGCGGGAAGCTGATATTGTTAGAATTTAGCGTTCTGGAAGTACTGAGTAGATAAAAAAAAAATCGGCTGAGCAAACTTCGGCTTTGCTGGGATCAGAGGAGAGCACAGCTGCAATGCAGAGACCCTTTGGGGGAAAAAAAGATTATATAATTATACCAAAGTGCCACACATGACTTGTAGAAGCCGTTTGGCTGTATGTACCTATGTTTGATTGCAGCAACATAAAAACGCTCTATCGTCGGATACGTAGCATTCGCCGTTCTTTGTCCACCGAGCAAGGAGTGCCTTATAGATAAAAATAGTTTTTTTTCAATGAAACAAGACAGAGAGAGAGTTATTAGCGATGGGCTGATGGGGATTTATTTTCTGTAGTGGTCTATTGAGTCAGTGGGCCTTTCATCAAAAGGACAGTGCTAGGAGCTAATGCGGAACAGTCGGCAGGGACCTTCCATTTGTTGCCATGGTGATTGTTCTATACAGAGCGTAATGTGGGCATTGGCTTTGGACACGCAACTAAAATGGGGCCCTACACTAAGGCCGTTTGCTAAAGGGGCAGACGGCGTCATGGCGGTCCACCCGTTTCAGATGCGCCTGCGTATTCTTGCATTGGAGGAGGGTTCTTCCCATGGAGTTACCGAGGGGACGTTAATAGAGTTAATCTCCCACCTGGAGGGCAATTTATCTCCATCACCCCCCCTCCCCACCGCAGGGAGTCCATTACACCCAACTCCTAAACCCGTGGCACCGGTGATACAGTCTAGTATCACATTCAAGCTCTCATCCAATTAAAAAAAGATACATTTGCAGTGGATGTAATTTTAATGTGTTTTGTCATTAAAAATTCAAGGCATTATTTAATTACAAAATAGTGTTTTGCAAGCAATCAGTATGAATAAGTCATATTATGCAAACCTTTTTGTATGACACAAGATGTGACCTCAAATACCTTACACATATATATATATAAAAATAGCAGTCTTTGGTCTTTTTAAAAGAATTGTTTTTTAACAATGTCATGAGACATAATTCCCATTAATCTCGGAAGAACCCTGAAGGAACCTATTTAAGGCTGGGCTTTGACCCTCTCATTGCCCTAGGTAGGTGTATGCGTTAAAGTACGCTTACTTCATCTGCAAATGAATGTATCGACCATCTCTGTCCTATCTCCGCTCCTGGGAATGCGTCTACACTCATTCATTACCTAATGTAAGTAATCTCTGGCCCATGAAAACAAAAATGTTAGCTCAAGTTTGGTAGAAGTGCTTGTCTGTGACAGACCCCATTAAACAATAAAAACGAGGAATATCTTTGTAAATGTTCCCATAGTCTTAAACATTTAGACTGACTCGAACCAGTTATACCGGCAAACCGTGGCTGTTTCACTGGAAGCCACTTATAATTGCACCTCCGGTTTAGACGTAACATCACAATTTCTCATTATGCATTCCGGGGCAGTTATAATTTATTTTATGATGAAATAGTTCCTCGGAGAACCCTTGTTTCGCTGGGTTTTAGTTATGTCAGCCATCGTTACCGAGCAGCTGTTCACGTTTGCCATATTTGCAAGACCAGATATTGCAGCGCAAATAGTCCATATGCTTGGGGAACAAAAGGCAACTTTGAGTTATGATATCGACCAAATTTACTGACCTCTCGTATCAGCGAGAAATGTTACACATTGTGAACTGGGTCTAATATGTGGATAAATTCACTATTCTTTATGAACGGTAATCATAAAAGGAGGGTTACGGGTGGACAAGTCATGAAAATCCATGGAAAGCCCATTAAACGGACACCAACATTAAAAACAAAATAAGCAATCATTTATTTAAACAAACAAAAAAGGTGTAATTGAAAATCAAATTTCAGGTTTAAGTCTCAATAACTGGAGGCTTGCGGATGGAGTGCGTCCCATAAGGTTTTTTTTGTATGTTCACCATCCACCCATTTTCAATATGCAATAATTTAATGCAATAAAACCCTTATTGTATGACATCATAATCTATGGTATATGACATCCACCCACCAACCTCAGTTTTTACATGGCTCCTCATACAAGAAGTTGAAGAACACCGCATTAGCTATAAGTTAGAAAATGTGCATTTTGAGAATACCTGCCCTGAGGGTAATTTATTAATCTCTTAGCAGTTAAAAGTGTCGAGACTGAATTGATTTCAACTAACTCGGCTGAACGACGCTCGCACTTCATGCCTTGCATTTCACAGGATACAAGTTTCTAAAGCTACCTACTTGAATACAGCGTACAATTTTATTGATATGACTAATATTATATTATATGATAATAGATACATAGATTGATTAATGAAATCATTTTCCGATTGGGGTCTTCGCTTTGTTACAAAATTGAACAAGAAACGTTCTCATCAGCAACCGGACCTATCGAGTAACCTTCTTAATTAGTTTCTCACGAACCGGGGAGCTGATTGTTCTATTTTAAAACTTCTACCACCTGGCACAGACATTTCTCCTGCCAGAGCGGAGGAGGCATCATTAAAATAGGGGGGTGGGGGGGGTAAATATTCCCCAAAAGGACCGGTCAATTGAAAACATGCTTTTCTGCTGACGCGGTAATCTGCTTCTGGGACCTCCGTGAACCAGTCCTTTTCCATGCATGTGTCAAGAAAATTACTTTCATCTAAGGCATAGTGTAATTCACTAACAGGGAAGCTCCGGCCATCATAAAAAAGAATTGGCAGCCAAATGAGAGGCAGAAACTGGACCCTGGAGCTGCAGCTTCTCCTAAAGATAACTACTGTTTTGGTTTATTTGTTTATTTATTTCGACATAAAGGCTAAAGAATGCATATTAAGGCTTACAAAGTACTTTAAAATGCAGTTGTGGTGCAGCATGGGACACTGAACTGCCCCATTAAATTCGGGTTAGTATCCCAGCTCTCCATGCTGGTTAAAGTTCATTCAGTGGTAAAAGAAGGATCGGTGGGGACATCAATGAGCCAGCAGTGGTTTTCATAAAAATGTGACTTGTAACGCGTTGAAAAAAAAGGGGACAGTGACACAATATTTTATTTCCTATGAAATACAAGAAAAAGTCAATAGGCGTATAATCCCCCTTAAGAATTGGCACGGCTGCCAGCAGTGGAGTAGAGTTTCTGTAAATAAGTTTGCTTGTATCGTCGTTCTCTGGTGCAGAGATGTAGGTGCAGGCTTGCGATCTGGCATTCAGCTGCATAATTCAGCTGCACCGAATAAAAGAACAAGCTGGTAAAACCTCCGCCAGCGCTGACATCTTGCGAGCCGCAGCGAAGAGAGAGAGATAACATTATCCGCCACTCAGCTGCCTGACAGCACAATATTGATTTAAGACCTTTGCATGTCACTCCATAAAAAGATTAAGATTTTGAAGCAATCATAGATAATGATGTGGGATTTGGAAAGTAGCCTCAACACTTTTTTTTTCCGTAAGTTTTTAAAGGGATATCCATCTTTATTACAAGTGTTTACCCTTTTTGCACAAGATCCAAGAAATATAGCGTTCTAGGTCTCTTTAGAAGGGTTCTAAAAGCAGTTGATAGCCTAGAACAGGGGTAGGCAATCTTCGGCTCTCCTGATGTTGTGGACTACATCTCTCATAATGCTCTTACAGTCACAATGCTGGCAAAGCATCAAGGGAAATGTAGTTCACAACATGTGGAGAGCCAAAGATTGCCTACCCCTGACCTAGAACGTCTTTAAGGTGACATTTTTCATCCAGATTATTATATCTACTAAGCACAGCTTCTCTTAGAAAAAGCTTTATGCTTTTGCCAAACTGGACCATTGATATCTTTATGATATCCTAGTACATGATTATATCATAAAATAGTTTTTTTTGTGCTATTGGCCTATTTTCCTTAAAGTAGAAGAATTTATTAAGCCATAAAATGGGTGGAAAGGCGCTTGATCCTGATCTGTTACGATAAGCAAACCAAAGCTCTCACCTCTTTAGATGGTGGAGCTGTGACATTTATCAAATGTCTTCTTTAGCTTGAAGGCCGACATGTACTCCTCTAGTAATTTAACATCGCTTTTCATTTATCGTCTGCGGAGTACTTCCCTTTAGAGAAAAAATTATAAGCCAGCATTAGCTCTGAAGGACAAAGCCCACTTCTAAATCTTCAAAAGGCATATTACTGCTAATTCTTTCTTGTAATGTAGTTAATGAAGCGTACATGTACATGCCACGTACAATGGTAATCAAGCAAGGAATTTATCAACATTCGTCATAGGCCGGCTACCATTACAAGCCAATTGGCAAGACAACTGCTGAGTGCTTCTCTGGAAATGACTTTATCGTTTTTATTGGAGCCAAATGAAGGAAATTTGCCATTGGCCTTTGAAATATGACTTTATGATACATCTTTGTTCATCTTTGTTAGTGAAAAATACTTAACATAAACATAGGTATTATACATAACTCAGGAATGGACATGGTGGAGTGCTGGAGAAGCTTCTCTCCACCAAGTTAGAGTGATCACTAGGATGATGGCCAACCTGGGCCTTCATACCATGAGTTGGACCATCCTTAACATCTGTGGAATGTAACCTCAACAAGATATGTTAGCTCTTCAGATCAACTGAGAACAACATAGACCAACAACAATTGTGGTTACAAGTTGTAGACAGCCATTGGGTCGATCTCTGTATGAGTCTATAAATCATGGGTAATGAGACCCATAACCTCTGCTTTTTAGGTTGGGCATCTAAGGTGTCATTTGCCGCTACATGTTCTGCACACACACATGTCCTGTGCAGAGAACAAAACACTTTCCATGTACATGTTTGTATGTTGCCGAAAGTAAAGAAAGCTAATTTAAAAACCTCCACAATTTTAGCCATCATCATGACATCTTTCAACCTGTCAAAATTCCTTTAAAACGAGATTCAACTAACCTTCTGCCTCATAGCGCGTGCGGACGGCTGTCAGTGTTAAATACTGTGTATGCTGTAATATGTTACATTGATAGGATGTACATGGACATCACACGGTTCAATATCAGCAGCAATACTTTGTATAATAACATTGATCTGTAAAATAGCAGCCATTTCACCAAAAATATTAAAATGCAATATATGGCTATAATAACACGAGATGTGTTTCAACCTTCTGAGATAAAAAGAACCCATGCTGAAAAGTGACATCTCTTGACATTTTACCACTCTTAGTGACAACAGTCCATCTGCTGTTTAATTAATTCACAGAGCGTAAAGTTTAAGGCTTTTTCAACCTTTTTGACAGCCGGAAGCGAAGGCAAGACAATGGGATTTCAAATAGTTAAACTTTTATCCAAACCAGGACAGTTGTTGGTTATATTATGTATCAAATATATTTTATTCATTCATTTGTAGGACATTTGACTGTTTATAATCTTCTTATCGCCAAACTATTCAGTTTTGAAGCAGATGGAGAGCCGCATGTTCTATTAAACTACAGAGATATAACTTGAATGGCTGCAAAGACAACGTAAGCGGTTTATTATAGTTTGGAACTGGGCAGTCAGTACATAAAGGAAACGAATGGAAATTAATTAAAATGCTGCAGAGTAATGTTACCCTTAACATGGTTGACGTGTTCTGGTATGTAGAATATATAGGGCCAAGGATAACCGTTAAAGCTTTAGACTGGTAAGCTGTATGTCCTGTAGATGATAGGATTTCTGCCCTGGTCATCTCGTAATAGGTGTATGATATTCTAAATTAGAATCCGGAATGGGCCATGTGGCACATCGGGCATGCGTCCGGTGGACTTCTATCCCACATCCCTCTATATACCCCGGGTCTGGTGCTGTAGTTTGCCACCGCTGGCTGGATATGTCCGTCTGCACACTACATAAGCATAAAAATGTCATATCCAGCCATCGACTGTACTTACGTCATTAGATACCTGCCTTCTTATCTCGTGTCCGGCTCTGATAACTCCTTCATTTTTTAATATCAATATGCCGCACGTAGAGGTATAAGTTAGATTGCGATGTATGGAGTGGGTTTCTTTCCGTATTATCATTTATCTATATAGTGTTAAGTCACTTTTGGTGACGGGTACAGTTGCAATGGCAGCAACGCAATTGCAATATAAATATCCTTATGCATGTTATACATTTAACTCACATAGTGCATGTCCACTATCTCCATGATCATGACCTACAAGCAACCAGTAATCTTCAATGGTCCGAAGTACAGGGTACTAGATAGACCAGATAGAGCAATTTAACAGATTTAAGAGGAGTTTCAGCCTCATATCTTGCCTGTACCATACATTTGTGTCATTGGGTATGTCCATAGACACAAGAGATAAGGAGATTCAGATAATGTTCTATGTTACTGTTACATTGTGCTTGAAATATGAAAGGAAAACATTATGAAGATGTTGTTTGTCCTGTGTCCATCCCCATTGACTTCAATTAAGGAGCTTAGCTAAGGAGAAACGTCTGGTGTCCGCGTGACCATTGTGAGATCTGTCATCAAGCTGGCCAGAATAAGCCAATCTATGAAGCTGGAAAACACCCCAAGATATTATTTTTTTAAAACAAGGATACGCGTTCTCCGGAACTTTCAGACGCCAGAAACTAACGCCTCGATGATAAAACCCTTATGAGTTTTTTGACCCAAAAGAAATATCAGATAAGGTAAAAAAAAACATATTACAAAACACACTTCTTGCTCTCAAGACTTAGAACACGTTATTTGATCATTTGTAACAATAAAATCTAATAAGCTAGTCATCTTTGGGGTTTTTTTTTACTCAAGATAACAAATGTACACAATAAAGTCTGTCGTCTAATTTGTTTTCTCGGATTCATATTTAGAAAGATTAAGTTCTTTCATTAGATCGTATTTTAAAACATATGAGCTTTTCCCCTTCTCCGCTCGCGTTGTTTTGCTGAATAAACTAAATTTACGCTGTATTGACTTAGGTTGTTCAGGAATCATTCAATCTCAGATGTTATGTTATGGATGAGGATAAATTGATGTTTTTTTGGTGTAAATTAATTTCCCCTGAAGTCCATTATGGAATATACTTTATATTAAGTATATGAAGAAGTAGTAAATCTTCTTGACTAAACCTCCAATGATGGGCTAAGCCAGGGTGGGCAAAACCAGCCCGTGAGCTGTGGTTAAGGCTAATGGTGAAGATTACAAATAATAAAAAAGGTTAAAATAATATTAATCTCACAAATTAGTTCAGTGTTTAGGTGCAGTTTATAAATGACATACTTTTAGCCAGGAGTCCAGACAATTTTTATTACGGGGTATGTCACGCGTATTAAAACGGTGGTAACTGAGATGTCTGTACAGACATTGGTCTCTGTCATAAAAACGTTCTTACTATGTATAGAAAACTCATAGACTGGAAATAATGTATTCATAGTCCAAGTGTCATTAAAACTGTACAATTATAGCTCGATATTGTGTATCTACATGGACGTCTGCCATTGGGGGGCAAGATGGCGCACCTCCTGAAAATTCCCTGATAAAAAAACCTAGACATTACTTATTAAAGAAAAAAGTGATTTGAGTCATTTGAGGTATCTGGTATAGATTCATTATAATTTCAAGAAAGCTTTATGGTCCAAAGACTGGCTTTATGTGTTTCATAGATGTAGGCCACACTAGTAGACCTAGGGGAAAATATTTTAGCCTGAGCAGGGATAGATTAGTATAGGGGTCGATGGAGCTGAAGCTGCAGGCCCATGTCCCTTTTATTAGGCCTACTTTTTTTTTTTAGAACCTGTCCATTTGCCTTCTTTTTCAAGAGTCTGCCTGCCCTCGAGGCCAGAGGTGGTCATCTTGCTCACCTGGCCTTATCTATGTAGGCCTAAAAGCACAGAGTGTGGCCGCATATATCCATCCGCTGGTCATACTTCCATCATCAAGTTGTTGGTTTTTTTCCTACAAAACATGGCTTCACAGTTACACAAGAAGAAGAGGGAAACGCTCGTCACTATGCAATGTTCAGCTTCAGGCCCATAAATCCCTTAATCCAGAACTGTCCCTAAAATGTTAATTTATGGACATTTTTCTTCACCCAGCTCTACATATAATGCTGTTAAACAAAGAGACTTATTGACGTCACTAAGGGCCCATCCCAGTGAGCTTCTCCCACAAGATTCAGAAAATCTCACTGCATTAACAGTCTCTTCTAGCAGAAGACGCTCACTTGGGTTGGCTCTGCATTCTGCATGAAGCAGCGATCCCGAAATTCTCTTACAAACTCTCTTAGTGAATAAACCCCTGTGAGCCCAGATCTCAGAATTCATTCAATAAATTCAGGCAACTTTTTCCACCTACAATTTTCTTCCTGGAACCTAGAAGCAGACTTCGTGTTGACTCCCACCTTCGTGTTTGTCAATGGGTTACATTTTTGGAATTTGGTTAAAATAAAGATTCTGCAATGGAACCCAAAAATTTCTAGCCACATTCCAGTCTGCTAGCTGTGCTTTTTTCATACGCTTCTTCCCCAAAAGACACGTGTCTACTTTACCTAGAGGCCCCCAACGCACAGAAATTGGATCTAATATATTAGGCTTTTTGACATGCTTAAGTAAGTGACTGCAGGGAAAGTTAAATGCATTGATTTGCTATATCTGGCACCGTACAGATAGCGTGGTACTCCTTTTTTCATTTTATCTCTTTCGTACTATACTTATAGCTTAATGGAAAGAAAATCCTCTTGGCGTTCGGAGCGCTGAAACGTCATTACTGCATGAATTTATTATGCGGTGACCAGAATCAATTTATAAATAATGTGAACACCATACGATGAGAAATAAGAGAACCCTTCTATTACCAGAAAACCTTAAAGCGCGTACACATTTCCCATCCCGGAGGAAGGACGTAATTGTACATTTAATTCAACTTAGAAGAGAAAGGGAAAATCTATTTTCATAACGTATATTTTGGAAGAGTAGCTGAGGGATCAGTTTTGTGATATACAAGGAGGACTATGTTTTAGAATAAACTTTGTAGAGGTCCCTCCAGCAACCATTGTTCCCACCAAGAAGCCTAACTGGAAATGTCAGTGATATCTGCAATTGTGCCCCGGGCTGTACCGGCACTTTAAGGCCAGCGGCCGCCTTATCACTTAAGTGCGGCCAAAGTCTAGACATGCGCACACTCCTTTTTTTCATATGGTGCACATGTAGTGCGCAGCTGGGCAGCTGGAGCAACAGATGGGGTGAGAGTGTGACCGCGTTGGCCAGCGGCCCACCAGACTTTTGACCGGCGTGCTAGATGGCCAGTCCGGGTGTGTGAGATAAAAGTTTTACTTTGTTAACAAGGGATCTCTCGTGTTTTTCTAAAGCTGAGCAATATGAAAGAACAAACGCTACGGCCAGAAAATGGGGACGTCGGAAAGGGTCAAGCATGCACTCAACACAGCGGCTCGATGACATTTTTAATCCCGGCACAACTTGACACTTAGAACACGTAGTCCTTCATACACAGAGCAGACCTCAATGAAAAGGCGCATGGTTTCTGGTTAAATAGATTAACAATTTCCAAGTGTTCACAGTTCTCAAGAGTAGCAATCAATGGAATAGTCTGAACAAATGGTAAAATGGGTTTATTGTCTACAGAATAAAGTGTGAATTCTCCAAAATGATGGCTCGGACAGTTGGAAACGAGCATACTAAACGAGCCTACTAAATTCATGCTGATTTGTTTTTTAGCAGTTCCAGTAACGCAGCTTTTTTTTTTGCGAGTTCTTTACACTTTTCAACCAAGAGGGATACTTAGAAGTACATTGTAAGCTTTTTTCCTCTCTAAAAAACCCCCAAAACTATCAGTGCTGCAAAATTTAAATTCAAATTTATATATATGTATAAATATTTATTATTTTTTTTATTTTAAATAACAAAATATAAGTTTAAAAAATGCAAAATGCGTTGCCATCCCTGCTTATTTTATGCTTAAAATAAACCCCCCACCTTTAAGCCTAATTGATTTATTTAAAACGTTCCATTCACTCATTTGGGAATGGAAAAACTTAAAGGAACACGACCATGAGAAAGATAGCGTTGACCTATTATATCTGTCAGCTAAGGACGGGTCTATATTTAGGCTTCAAAGTATGCTTTACAGATAAGATACCAAAGTATTCAAAGTTCATTAAAGTAGCTGAATTATGATATTTTTTTTACCCCCCTTCAATTAACTCTTTCAGAATCAGAATGGGTTTTAGCCCTAAGAGAAGACTGCATCGGTATTATAAACCCAACAGACTCAAGGTCTATTTAGATATTAACGTTCCGACCGGCCATACACAATTCCCGTCTATCGCTCCAAATACCTTCCACATGATCTGCCGTGATATTTTTGGACGCGGCTACTTTAAATTTTCTCATTTGTTCCACGCTAACGTATCAGTGTTAATAATGGATGGTAAAAATAGATAGTGAAACAAGCCACCAGTCAGCAGCACGAAGATGTCCTTTATATAGAAATTGCTCGAGTTTATGAACAACCTGATTTTCGTTACTTTGAAAAAAAAGTTTACCTTGAACCATAAGTTGCAAATCTGCCTTTATGTACAGATAAAAAAAATGCGATACTCGTTCAATAAATTAATAAACAATATTATATATATATTTTTTTTTATTATTATTATTATTTTATTTTTTTTTAGTGAAATGAACAGTGGTTTATTTAGAACTAGAGAAAAGTTTTTAATGGTTGCTCAGAAATTAGAATTTTAAAGATGATGTTTTTAAAAATAGGTGTTTTAACCTCCTATATAAAAAAACTGGACTGGTCGTCTGGCACACCAAGCAAATGCCCGGTGGTCCATTGGCCAATAATTTACGTGCAGCGTGTCGCTGAATATGCCGCGTGAGCGTAATAAGGTCGTGTGTAGCTGTGTATATCCAACCATCGATCTCACTTATGTCATCGGGCGTCCGTCGGCTATAGAGAGGAA
Organism: Spea bombifrons; assembly: GCF_027358695.1. Taxonomy (NCBI): domain Eukaryota; kingdom Metazoa; phylum Chordata; class Amphibia; order Anura; family Pelobatidae; genus Spea; species Spea bombifrons. Next base: position 7,205,080 of record NC_071098.1, read on the forward strand.
GGACCTCCCCATCATCGCCAGTCCAGCACCTGCTTAACTGCAGCGTGCGACAAACCGGCTATATATGCCTGGCCGCACTCTGCGTTGAGAATAAGAATGTAACGGTTGCCGGTGTGTATCCAGCCGGCGGCCACACATATGTTTTTTGGTGGCTGCTGGCCTTAAAGTGCCAGAGCCGCTTAGTCATTTCCATTCCAGCCTTGATAACAATGGAGTTTATTCACTAAAGAGCACGCACAATTTCTAGCGTTGCAATTTTAAGTCACAAACTTAGCCATGCGTTATAAAGGGCCATCCCTGGCACGTTTCTCCTGCAAGAGGGCTAAGCTGGCCCTGCCTAATGTGTAGTTAAAAAGCATGGTAGCACTCAAAAGCTATTAGCGTTATTAATTAAAGTAATAGAACTACTATGGTGTTTTCTGTATAGTTTAACACCTAATGTTGGAGTGAGTTATTTGGTGTATAATAGGTTAACGTCTATAGTGGTTGTTTATTTATATATATATATATATATATATATATATATATAATTTTAAATATTGTGTATAATAATTAACTCTCGCTATGCAAATAATCAGGACAATGAGGAATAAGCACAAAACTCCAAAAACTTTTTTATATTAAGCCAATTGTCAACCTTATACATTTTATTCATTTTAATACATTTCAAAAAGGTGCCGTTCCGCCGTTGTTTTAATCTTTTTTCTGACTAAATGCTGAATTAGAAACATAATTCCTCGTCCTTTTCCATTCCCAAACCTTTCTCAGAAATAGTTATTTTATCATGTACATTTTGGCCAGGAACCCTTGTCATGTGACACATACGTAGACACTGATAGGTTGTCGGCATAGAAACCAAAAAAGCCTCCTAAAGTGCCCGTGACGTTGCGTAATTAAGCGTTAAATAAAGAATAAAATGTCAGCTGATAAAAGAAGATAAAATGCTATGATTTATTTCCTTAGAATGAGATTAATGTTTTGCTAAACATGTTAAATTAAATTATTAGCTGCCAATATTTCAACGAATACAAAGTGTCACCGAATATAAATTAGCAATTGCCAATTTAGTGATCAAAATTAGGCTACAGTAAATACATTTTAAGGCTGTATAAGGCATATCGATATATGTTGGATAATAGCGGTTACAATAGCAGCAACGTAAGCAAATTATCAAATATTATTACCAATAATATTATTCTTTAAAATTGTAACTTCGCTTTTTTCCTTTCGAAAATCACAGGAAAGTTTTCTTGTATATTTTACAACCCAAGATCAGCCCCATTCGGCCATCCAGTCTGCTAATTTTTACCCAAACTTTAATCAGTCGTCGGTCTCATCTTACTTTGAGCCGGCATATGCCTGTCCTATGCATGTTTAAATTCCCTCACTATATTAGCCTCTACCACTTCTGATGGGAGGCCGTTCCATTTACCTACCACCATCTCAGTAAAGTCAAACATCCTTACATTCCATCTAAGCCTCTGACCCTCTAGTTTTAGATGATGGTCTCTTGTTCTAACATTTCTCCTCCTTGGAAATAAACGGTCCCTCCTGTACTTAGTTAAATCCCCGTACTATAAAACGAATACATTAACAGCGTGAAAAATCCAATGAGGCTTGTTTCAAGCTCTATGGAGAATCTTCTTTTCTAACAACGTCCATTGGAAGAACTAGTTGAGGAATACGAGGAAGTAGAGCGTTCTTTTCTTTGTGTTCGGTTAAGCCCTGGTAAGGAGGGCTTTATTCCTCCCCTGCAGTGTGTGGGAGGTGACGGCAAAAGTGTGTCACCCCCTGGCTCCTTTAACTATACAAAGGGGGGAGATTAAACCTGCCCCATAGCTTTGCTGCATAGCAAGAACAATAACCTAGACCGGAGCAACCGGAGACAGTCCAGATGCCTTCCTTTCACCCAAAACCTCCGCAATAGACTTAGTACCCATCTCTGAACTTCCAGATCAATTGCGCTAATGCGCCGCTACACATCTCACAGCAACTCTCTATGGATGCAGGGATTAACCCTTTGAGTGCAACAGGGGCGTTAGCAAAAAATCAACCCTTCTTATCAAATGGTTTTTGTCTTTAAAAAAATATATATTTATTAAAACCAAAGAAAAACAAAACAAAAAAAAATCCATTCATAAGGCAGTGTTGTCTAATCTGATTCCGGAGGCAGTTGTAACCCAACAGGCTGGTGGCAAAAGTCTCTCTTGTTTGTAATCAAGGCTCCTGCACAAGACATTGAATGGCTGTTAATAATTAATCATGGGTTTTAAGTCGGTATAATGTATGCTGCAGTCCTGTGCTTGTCCAACACAAATCATTCCAAATAACAATAATAATAACAATAATAATAATAATAAACAATGTGCACAGGGGAAAAAGAGAGCAGAGGGGCTCAGCCTTGCCATCCCCCTCCTCCCCTCTCCTCCTGCAGATCCCATCAGACCCCCCAATGCCTGTTTCCAGTCTCTGCCTGCTCTGATGTGCTAACAGCACAGCTGCCTGCCTTGATTTGTCATAATGCAGAGAGGAGAAGAGGAAAAAGAGAAGCCTGTGCTGCAGCATTGCAGGTACGGAGGCACAGACAGGACAAAAGAAATCAAGGCTTCACAAGCAAATCCGAAGGCAGGCAGTGCTTGCCCCTCCCCGCAGAGGCAGACAGTTGTCATCTGAGGGCAAGCAGAGAGGTGGAAACAAAGCAGAGGCGTGCACAGATCAGCACTGCTGCATGGACAGCACCGGGGAGCTGCATTCTTCAAAAGTCAGCTGCTTGCCCCGAGTTTCTTGGAGAAAGGGCAAAGGATACAGTAACCAGAAGAAGGAGGGAGTGAGGAGAGAAGAGAGAGAGGGAGAAGAGAGGGAGAGAGGGGGTCTTAGTGAATAGGGTCTCTCAACAAACCCAACAGGCTCAGTCTACTCTTAAAATAAAGTAGGAGGGTGTTGGAGGTTTGAAACTCTTCTCTCCCCAAGTGTGCAGCCAGTTTGGGCTGGGGAGGAGGGCTGTTTACCTGCAGCACGTGTTTAAGGAAAGGTTTTGGCTGGCACCTACTGCAAGAGGAGAAGTTCATTTCATTTAAGGATAAGGGGGGGGAGTACATAGGCTTAAGTACATATGTATGTAACCCCCTCCAAACTTAGTGTGACCTGTGATGACCAGGAATGTTCTTTCTAAAAGTGGACTTTCACTAAGCTGGAGTATCAATGGAGAATAAAGTAGAAGGTAGACTATTTTCTTTCTGGAATCTTGGAGTTTTGATGTTCTTGATGTGTGTCTTGTGATGTGTATTTGTTACTTGGTGTTTTGAAGTGTGTTTTGTGTATGTTTATACACACACGTTATTATATATATATATATATATATATATATATATATATAGAGAGAGAATATTTAAATACACTCACTTGAAATCTTTGTCCCTTCTTATTGGGGGTCAGTAATTTACCATATGCTCCATTAAAGTTGCCAACAATAGTTATAGTTGCCTTGATTTTGATGGCCAACTTACCAACTATTGTGAAAAAGCCTTCAAACCAGTTAACCCTTTGAATGCCAGGAGGTGCACTGCACATTACAACTCTCTGGTATTCCAAGAGTCATCTCTGAAATAAGCTTATTATTGGTCTAGCACATACCCCTTTTTATGATTAATTGTGTGTTGGGGTCAGTGGCAGAATTAACCATTGATGTGCCGTGCAACTGGGAGTTCTTAAGGAATCCTGAAGCTTTTCTGCCCAAAACACTTGATCTGTTTCCGCACTGCAAGGGGGCTTGTGACATTTGACTTAAAACAACTGATAAGTCCGCATTTAAAATTAGAAACCTGTATCTATGCAGTTACTTTCCCACAGAGGAGTGTTGCAGGGAACTTTTAATGGTTTTAGGATGATCAGAACACTTAACACCATCTTAATTCACAGCTCAAGAAATACAGTTGTTGTTACTTTCTTTGTTTATGTTTTATTTTAACTCTTACACAGCCAGGGGATCTGCAATGCAAACCTCTCTAAGCAGAAACATTTGTGTTATGTTTTTGGACAATGTAACTGTATAAGTGGCCAAAATGACCTAATTAAAAATTAACGTCATTGCAATTTCAACTAAGTGAGCCTAAGCATTCTGTATGGCTTAACCTATTTTACTGATATTCTGTAGAAAACAGAAATTAGGCTTTAGTGAAATAGATTTGCTTTAACTTTTTATTTTCTTTTTAAGTTAAATAATGTATTCCAATTCTAATGTAGACCTGTTTTTTGGGAGGTATCAGAGCTCGGTTAGTCTTTTTAATTGTACTTTTTAATATCTTTGCCCATCTATCTTCAGGACCTATGAAAAACATGTATTTTTTTATTTGCAACATATATCAGTTTTACATGTCTAATATAACCTATACAGCGCCGAATGTTTCAGAACAATAGGCTTGAATCCTCTGTGGTACCCGAAGGGTTAAGCGCGTAAGAGTATTTATTTTAAATCACACGTGGTAGGAAGTTGTTGCCAATCTGCAGTGATTTGTAGCTGGAAGCGAAACAAAAGACGACAATATTTTTCAACCCCTGAGTTTACTGCATTGGAGCGCTGGCCTGCGAATGAATGAATGAATGAATGAGTTTAAATACAGGATGTTTTAAGTAGACACATTCCAGTAGATTAGACAGAAAGGGCTCGGATGTGTAGATCTGCTTGAAGCAGGAAACTGTTAATCATTTAGAATTATTAATTTGTGAAATACAAGTTAATCGCTCAGTGGTTCTGGATCTGCCATATATGTTTTTTCAGTGAGCCCCTTAACCCTTTCAGTGGGGGACAAGCAGTGCATTGGCGGTTCCGAATATGTAACGTATTTATTCTCGCTATAATGGCGTAGGCTACCGTAACCCTTTAAGTGTCATGGATAAAAATGGGAAGAGTACCTTAACCCTTTCATCAAGTTTTAAAATGGGGTTGGGTGTGTGTGGGGGGGGGGGGGGTAACAAAAAGATCAGTAGGTAAGCTTTAAAAAAATAGTATCTTGTATTACTCTGTTTCTGGTTTTCATGGCATGGGTTCATTACACATGATTTAGAACACATTAATGGTCCAAACCGCTGTTTTCGTGCAGCTGTACATTCATCGCTAGCTGTGGTGATGTCATGTTTTTTTCCTCCCCTCCTGTACAATAGCTGGAGATTCAGGATTGCGGTCCTGTTTTTTTTTTTTTCTGTGTATTGTAGCCAAGCGGTATTGATTGGCTTGCATGAATTTGTGAATGGGCATACAAAAAAATGCAGTAAGCTCACCAAAAGCGATCCGTATTGAATAGACGGAGCCTTTTTTTTTTCAATGGGAACGGTTGACGTCTTCGCCAATAACAATAACAAAAGAAATGAGAGGATCGTGCGTTAGGGGATCCTACCCCAATAACCTCGTTAGTGAAAAATATGGTTTAAAAAGCAGCTCATGCGGTATTTACGCTAAGCTGGCAGTGCATTTAGGGGTTTGATATGGCGGGTAACGAAAGGATGTTTTTTTCTATTTTAGCTGTAATTATGGGGCTCGGGTAAGCGAGACAATATAACCTGTTGATGCCAACGGAATTGTTCCTCTATAAAGAACAAGTATTAAAATATCACGCCAGGATAAGTGGGATAGCGCGGTTTGCAGTGGAATGTAGTACATTATGTCTCGTGCAGAATGCTTCCTCTCACACATTTATGTGGTTTCTGTAATAAATATAGAATTTGACGGTTGATAAGACCCATTCGGCCCCATTTGGCACTTTTTCTGCTGTAAAGACTCAAACCATAATCAGTTGTTGGTCTCGTCTTCAGGAGCCATATGCCTATCCCATGCATGTATATATTCTCTTGCTGTATTAACCTCTACCACTTCTGTTTGGAGGCTGCTCCACGTATCTACCACCCTCTCAGTAAAGTAAAACTTCCTTACATTCTTCCCCTCCAGTTTTTGATTATGATCACTTGTCTTTACAAGCATACTGGGAATATGAAGCGCAGGAGGCAACAGGTCCATGGGATGCAGTCCCTAGTGGTAACTATAAATGGATAGTATGTGTCTGCAAGGAATCTCTGTACTCCGCAATGGGCTAAGAAGAACAAGCGCCTTTAGATTGTAAGCTCCTTTGAGCAGGATCCTCCTCACCTGTTGTTTCTGTATGTTATGTTATATACTACTTGTTATGTCCTGTCTACCCATTGTACAGCGCTATGGAATATGACGGCGCTATAAAAAAACCAATAAATAATCAGTGTCTCTGACATGACTTTTAGCGTACATTAAAGCACTCATTTGTTTTGTCTTCTACAAATTGTTCTCATTTAAAGTACGATGTTAAATAATTGGTGTTTTTTTATGAATTAACTGCCAAATAAGGAAATATAGTTAATTTATTCAGGTTTTTTTTATCATTAATAGAAATAAATATTTGTGTGTGTGTTTAAGCATGCAGAGTTCTAGCCCCTTTAGTCACGGTGGGACCATGTGTCACTCTTTTTTTCTGGCAAAGGCATTAAGAGGACCGCGGCTTTCTTGGCATCAAAAGGGTTCATGCGCGGCTGCAGCTGCCAAGAACGTAATACAGGGATTGCGTTTGCAGCTTCCACCGTTAAAAAAAAAAAGTAGAAGGTTTTAAATATTTTCTATCGTCGGGGTTCATGTTGCTTCTTAAAAATAAATCCTTAAATATGGTAATGAGATCTCTCGAGAGTGGAGACGCAGGCAATCATAGAAGTTAATGTTATTTTTACATATGGCGATGGGAACGTAAAGCTTTTAACCCATATATTACCAATTGATTTTCAAGGAAGGAAGGTATGATGTTTTATATTAGATTTGACGAAATCTGATCTGTTGGTCTGACCTCGTTAACCATGCATTATGATTTCTGCAATAACAATAATCTGCATCCCACGCCTCCCACAATATCTCAGGGGACCCCTTACACCAATGGGGGCCCTAAGAAGCTGTTTGATCCGGTTACATGGTAGCCCACCCTACTGAGAGGCTAAACCCTCTATGTTTGACACAAGCAGGATCATTGCCATACCTGGGAACATCTGGCTACCCGGAGCCCTCCCTCTTAAGGATGGGGGTGGGCGGGTCTATTGCTGTCAATGGGCGGGCCATCACCATCAGTGGGCGGGGCTGATAATGTTGTGGGGTGGGGCTAGCCCCAAACACATTTAACTTGTAAGGGGTAGGAGGGGAAATGGGTGGGGAGTGGCGCATGCCTAAATGGGACCCTGAGAAGCGGCGATTCACCTAAAGAGTTCACAGGTATGGGCTTTGCACATTGAGGTATAACACTTTATCTGATGATTGCCAGCTCTTGTGAACTTTCATATACCTCCCAAGTGTCCCATAGTCCACGGGACAGTCCCAATTTTGAGGCACTTTCCATGCAGCACCACTGTCCCAATTCAGCAGGCAGTGGAAGCCATGGGCCAGTTAGGGAAATCATCTAATCACCCCTGACTATCCCCAACGGAGCTTTGAACTCAATGGATTGCAGCAGCACAGATATCACACGGCCTCCCATGACGTAGTGAAGACGTGTGCCAGGATATGATGTCATATCCCGCCGGTCAGCTTCACTACCTCACAAAGTAGGCTCCGCTGGTACTGTCCCACCTAGAGTCTTGCCCTCAGGTATGGTTTCCCGGTTTGAACCCCTGAAACGAGGGTATGCCTTCATACTGCCTCTACTGTGCTTGACATGCACCTCCATTGTACTTAATATCTTTATATACAGCGTATGTATACGTGTGATTTTAATTATATTATTTAATTTAGATATTCTGCAGAAATATTTCAGGAGGATCCATAGCACAGCGATTAGGAGCTCACAACATATGACGTGCGCCACAACTTTAAATGTTTAGACATTACTGTGACTTTAAATAAAGGAATCCCAAAAGAGCAAAATTCTTTACAATCCTCTCTATGTACAGAAAGATTAATTCCAGGATAATTTTAGCATTCTGATTTTGCTTAAAAATCGGGACTATTTATCGCAAACGTGGCAAAATGTATAGTTGCAATTTTCTTTTGCGCAGTAAGCGTGTAATTTATTTAATCTCATTGTAAATTGATGAAGGTGCTCCATGTGTACGTAAATTAGTACATTAACCCTTCTTCTTCTCCTCTAAATGTAGTTTATAGTAAGATTAACATCATCCCAATGACATAACCATTGATTGAGGCCAGAGGGTTTCCACCATAAAAATGGTGGGTTGGTCCTATATGTGGCTATCCTTGAGACAACTTATATGGGCAGACTATATGGGCCCAACGTTTCTTATTTGGTTTCAAATTCTGTTTCTACGTAACTTGGCTATTTAGTAGACCCGAAAGAAAGTTCTAAAACCATTGTGAATGGGCATGTTGTGAGATGGACCTGTGGTTTGGAGTGATCCCTCAGACGGGCGTATCATGTGCCATATCCAGAGCCTTCATTCGCGGGTACGGTGTGAATGTCCGTTCGAGCTTGAAGGGTGGCTGGCAGTTTACAAACATGGCAGGAGGAATTAAACTTCCAAGATAAACTGACATTCTATGTTCCAAATCACTTCCCAATGAAGTCGGCACTCAAGGGAGCCCAACAATCACATTTATATTATCTGTATAGTTCTCTTGCTCACTTTTATTCCATGGATCAGCTAAACAAATTATTTTGATTGAAAACCACTTTGACCATCATAAAAAATGACGTAGCGGTTCCTTTAAGGCTGCGTTTTAAGCACATCTGATCAGACAGGACCGTGATGGCATGTTCGTTTCACTTGCGTTCCTCTGCTATCGATCTCCATTGATATGTTTCCATTTAATTTGTTTCATTGTTGACAGTGTCTATAATGTAAATCCATGCGAAGTCGTCTATTCCCGCCATATCCAACATGTTTCCATTCTCCTGCCAAACCCCCCGCCGTCCCTACTTCCCAGAAACAACAGCATGCTTGCGAAGAATCCCCCCCTTTTAGGACTTTCTTTTAATTCTCATGACACATTCTCATGGTTTTGCTTTTTGTCAATCAGATGCTCTTTAATGTTAAGTGCTTTCCGATGAGTTACGCAGCGATCAATCGATTTTTATTAAAGCCTATAGTCTGCGTTTTAAAGGGAATATCAAACAAGATTCCTGGACATTAGAAAAAGCGCTCGGCAGCGAGCGAAAGCCTTTCTGCCTAATTGTCTACAATTAGCCGAGGCTTACTGTTAGACAAAGAGATGAAGGCTGATGTCATTATTTCTTTCTTCCAACTGCTAATAATTGGGTCACGTGATCCATTGTGTGGATATACTCGGATCGAGCCGCTAGCTGCTAACAAAATTGCTAGATCTGCCCGCTACTTCCTCTGTTATTATTCCTCCCCTGATTAACTGATCCAGCAGTACTAACAGCTCAATAAAAATGCAGTTTACTGTCAATTTAGCGCCTGACTGGTTTTTAAGACGGTTTCTAAGAAATGCATGAGAGATTGGAATCTCACGCCGTAACAGTTTTAATGTGATTATTCTCACATATTTTGCCATTACGTCTTGTCTCTCGGTGTTAGATCAGGATTAGAATGCCGACGAATCGTACGGGGAGTTAGAAGGCGCAAAGTCTCGTTCTGCCTTTGTACAAAGATGACGTTTCTTTAATAACGCTTGATTTACAATTATAATATATTCTCTTAATATCTGAATCGCTACATTCTTGACGTCTGCTGTTTTAATGCATATTACCCCATATGTCGCTTAAAAACACATCGGGGGGGGATAGCATACAATAAGAGCAAATGGTAGGAATCTGTTCAAACTGTTTGGGGGATTTGGGCGGGACTTACCCCACGGAGGGACACTTGGTAGGTATCAGTTCTTTGATGGGTCCATCAACATCTACAGACATTATGTCTCCATGGGATAGGCATATCGCTATTTTATTAAAGTTTTCCAATGTTCTTTGTCTTTGTTAAAATGTCTGGGATCCAATGTCACTTTTACTTTACTGGGATGGTGGTAGATACGTGGAACAATCTCCCAACAGAAGTGGTAGATACAGTGAAGACCAACGACTGATTAAGGTTTGAGTCTTTACAGCAGGAAAAAAACCAGGCAGACTAGACGGGCGAGTGAGTCCGATCTCCCGTCACATTCTATGTTTCTGGAATATAAATATTTCTTTCATTAACTTCATAAAGCTTATCTTGTCCGTTGCAAATTATTAGCGCGACGGTCATTACATTATTTTTTAATCATCGATCACTTTTTGACACAGGCAACATTTGGGGCAACGTCGTCGTTATAAAACTATAAAAACTTCGACAAGATTTTCAAATATTGGTTAAGTAATGAAGGAGAAAATAATTATTATTTCATGGCTGTCAATTTGGGTAGAAAGTGATACTTTTTAGTAATGGTTCCATTACGTTAGTATTTAAGGGGAAGTAATGGAGTCATTTAAAAGAAAATCATTGCATTGCTATGCCCAAAAGTGCCCATTAATGGCAAATGCCAGTTAATGAGAAACTTAAAAGCTCTCGTTAAAATACCGGGTGTACACCTAATAATAAGCAAAAAACGGCTATTCCCAATATGCCAACTGCAAGTCTTAATTGAGAAGTTCATAAAAAAGCCAAATAAACATAAAAATTAGGTAGATACTTTTTAAAAGTTTGCTGAAATTAAGCGCCTGTTAATGAAATGTGTAGCAGTGGAACCGACGCAAACTCATTTTAAAAAAGTGCTTGTAAAATTAACCCGTAGAAACCTAGAATTTGGCAGCAGATAAGAACCATTGACTTGAATCAGCCCTTGTCTTAGATTCAGGAGCCATATGCTTATCCCATGGATGTTTAAGTTCCCTTACTGTGTTAACCACTACCACTTCTGCTGAGAGGCTATTCCACTTATCTACTCTCCTTACAAGAAAGTAAAGTAAAACAAGCTTTACAAAACAAAAGCATGGCAGTGAACTAACACACCTTTGATAATCTCACCCTAATTATAAGCGGCATTGGAAACCAAGTACATAAACATTACTACGATCACAAAAGGAGAATCTACCCCTTCACCCCGAGATTGGGGCAAAAACGCTGAGGGTTCCCAAGTATGTGCATGGATCATGGTCGAGCCTTGTAATATACACCAAATCCATGACAGCATTGCACTTCTGGTACTGAAATTGTTAAAATGACATATTTAAAGATTTTAGATAAATTGAACTACAAAAGTTACAACCCCCCCCCATAGCTGCTTAAGGGTTAACCAGAAAAAGTCGGTAAATCAGTCGCCTGGAAAATAATATAATTTGGAAAATTGCCTGACCTTTAGATATTGTGTGTGTTATAATTAAAAAAGTATAGGTGTTTGTCAGCGTCGCGGAACACAGCTCTGGGGTCGAAAGGCAGAAATATGTAAAGGCGCATTAACTCTTTCACTAGTGGAGATACTAGCGATGGTTAAGTCAGACCTGTCCCTGAACATATATATTATATATAAATACATTTACAAATATTTATATGGAGAGAGAGAGAGAGACGTGGATCTAGTTAGTTATGGAGATAATTTGACCGACTTAACTGAGGACCACTCAACAGCCACACCACAAACCTATTCTCTTAAAGTTGAGTTGGCACCAAGTTGATGTTGAGTTTATGGTCAACCATACTAGTCGCCTTGGACATTTTTCATATAGTCGATCATGGCACAAGTCTTTTAGTTGAGCTGCCGGTCAGGAGTGTGTCGCCGGTCAGGAGAGTGTCGCCTGGCAGTGAGTGTAACGGAGTCCTAAGTTCTCTGGAGAAGTTGATTTTGAATTTAGAGACTCAGTGTGGGTTAGCAGTTGAGTGATCTTGAGTCGAGTTGACTTGAACTGTTGTTCACTTGGCAGCTGAGTTCTTTACATGAGTTGCTTATACAACCTTCTCATATTTACTGGCGAGCACCAATCACCCTGACCATTCCATTGCTTGCTTTGGTAGTCAGACCACCTAAGAAGCATCCATATGGTCATAGCAGCCAATAAAGTTCTACTGGTTGGCCAACGTTAAAGGTTGCCATGATCATAAGATCACTTTTAAAACTTTGTACCAGAATCACTTTCTATGTCCAATGGCCAACGTATGTTATCGCCGCTACGTTACGCTGTAGCTTTTGAGAAGAATAACAGGGATACTTGGTCAAACGCTCCGTAAATAAAGTGTAATAGAATGTGGAGGGTAATTGTGGCAGAGCCTGGAGTTTTATTATTATTTAAATGTTGTGGCCTGATTCTCTGCCAGGAACAGAAACATTACGCTGATTTATTGAGGTAAGAACTCTTTCTGATGTTCCTGATGTTTCATTTTCACCAGGCACTTTTCCATTTCTGATGTTCACACAATATTTAATTACAGGGTGAATATCCACTCCGTACTTTGCTGAAATACGTTTTTTTTCTGTTGTGGGAAAAAAAAATGAACATTTCTTCTGTTTCTTAGAAAATTAGGTTTTAATCCTAAAAAGAGGATTGTTAACTTTAACACTTCTGTTACCTGGGCCAGGGCTACTACTGACTCACGCTGACGCCGAAAAAGTTTCTACTGCTTTGGGAATCCACAATTGAAGTCAATCTTTAGCTCTAGTATATAAAAAATAATAGCATTCAAAATCAATAAATGGCTGGAAGGTTCTTTTTAAGTAAGCCCTATTTCATATATTTTTATATATATATATATATATATATATATATATATATAGAGTTAGCATCACTCATAATAATGTAGCTTTCTGTTAACATATCATCCCCTCCAACCTTAATCATTGCCGGAAGCCATGCTATTATGTGCGGGGATCAATACAAATACCATTACTAAATTGCATAACACAAGCGAAAATATTTCGTTTTTTCTTTACGATTTTAGCTTTTTAGTTTTGCTTTTGTTGCTAAAAACCACAAAGCTGTTTCCAGTTGCTAGATTATATTCCTAAGTGTAAAGCAATAACAATTTGTGTATAAACCCTATATAGTATAGTATTTTCTTTTGCAAATTCAGACGAAAGGCACTTTTAGGTTTCCAGAATGTAGAATTACATTTGAAAAACATTTCTATTTCTTTTAAAATGGCTGTGTAACGAGGAGGAATTTAATCTTTAAATGTTATTTTACTTCTACAACAAATTATAAAAATTAAAAAATATATATATAATACAATTAAATAATATTAATATTATTTAAATAATAATAATAATATTTAACTAATAATAATAATAATGTAAAGACCCACAATGCGGTATACACACTAAATTCAGAGAGATATCAATTTTGCCACTAGGTACTTGGGAAATGAATAATTCTCTGAACTGCCCAAAGAGCTGCAGATTTGAGTTCCCAGTGGGGTTAATGGGGAGGTGGTTGGTTATGAAGGCCTACATTGGAACTCATCATGGCTTCTATTAATTGCTTCTACTTATGGCTGCCGTTATTATTCTTATGAATTTTCTTCATAATTCTTCACTTTGATATAAACATATAAATGTGAACCCATTTACTAAAGGCAGATCATACCACATGCATAAATACCATGCCACGCACATTACTAGGATACATTATGCTGAAATCAGTCCATAGTAACCATATATTCAAAGTGAAATTGTGTGGTTGTGTAGCTGGAAATGTGTATTGTTATTAGTAACGTATATCCCTTGCCTTCAACCTTGAGTGTCCGGCACATACCCAACATGTCTTGGATGGACTGTGTAATGATAGTCCTTAGGGAAAACATTGGATGTTGTTTCTTGTGGCTGATTAATATCTGAAGAGTGACCTGACAAACAGATTGAGTTAAGTCAATTATTGTGGGGAAGTAAGATACTCAACTGTCAGAAGACCATGGACCATTCGGGACATCTGTCACAGCGGCTCCATTTGTTTTTATTACCTGTTTTTTAGATTTATTTATGACCATTCTTTTTAATGCGTCAGTTCCACGTTTAACTGACTCAGTGTCTGACTGATGGTAAAATATTAGAAGCGTGGACCTCGTGGCTACTTTGTGTCATGGGCTTTGAAGCTGAGCATATTGTGAGCCTTGGCTCGAAATGTATTTCCGGATACATCTAGTTGGCGTCGCCTGTGATATTATAACATGTTAAAGTGTCATTTAAACAGGAATACATACAGTAATCTTTATTTAATGTATTCTCACCATAAGATACACCAAATAGTTATCTGTGCTGTAATTCTTTCAACAGTATCTTCTCATTCAAGAAGGCCCATTGTTCTGTGTATTTCGTAGTGAACTTATAACTATGTTTAAAAAAAATCCAATTTAGTATTCTAAACGAAACATACTATTTGGGGTTTGGTTTACACAATGTAAGTAGTAGATCATGGCAGGACTGGGGAAGAAAAGCAGCCCCTGCACCTTAAGGCCATACTCTAATCGCGCATTGTGCGGCCACTCATATCTCATAGCGCTATGGAATTTGATGGCGCTATATAAAACAATAAATAATAATAATAATCTATCAAATATCAGATCTGCCCGCAAGTGACAAGGAAGGTAAGCGGTCCTCATGATCTGGCACTGACCCAAATGGCCAGTCTGTGACAAATCCTTGCTTGCCATAAGGAAACACATCACTCGTACGTTCAAACTTTCCATTTTCCTGTCTCAACTGTTTTAATTAAAATAAATAATTTTTTGCTGCAGAAATCTGAAAGAGGCGGCACTGCGTTGTTATCTGCATTGACATTAAATTTTGATGAAATAGGGAATTCAGCATTTAAGTTGACCAGTTGAATTGTTACATGAGGATGAAAAGATTTGATTTAACTTTGTGACCTTTGACCTTTGGGATTCCTATAAGGTGTCTTTCTACTTTATAGCTGCTTCTGCCTTGTGCCGGCTACCATGTTAATCGGTTGAACTTTTTACCTCCTTCAATCATCAAAACCATGGGAAGCAATATTTAAAGGGACAGATATATTTTTATTTATTTTTAATATTTTTACCATAATATAATATGAACTTCAGAAATTGCGTAGATCAGGCTTTCATTGGTGGTTAAATATTTCTTTAGTCCTCTGCATGTGTCGTATATTCTATAGGATGTTGCCCAATTCAACCTTTTCTTTCAAATAAATTTTACACCCAAATAAATCCCTCCAGTCCGAAGAACGTGCATTTTTCTTCTCTCTACCTTATGAACACGTCTACAAAGAGTGCATAGCTATTCCCAAGAGTGCTAAGAATATACGGAACGCGACGCTTAGACCACTTGTGGCCCCACGTTTTAGGAGAATCCTTAAAATAGGGAATCTTAAAATAAGAATAGAACTTCATTTCGGAGTTTTAATGGACGCTTGGAGATTGTTCGGAGTCCACTGGGCGAGTACCCAAAGGGTTAAGAGTGAAAAATAAAATCCTTCCTTCCTTGTGACAGCGTTAATGGGAGAACCGTAATGCAGTACTGGCTGCACGGCTCTTAATTAAATTACCCTGAAGAGGTAATCTGTTTTTGATTGCTTGCGGAAACAGTAATCAGTTACAGATCGCGTCTGCTTTGTCTTTGATGTAATATATAACCAATCGGCGTGCGCGGCTGTTGCAGAATCATGCATCAATAGCACTAGTTACAATGTTAAATTGGATATCCTCAGACCCTTATTACCTTATATAAAGTAACGTAATTAAAATGCACATAGCTATTAATCATTTACTTAAATGGTGCCAACTCTTTGCAAATTACAAATTATTTTGCAAAAGTTATGGCGGTAATTATCGTGGTGAATTTATTGAAATGATGGGAACGGGTTTGTGTTTATCGGTGCCTTTAAAAATAGCTATCATGTGTTTCTTGCAGCTCAACTTTTCAATATAAATATATATATATATATATATTTAATTGCATAGCTGCCAACAGTCCACATTTGGTAAGGACTGTCTCAACAGTAAAGGTCAGCTGATTGGCCAATGTCTTAAGCTTTCAGGAGTGCTGGCAAGTTTATGCTTAAATCCAACGCCAGGCTCCGTGAACTGTTTGTGAGCCTAACCAGACCTTATAGAAACCAGCAGCTTATGGAAAGTCCTTATGAACAAAAATGTGGACTAGAGGAAGGTCTTGTTTGAATTACAGGCTGAGCGTGACTTTAGTCAAGTCCAGCCCTAGTATCGTAGGTATAGTGAAGCACTTCCTAATAAATAATTCTGAAATCTCTAAAGCTGTGAATTCTGGAGACTCTGTGATGAGTTCTGGAGACTCTGTATTGGGCTATTGTCCAATAGTTTGGGGTCACTTACCTGTTTTAATGGAAAACAAGGATATTTCTGTCTGTAGCATAATTTCAAAAAGGGTTTTCTAACAATCAGTTAGACTTTTACATTTAAACTTGGACCAGCGAACACAATGTGTCATTGGAACACAGGAGTGATGGGAGTGATAAAGCGCCATTGGAACACAGGAGTGATGGGAGTGATAAAGGGCCATTGGAACACAGGAGTGATGGGAGTGATAAAGGGCCATTGGAACACAGGAGTGATGGGAGTGATAAAGGGCCATTGGAACACAGGAGTGATGGGAGTGATAAAGGTCCATTGGAACACAGGAGTGATGGGAGTGATGAAAGAGTGATGGGAGTGATAAAGGGCCTCTGTACGCCTATGAAGAGATTCCGTAAAAATCAACCATTTCCAGCTACAAAAGTAATTTACAACATTAACCCCTTCTGCGCTGGATTTCTGATCCATTTCATGTTATTTTATTGGACAATTTTTATATTTCTCTCAAAAATAAGGACACTTCTAAGCGACCCCAAACTTTTGAACGATAGGATGTGTGTGTGATATATAATATATATATATATATATATACACACACTATATGTATAAAGTCATTTGAGCAGATGTTGTTAATGGCTTTGGTGTCTAGTATCCCCACCTGCTGAATGTATGATCTGAAATCCCATAAATGAAATGGGTAAAGTAGCTTTGTAATCCGTCGGTAATGCTCCAGTGGAACTTGAGCTGGCAGAGTCTAGACACTGTTGTTTAGCCTGTAATGTGAAATGGTATAGGGACTGATTAAAGTGCCATTTGTCTCAGCCTGTGCGTTATACACACGCTGTATCAATTGGTTTATTTTAGCTTGTAATACAATACGCTTGTAATAACTGCACAGTGCAAGAGTCGTCCCTACAGCAGTTAAAGTGTTAAAGTATGTGATGCAGAACAACTGGTCCTATAAAACTTAATATCTATCGACTATATAGATCGACTGGTAACAGCTGTGTTTTGTTGCATAATATTAACGCCTTGGCCTTATTTGCTATCTGATTAACCCTTTCACCATCATTTGTTTTCTCTCTTCATTTAAATTGTCTATTAAGACTACTTTGGTACTATTGTCATGTATTACATGGGTAACAGTGATTTGGTTGTTCGGTTCACATGTGGCAGTATAATATGGTGATATATGATAATATAATGGCGAAGGTAGGTAAGTCGGAGTCATACATCTGCCGGAGAGCGGCGTTCTGAAAGCTGTAGTTACCCTTGGGGCAGTTCTGATGGGTATTTCTAAATCTAAATACCTCCGAAGGGGTAATGATCTTTGAGGGAACAGTATTTGTTGGTACTTACCAAAGAATACAAGCATTCAGGGTTATATGAATTTAGCTTTCGCTTGATGTGTAATGTTGATCATGGGGGAAATATTTTAAAGCTTTTGGGACAAAACTGGATAAAAGCCACATTGGAGTTTTTGTGCCTCACCTGGAACAACAGATCTGGGTACCTGAAAGAGCTGATGACGGTTTTGTGGATTCATTCCAATCTGAGTAACTATGTAACTTAATTATTAAATTAAGAAAATTAAGAACTCCAGAAGCTCAAAGCAGATCTGTGATTTCATTCTTCCCTCTGCAGATGGAATCACATAAAATTCAGATTAACCATTTTGGTTTTTATAGCAGAACTCATTGGCTACTGTTGTATCACACAATAATGAAGTATTACCAGCAAAACTAATGCCTGAAGTAACAGTCCTAAGAGTAGTGATTCTAATGATGCATTTGGTTACAAAAAAACTGCTATGTTCAGCAGTGTTGGTGGAACAGCACCTTTAACGCACTCCAGAATCTTGAAATGGAATCTGCCATCCAGATACTATCAGGTTAAACTTCCAGGGCCTGATGTTCTGGAACCACAGGTACCCCACAGCTTTTTTTTTCTCCCCAACTGTGTCCTGTAGCTGAATTGTTTGTCAGCGAGCGGCTACGGTCCGGGTAAATATGATTGTGACGGTAATTGTTGACGTGCCTGTTTTCGCATATTGTCAGAGCCGTCCTGGATACAACCGCTTGATCGATATGTTTCCTTCAGAAGATGTTTGCAATTTAATCTGACATTTCTGAAGTTTACCAAAATAGATTGTCCGTGTCTTTCTCAATAGAAACAACGTAAATCGTGGATTTAACTCTCCAGCATCTCCCTTCGCAGCGTGTTCCCAGGTCCAGTGTTCCTCTCCTCCTTTCTTTCTTCCTTTGTTCCTCCTCTTCGGCTTCATGCCGTATGTCCTTGGATTTAGAGATAAACATGCCGGAGGGACTTAGTCTGTGACCCTGAATTTCAGGGTTCTAATATATTTCCAGGAGGCATCTTCAGGCTCTCATGGTCACAGAGTCATCAATGTTCTCGGCTGGTTAGATGTTCTTGAAACCATAGAATTTGGCCATTTTCCTACTCGTTGAAAAAGCCCCTGGTTCAAGGTAGTGATTTCATAATTACATGAGTAGAATGACCTTAAAGAAATACTTTCCTCGTTAAAGAAGATAAAAACAAAAATTCATAATGATTTTGAAAATACAAACTTAGTTTTATTCAGCCAAAAATAAATATAGAAGTTTCCACAATTAGAGGTTTCCACAAATGTAGTCATGGTGGATTAGAGGGTAAAAAATACTATTTATCAAAAGAGAATGAGGAGTTAAATAAAATGATGGATAAGCAGATAAAGGGGGTGTATAGTTTATGTCTTGAAGATATAAAAAAGAAGAAGAAGCCTATTGGATCTTATCAAATATACTCATTAAAAAATAATAATAATAATAATAATACCCCCTCCCAGAAAATTTAGTGAGACCCCTAAATGAGTTGTAATCCAATGTGACTAGACTACCTGTACAGGACAAACACATTTGTTCCAAATCCTTTAAACTTATTGACACTAATATTGTCACCATCCGAATGAGCCAATTATGTTCCCAAAAATCAATATAAATTCATTTAAAATATGTTTTATTATTTTTGTATTATTGTTTTTGAGAATAAGGATTAATATAAACATATTTTTAAACATGCCCATCTTGTAGGAACCTCCAGGGCTCCTTCATTAGCACATTTTGGATTTTTACGTTTACCGCACGGGGAATCACTTTCGAAGAAAAGTGGCTGTGAAGAGATGAAAAATGTCAAGGATTACTTTGTTGTCTGCTTGCTGTCCGGATTTGTTGCGAGTCCTAGAACAGCATTCTGTAACGGTGCCGGGCAGAGACATTGGTTCCAGGTGGACTGATAAGGTGTTCATGTATGGATCTGAAGATACCTCTTGAGTTTTCTTTCTATATGCTGCAAACTTTTACCACTGTAGGTGATCTGGAAGATCTTGAGATCCTCTCTCCAGTCTCCGATCACATTGTCTTTGGGAGTGCATTTGCCACATATTTTTTTACATTTTTGGGTGTATTAAACTATGATTGTATGTATTCCTGTTTATTGATGTTTGTGATAATTGCACTCGGGTTAACCCAATGATGCCCGATCTCTGCTCCGAGATCACACACTGCTCGTGTAAACTATTTGTGCTGAAAGGATCTATGGTTCCTAATGTTCTCAGTGAGCTGTAATAGATCCAAAGTATGCAAACAATGGAAGGGTGTCTAATCCTGGGATTATAAATACAGTTCAGGGTTAGGGCAAACAATTGTCAAAATTGGCCTCCCCCCAAATAATAATGTCCTTTGTTTAAGGGTCACTGTCCCTACTTGAAAATTAAAGCTGTCCTAGGTCTTATCTAACAAGCACCTTGTTCCCCATATCAACGTAATTCGTTATTCAGGTTTCCAAACGATCTTTATCAATGCTAAAATTCTGATAATATCTCTGACGGTGTTAGATAAGTGGAGCAGTCTCCAAGCAGAAGTGGTAGCGGTTAATCCAATGAGGGAATGCATGGGACACTTGAGTCCTGAATTTAAGCCGAGACCAACGACTCATTAAGGTTTGAGTATTTACAGCCTAGACAGACCGAATGAGATCTATCTGTCATCAAATTCTAGTTCGAGGAAGGTAGTACACCCTTTCCGTTATTTACTGGAAATGATATTCCCAAATGATATCGGCGGATTACGTGTAAAGCTCATGTTAATGCAAATCCTTCACAAATTGGGCAGAGATTTTAAACCCAAGCTGTCCTCGTTGAGTGTATACTTCAGGAGCTGACTTTCTGCACCTTCATCCAAACTAACCCGACTTTAATTGGAAAAGCCATAGAGCTCTCTCCAATTCCATCTTTCCCAGGAGAAATTCCCCTTCGTTACAGATTTCCTAAAAAGGTTTCCTTTAATAAGTACTTCGTCATTGACACTAATTGCCATATTGAAGTCAGGTAGCTCAGAATTGGTTTGTTTTTTTACGACGAGAATACATTGTCTCAAACCCTAGCTAAGCACCAGGTAGAAGGTGCCCTTAAGACTGTGCTAATTAAAGCTACGTTCACTAGGTTTTCTTTCTTTTTTTCCCGTAGGGTGCGATAAGTGTTACAGATTTCCATGCTGAGAGTAGACCGAGAACAGGAAATATAGTGTTTTCCACCTTGGTCCACCCTGTCAATCAAACTCAAATCCAAGAAACGGTGCCAAATTATCAGCATGGGTCATTCCAGCTGCCAAGGGTAGCGTTCACATGAAAAGAGACATAGAAGTATAATATTTAAATAATTCATAGGAGACATTTCGAGCCTATGGAGGGCTTCACCTTCAATTAACTTTGATTTTTGATGCTTCAATTATTTCCAGTGCTGTGAAATCGCTAATAACTGTGTCGGAACGGGACGAGTTCCCGACCTTGAGATGTCGAGATGTCAATCATATTTAACCTTTATCAATAACTCTTCCTGACGGTGGGAGACAGGAATTGTTTTAATCTACCGCCTGCCATTTCCATTGTCCGACGGCGAAGGGTTTTTGGCTCTGTGGAGGCTGTTGTCTTACAACGTTCATTATCGTTAGTTGGAGTTTGAATGGCACAGGCTGAATTTATTTTTATTATTATTTTTTATTTATGTAGCCAACAAATTCCATAACACTTCTAACAGTCCATTTATCCAAATGGTCTGACGAAACTAGAATTGACAGACTGAGACAAACCGATCAAGAGACAAGCTTACAATCTAGAGGTCAGCGATGTAGACCCATCTATTAAACCTTTTCCGGTCTTGTCTTAGGTCAGGGAGGCCGTATGCCTCTCCCATGCATTTTGAAATTCACTTATGTTATTAACGATGTAACAATGCCGTGTAAAGTAGGACCTTTGGTGAGAGATTAATAGAGAGAGCCTAGGAAAGAAGGTTTCTGCCTATAAGGATTACGCTCCCCTTTGGTTGAACCTTCAGTTCAACTCAGAGTCAAAGGACAGGCCAGGGGTCAGGACAAGCAGCCAACCAGCGAAGTCAATGAAGGACCAACAAATTATAAAAGCTCCCCCAACGGTCACCAAAGATGCTCAGTACATGGGCAAGGATGTGCGGCTGGCATCGAAGTGATAAAGACGCCAATGTGAGAGACGCCATTGGTGTCCGTGATGTCACAATGCAAATCCATGCCCTTAAGGATGCCAAGAGATACCACGTGACGGGAGTTTTTACCCTTAGAACTACTCTACTCACCTACCCCGCTGTCAGTGAGGCATAACTTCCTTACATTACAGCTTAAAACACATGTTCAATACCCCAGCAGCGTCATTCGGAACCGGGGTGATGGATATTTTTGAAATCCTTTAATGGTACGCTCTTAAAGCCCGGACAAAGCCGCATTATCGCCCTGGTGAGTGGGTGAAGCCAGCC
This sequence comes from Spea bombifrons, assembly GCF_027358695.1. Taxonomy (NCBI): domain Eukaryota; kingdom Metazoa; phylum Chordata; class Amphibia; order Anura; family Pelobatidae; genus Spea; species Spea bombifrons. Next base: position 7,227,161 of record NC_071098.1, read on the forward strand.
AGTTGCTCCAAGCAGATGAAAGAAATACTAAATGTAAAAGCTTTAGTCGGACACAGGAGTTTTGTAATTGATACTTTTTTTTTCTTTTCTCTTTTCAAACGGCATGTTGAGTTGAACTCTTTCCAAATATCTCGACTGTCTTATTGTGTGCACCGCGAGGATGGGTTACTGAGAACGCTCTAGCACGTTACTCATTACCAAGCGGTGAGAATGAACATGTGTGCGAAAAAAAGTTATTAAAAGAAAAACAAAATCAAGACTATTTTGGTCTAGCATGAAGATAACTGCAGCTCGAAGGACAAGACCTATAGTTTGAGCTGGAGTTCACCTTCACGCTAGACCTAAATATATATTGCCAATAGGAGGAGGCATTTCCATCAATAGTTCCTCGTAGAGCTTCGTGCCTCTCTGACATTTTATTTTGCTCCATCTAGACAACCGAGATCTGCCTTGACTTCCATAGTAGCTGCCACTTTGCCCCTTTGAGCCGATAGTTTTGCAACCTGGCTATTAAGTTAAGGTGAGTGGTTGGCCACCAGCCAATTCGGGAACTGGCCCTCCCCCCAACTCTTATCACCCCCCCCCTCCAACATGGGTGTCTCGATGTAGCCCCCCATGAGCCTAGGATGTGAGTTTGGTATTTGTGACGATTTATAAAAAGACTTTCACTTTACGGCATAAGAAGTCCTGTCGATAGAGGCTGTCGACGTATCGGTGTTCTGTCGTCACGTTGTATATTAAACTTACATACATCCGGCGTGTTATTTTACTTGGTAAATATTGATTCACTTAAAGCGGCAGCTTTTCCACACAGCTGCTAATCCGGGCAATTACAGAAAATCTTTGCTTTTCAAAATGTTTAGGAATGGTTTTTTTTTCATTGACACATCTCAATGAGCCCCTAGGAGGAGTAACAGAGACAAGATTGGTTTTGTAAAAGCTATTGGGGATTGATGACATCACAACTCTCATTATTCTCAGCCAGCCAACATGTAGGCGATCTAATAACGTAGTTTATACAAATCTGTGTCGCTGGCAAGACTTTGTTGCTCAGTTTTTTTATTTTAACATCAAGTAGATCTTTGGACGTTACGGGGTTATTTGTGAGAAGCAGCTTCTGTTACAGCATTTGAAAGCGGCATTATCACCATAGCAACCAATGGAATGATTGAACAATTGCATTGGTTGCTATGGTGATAAGACTGCTTTTCCCCCCTCATATGCATATAAAGAAAAATATTTCTAAATAATCTCCTGTTTTAGTAAAGTGTAACACGGTTTAACCCTCCTGATTGGATACTTTTATTCATTGATCTGTTTTACTAACTGGCACAAAGTGAAAGGTTTTAGGTAAGTGTTACACAAATCCAGACAAAATGTCATTTCCATATAAAGTGTGCTAACAAAACTTATTTTCAATAATTGGAAATAATATTTTTTCATGAATTTTCTTTAGCCTTTTGAGGATATATATATACCGTTTTATATATATATATATATCACCTGTTGTCTCTGTTAGTCAATTTGTTATGTTACATACTACTTGTTATGTCCTGTTTACCCATTGTACAGCGCTACGGAATTTGATGGGGCTATATAAAACAATAAATAATAATAATAATATATATATATATATATATATATATAGGTCTGTGTTGTTGTGACATGGGCTGTGTATGTTTATACGCTCCCACAATCCACCGGTTCACGAACATGATGTCGTGTTTGTGATGGTACATTTTGCAGCACGATGTATGGATCAAACAGCGCTCTCTCTGAATAGGTTGCCTGTCATCGTGGGACGACGGGCTCCTGTATAGCATAACGCGTTATGCCTTTAGTGTGAGCTCTAGAGGAGCGTAGCGTCGGACACACACGCCGTCGTGCTCGATCCGGGCTCGTTGTGGGGAAGGGGCGGCCGGTGATGTCATTCAGATGTCAGTCTCTGCAGCGGACGTGCCGTGCCTAATAATTTACCAGGAGGAGGAGACCACGCGGACTGCAGTGCAGTACACTGCAGCACTAACACAACAAAGGCTACACGGCTCCGCTCACACGCTTCCTTACACGCTTCGTTTTAATCTCCCAGCTCTTTGCTTTATGCCTTGTGTTTGAGCAGATGGGGCGGAATTAGCATTCATTATCATTTCAGTATATTCTAAGTAACGGAATGCAGTGATCATTTTTGTTCATTTCCTTTTCTCTATGTCTTTATGACATGTAGCAGTTATTCTAATTATTTATCGTGTTACACAGCAACATCATATTCTGCAATGGGATGTAAATAATAATGGGATGTTTTATATGTTTATATTGGTAGGTAGATAGCTAGATAGATAGATTGATTTATAGGTTATAGGTACTATGTTTAAATATAATTTTAAGAAAATTATTATATATATATACAATCTCTCTTGTTATGAGTACATAGAGCTGATAAGTGTGCGTATTCATTGGATTTAGTATTTCTCCTGCTTTAAAGTTGACCAGTCAACTAAACACATGTTAAATTGATCAATTATTGATCAACTGAGCTTAAAATCCCTACATGTTGTAACATTTTTAAGAGTAGTCATTGGGGTATTTATGGAAATCACCCGCAACCTTAAACCTCTGTGCTGAGCTGCGAAACAAGACGCCATCAGAAGAACGCGCCGGGGGAAAGAAAATCTACAAGCTGTGACTTCTGTAGTGTTAATGGGTTTGTCCCAATGGGCACATTGAGTGGCAGCCGGCTAGGGAGCCCAATCATTCAGGAAGGTGATCTGCCCCAGTAATGTCGCCCACCAGGAGTTGCCACCCTAGGTCCGCTCCAGTTCTCTTCCTTTCCTGCGTTCGAGTTACCAGGTTGCGCCTTCTCTCCCCTCCAGATCTAGAAATCCAGAAGGGGCAAGAGATTCCAAACCCCAATCCTAACGAGTTCCATGACAGACAAGCTGTATAGCTAAATCAAACACTGATCTTTTCTTTTAGTTAGTGCAAAGTCAGTGACCTTTAAGTGGTGGGCATACAGTGTTCTATCGCTTTCTCTACAGTGAATTCCCACTCCGGAGACTCTCGGGGTATACTTTAACCAGTACCATTTCAGAGGAAGAATCTCAATCGACATATAAATCCTAGTCTAGAATCAAAGTACACAGACATGTGTTGTGGACTTCACGGGCCTTACAGATGCTATTACCTTTCGTGTCACCGAGAAAGATATTCAACTCATGATATTATTCTTGTTATCAGATGGCACCAGCATCAACGTGCTACAAGCTATTGGCGGTATTTATTTAAGCATTAACTGCTAAGACGTCGCACGTCATTTCCAATATTAACAAATAAACCAGAATAAAAGCCAGGAGGCTACGATGTGTCACAGAAATGATCTGTAATCGGGAACGATACCTGACAGTGAAAGGCTAAGTGGCCAACGTTACAAGCGCAGTGTACCGATGAAAGTGTAACGCGCTTATATTATGCTTTGTATGGGCAAGCTGTAAATGTAACATTATAACTTTATTTTTTTAATTCATTGTAGGGTTTTTTTTTTATTTCATCTTATGTCATCTATTACCCAACCTTCATCTAGATCGGGAATCTTGGACACTTGGTCCTAAACAGCCATAAACCTGTCTGAATTGCATTGTTCTAATCAACGTGTAATAAAGAAGTTCTGGGTGATCTGTATATTGATCATTAAATATATACTATATTTAATGATCAATATACAGATCACCCAGAACTTCTTTGATAAACTTCATATCATATAAGGCAGCACTGAAGAAAACATATGCTTTATTTTGCATTGCCTCATCAATTAACTTTATCTGCAGATGGCCGTTGGCCACCATTGTAGGTAGTCATTGGACGTTTAGATGCGATCCCATGGTCTCAAAATATTTTGGCAAAGTTGGAGTCATTGCTAAGCCCTTTCACAATTGGTCTGTATGGGTTAGACAGTCCAGTTGCACTATTGGGTCTAAGGACAAATATTCCTCAAAATTATAAGAAAATTACTTGCCATGTAAGTAAATCTAGAATGCTCCATAACCTGGATACATTACATTTATTTTATTGCATAAAATATTGCATCCCTTAATTATTTTGTCAATTTCATGCGCTCGCCTTCATAAAGATTATGTTGCAAAAATGATGATGATGACGGTAGGTTCACCATCACTGATTATAACTTGATGTGAGTTGTTGGTTGAACAGGTGTTGACTGCCTCCGACGGCACTCTTTTTATTTATGATCGTGTTTCAGGTTTGTTGATCTTATATTTTAATATGACAATCACGTTATGAATAAGTGATAAATGTTGCTGTCAATGTTCCGTGCACAAGGAGAGAACTGTTATCTCGTGTTTGACGCTTCTTTTACAACCCTGAAGTACCTAGACATGCTTCAGGCACTTGAAAGCTTTGCTTCGGAGGACTCGCGGAATGAAATGAATTGTTCTTCTCTACTCTGTTTGCTCAGATAACCAGTTTAGAATGTCGATCCTGGAACGCCTGGAGCAGATGGAAAGGAGAATGGCCGAGATGACAGGTTCTCTGCAGCATAAGCAAAGTGTAGGAGGAGGCAACGGCGGCGGGGCCAACAGCAGTGGAAACCAAGCACAAGTAGGTTTAGCAACAATGTGAACAACTAAGTTACTGACTCACTTCCAGATGTGCAAGACTGGCCAGGCAGGCAGCTGCCGGTACATGACATTCATTGCTAATCTCTGCGAGTCCGGCTTTCGGCTTCTAATTTTACTCAAGTGCAGGTAGCAAGTACTTAAAAGTGATTACGAAGATTGTGAGGTCGGATCTCGCCAGGTTATTGGTGATACAACTGAGCTGACGCAGGACATGTAACAGCTAATGTTCTTCTACCCAGGGACTGAAAAGTAGAAGAGGCTTCTCGCAGTCTCTGGGTGCAAGAACGTTTAGAAGATTTTGTAACATTTCTTTATGTGATATTTCACAGTTTTTACTTACACCGGAGGGTCTACATGGGCATCAAAACAGCTCATGGCTACCAAAACTCGAGCCCTAATTGCAGAAAAAATGAAAAATTACCACCACTAAAAAGGAACATGTCTGGAACACTGAAGGAAACAATAGAGAATGATTTAATCCTCAATAGAAAATATTGTGTTAGACACAGTGCATTAAACTGCTCCTTAATGTGCTGCTCCAAGACATTAACCCCTTATCCCAAGGTATTGCCCCTAGGCTACATTTCCAGAAGGCTTTTGGCCATGTATAATTAAACTCCAATGCTTTGTTGAGTGTATCTGCCTGAAGGCACACTCTTTAGCTTTGTGTTTCTACGTCCTTGCACTTAAGTGGTAAATAGTCGTTATATATTTTGTGCCTGGCAGACATAGTAAAGGGGTCATTCAGAAATTAATATGTAGAGTTCTGTGTCCGTTTATTGTAGTGTGCCGCTGGACCCGGCTCGATAGGAAGCTGCTTTGAAAGCCGCGTGGTGGTCGTATGTGAAAAGATGATGAGCAGGGCTTGCTGGGCGAAATCCAAGCACCTCATCCACTCAAAGACCTTCCGAGGGATGACTCTGCTGCACCTGGCTGCGGCACAGGGATATGCAACACTTATACAGACCCTCATCAAATGGAGGTACGGCTTACACTCAAGCCCCCGCAATTCATAGCTATCTCATTTGGCATCATTCTAGTGTCATTTACCATAAATCAGCAGATCATTGCGAAAAAATGTCATTAAGAGCATTGTTTGGGTAGATGCCCCATTTCCATGGGGGAAATACTTTGCCCAAGAAATATGAAAGAACACCAACACTCGCAGTTTAGAACTAGTGTTTCCACCCCAATGGAGAGGTCCTCATTCACTAGCGATATGTATAGTTTTAGGGCATAAACAATGTAAAACATTTTCAACAACTGATAAAGTTTTTTTTCTTTCTTCAGAACAAAACACGCTGACAGTATTGATCTGGAATTAGAAGTGGACCCTTTGAACGTTGACCATTTCTCGTGTACTCCTCTGGTAAGGCGCAGTGTTCACTATGGGCTAGTGTCTGGTTTTAAAGGTCTGTGAGCGTTAGCTGAGCGTCAGAAACACAGCACAATGTATTGCACAAAGTTACTTAAAGGGGTCTATTCACTAAAGGGAGAGTTCTCAGGAGAGTTTGCTGGAGAGTTTTGTTTCAGCTGCTTAACTTCACTATTCCTTATGATGACATCATACATTATGCAGGGCCATCTCTGCCCTTCTTGCTTGATACATTTATTAGTGATGGCCCTTCATAATAAATGGTAGAGAGTTAAAACCACAACTCCCCTGGTAACTCGTTAGCAATTCCTTAATCCCCAACGCATTTCTCTAATGCTGCTTTCGGAGAAGATGATCTCATTCATGCCATATTTTAAAACATTTAAGTATTAATATAAAAATGTATTATTTTTTTGTGGGAGCCGCCATCTTGCTGCCACATCACGTTTTAATCTATAAAGTATTGGAGATCATATCGGAGTTATATTTATGTCCCCGTTATCCATTAAAAGTAGAATATATTTCCACAGGTGACGCTGCATAATTCACTGTAATTTCTTTTAAATGTGTAATGTGGATTTAAATTCACGCCACAGCCAGGAACACATAATAAAACTTTTCATTTGTGAGATATTTGATCTGGAACAGCTCAGTTAATAAAAAAAAATACTCCTGATAATGAGAAAATATTATGGCTGTAATGCTTGCTGTCTATCAAGCTTGCAATTCCAGTTTCATATGAATGGTGTTTTGATGTTCATTCATTGCACATACAACTCTTGGGGTCTCAAGTAGTGTGCAGAGCAGCAGAATGTATAAAATCCATAAAATAAGGCATGCCCACAAATATTTAGGATGACCAGAGTGACCCGAGTGGTGGTTGGCCTCTAATAGAGATGTGTCTATTGACCATGCTGGGTGTATAGGCCAGTCATGCTATCCTTGCTCACTTATAGATGTAATGGAGCAGAACCATAAATCACCATAAATAATCATAAAGGTCATTTTCTCCAATAAGAGAGACACCAAAGGGACATCAGGGTGCAGCTGGACTATCTTGCAAGTCTGCGCCGTCTGCCTCTGCCTTTCGTCTGAACATCTCCTATACAATAACTTGTAATTTATGTATTTTTCCCCCCCAGATGTGGGCTTGTGCCCTGGGCCACACCGAAGCGGCAGTAGCGCTGTACAAGTGGGACAGGCGGGCTATCTCTATCCCCGATTCTCTTGGTAGGCTTCCTCTGTCCATTGCACGTTCTCGGGGTCACGTGAAGCTGGCTGAGTGTCTGGAGCAGCTGCAGAGAGAGGAGCAGACGCAGATGGGGCATTCAGCCAGAATGCAGTGTTCTTCCAGCGGAGAGACCAACGCGGACAGTTGGTTAACTCAGTGGCACAGTGAAACGATGAGCCCACAAGAACCCCAGAAAGGAGTGACGATTATTTCTAACGCTAATGCAGGTAAGTCAGCCAAGGTATGGGACAAGGTTTCCCTTAGTAGAACTAGTTATATAGTAGAGTTTATAGAAACTTAATTGATAATAGTACCATAGTAATTTAGGTGGAAAAAGATCTAAGTCCATCAAGTTTAACCCTTCTTCCCGTCCTCCCTACTTTTGATCTATTTTTTAAATTTTAGCTCTTTGGAGAAAAAAATTCCTTCTTGACTACAAAAGGCAATCTGATTTATCCTTGGATCAAGAAGCTCTAAATATACAATTTTTATTCTGTCATTTATAGCCCTTTATGTTCTGCTTTTCTAAATGGAAGGCATCCATTGTATTTGACAGAACCTCCTCTCTTGGCAGTGAATTCCATACTTTTATTGCCCTTACTGTAAAGATTCCCTTCCTTTATTGTCTTTGCTCACTTTCCTTTTTTCTCGATCAGTGTTTTTCCCATTTTTGATGGTGTCAGCTCGGGCTTGGTTTTCCAGAAGGCAGACTACTGCGTAGAGCTCTGCTTTTATAGGGGCTTTGTGGGTATAAACATGGGAGGAGCTAGAAGGCTAGCCCCACCCATCCTCTGTCCATTTCTTCCTAAACTCCACCAAGCATTTTCTCTTTATTCTATTTATTTATTGGTTTTTATTGGTAGCGCCTTCTGTTTTTTCAAGTACAACAGAATCTTAATACACGTAATTGGAATGTCAGAAGCCAAAAAGAGAATCCCAAAAATGTGCATCCATGCCAGATTCTCCTAGGCTTTTGTCCATTTCACAGCTAATATGTCAATAACCGACGAGTCTGTTTTCTAAAATGGAAACAGTTTCTTTCTCGATGATGGTCATATGAATAATGGAATTTACAGAAACGGACAAATTATTTCTGAAGGTTATATTGCGGTCTCGATATGCGCTATACTGCCTTTTCACAATCATTCTAATAATGTGTGTTCTCGTTGATGTCATTGTTACAGAATTAAGGAGACCACGATCTGAACCCTCGAATTACTACAGCAGCGAAAATCCAAAAGATTACCCGGCTCCCAAAAAACACAAATTGAACCCCGAATATCTCCAGGTTAGACAGGAGAAGGTCATTTCTCCGGCCCTAAGTTTAGAGCTGCCGTCCTCTAGGAAGCAAAGCTCGGTCTCAAAACAGCCGCTTCCCGAAACTCTGTCCCACAACGAGGAACTGCGAGGCTTCAATAGAGAGATCCCACCACACGCGCCAGACACTTCTGCGTACAGAGGACCCTCTGGAGTGAAATGGAGCCCAAAAGAGCTTTACCTCGGAGTGTCTGCCGTGCAGCTTACGGGAGCGACAAAAGCTTCCGGCTTGGGGAAGGACATTGCTGCTCATCGGCTACATCAAAGAGAACAGATGAACGTGTTAATGATGGCGGAGAGAGAAATAGTAGACACGGAACTCTTGTCCTACAGAGAAAACATGGAGAATGAGGATTGCTTACAGCATATGGATGATCTACAGGTAACCCTTTATTTACTCTCATTCAGTTTTTCTTTTCTTCCCATACATCACCCTTTTTCATATAAAAGTTCCACTGCTGAATAGTCTTTAGTGATATAATGTTTTTTTTCCACATTTTCCTTGACTCTCAGATGCTTTCCGTCGGAGCTACAGTAACCAGAACATGTTTCTAGCTCAAAAACCACTTTATAGAATTATAATAAGTCTTCAGGAGATAGCAAACCTTACAATTTGATTAAGGTTCCGATTATAGCAGTAAATCCCGCTTTACAGCTGCGTGTCAAAATATAAAATACCTTTAATGTTTATCTTTCGTTCGTTGAATGAGGCAAACAATGGCCCAGACCGGATAATTCTTCCCAATAAGTGACAGCTACAGCCAAACACATAGAAGGTTCACACTATAAATAATCCTACAAGATTATAAGATTTAGGGTAAAGCACCACCAAGGGTCATTCAGTGCCAATTGTATTTCACACAAGATTAACTCATTGGGTGTCAGTATACTCTAGAGCATGTTTCTCCAAGGAAAAAATCCATATCCATAAATCTCAAGTGTCCTTATTTAGAAGGTTTATTCATTATGTCAGACGCAAACCCTTTTTTTCTTGTTTTTTTCTCCTCCCATAAAAGTCACAATGATGTGTATATCAATAGGAGAAAATGAAACTGTTTAAACTAAATACATTATTTACCTTCTAAACACCCCACTCACATACTGTACATAAATAGGTGTCAGTAGGTCAGAAAGCCACATAACAAGCCCTGATAAAGCCCGGTCTTTTGCCATCTCACCGGAGCTCACCTACAACTCACTGTTAAGCGAATAAACCTCAATGCTTTATGTGTATAGAGATGTACACTGCCACCTGCTGAGCACAAGTGGAACTACAACAGCTGTCTTCGAGGGACACTTTGGTGCCCATACAGCCTCACCAAGAAAGAATTCATATTAAATTGCTTACATATTCTTTTTACCTGAATGAAAAATAAGAGAGACTTCTGAGGTCCAAAAAAAGCTTGTGTGGCTCCATATCTTCCTCATGGAAAAGGCTGTTAAATCTGGCAGTGGCCCGGTCCACGTGCCTCCACACTGATCATTGGAGTTCATTATCTCATGCCCTCTAGAGACAGTGGCAGGGCTTTAATGATGGATGCTCTTTATATGTCACTTTCATTCATAGCGGCAGTTCATAACTTTAACAAGATACCGTAGATAAATCTTCAGTGCTAATGTCGGGAGGCCATTTACCTTTCCAGCCTCAAAGGTATTACATTTTTCTTATTAAAGACATCAAACGAGAGGCCTTCTTTCTTCTTATTGATAACAGCTAGAACATCGTGTTCTTGTAATTCACGAAGCATAAGGGATATACTCTGCTAAGTTACTCAGCTATGAAAAATAGAAATCCAGCGCAGACGGGGTTAATGTTGTAAATGACTATTGTAGCTGGAAACGGCTGATTTTTAATAGAATATCTTACAATAAAATGGATGTAGTTAGTAAATGGCCAGTTTTTTCTCTTTTCATGGAGGACCAGAAGGGAAATCTAGGTGTTCCTCATAACACGAAGCACGGGTTTTATTATTAACTCAATATGTCCACAATTTTCTTTTTCAATGACCAGGTGAACATAATGAATCTGGCAGAGCAAATTATCGAGGCCACACCTGATAGGATCAAGCAGGAGAATTTTGTACCCATGGAGACCCCGCTGGAAGAGAGGGCAGATACGACGGGATTTAGCACCACCATGAGCTGGCTGGCCAGTTATCTTGCTGATGTTGATCGCTTACCTAGTGCTGCACAAATAAGGTAAGTTATTATTTCCATTGGAACTGGAAATGCATTGGGACCCCATCAAGACTCATAATATCAGGCACAACGAAACAGATACATAATTACAATTACTTCATGTTACTACGTTGAATAAGTTACTATAATGAACATAATATTTCCTTCTCGAAATAGACTTCCCCTCTATATTCGCTGCATATAACATCAGAAGAGCAATAATAAAAATGGTAAATTATGCCACCAACAATTATACCCACCAACAAACCTTGGGAGAAGTCCAAGAGCAAGTTGGAGATTAGTTGCAAAAAGTCGGACCAGCTCTCCATATCTTGTGATCTACTCGCGCAAGCCTGCACTCCCTTTAGGGCCCTTCTTCAGACTTCATGGAATAAATCATTGTGCTTTATAGAAATATCCATTCATATTTAGACAAAACACAGGAATTGTTAAGTTCATTTTAGGAGTTTGGATCGCATTTTTTCGGAGGAACCCATTTTACCAATTACATTTTCCCGACAACTTCTTAAGGTCTCGCTACAGTGAACCATTGACTCCTTCCTCAAATACCAGCCTAAGTCCTGCCTGTTCCCCTATCAGCGAAACAACATTTGAAAAGCCCAGTCTGCCGTCAGCTGCCGATTGGTCGGAATTTCTCAGTGCATCCACCAATGAGAAAGTTGAGAACGAGTTTGCCCAGCTGACGCTGTCAGATCACGAGCAGAGAGAGTTGTACGAAGCGGCGAAGCTAGTCCAGACAGTATTCAGAAAATACAAGGTAAGAACTTACTTTATTATTATTATTTATTATTTAAATAGAGTTTACCTATAGATCTCTGCTACGTGTATCTGAACACTACACATTCTGTAGCAAGCATGATATCCTCATAATAGGATGACCAGATGGACCTTTAGGACTCTTCCCAACTGGAACCTCTGTATAAGGCCGTGTGCAATATTGTCATTAATGTATAAGCATCACTTAAAGCAATAATAAAACACCCAACATCCATTGCCTTGAATGCAGTAAAGCTGTGTTGAGCTTTGTTTAAATATCACCACAAACTGATTTATTTGATGAAATACCTCTGTTATTAATGAAAGCACTTGTCAGGAACACGTAATTGTCATGTGACACAGAAGCACGTATGGATAGGTTGTTGCCACAAGAGCTTCTGTGTTGGTTTTAAACGCTTAAACCTTTCCGATGGAAGAATGAAATGACATGTCCCCTAAGAGCTACGGTATTTGCCTAACTAGAGAGTGCAATTAAGTGGAACGTCACCTTTAAGAGTCACATCACATGTTATGTAGGATGCCTTCAGCTTGTTCCCTGATACCGACTAATAAGAGAACGTTATAAGAGGCCCCACGTACATCTCAAAGCATTTCTTTTCTATTATAAATCATCAGGGTCGTCCACTGAGGGAACAGCAGGAGGTGGCTGCAGCTGTCATCCAACGTTGTTACAGAAAGTACAAACAGGTAATTCATAGTTTACACTTCAATGAAAGCAACCAACACCTGGGGAATATAATTATCTTTCTACCCCCTCCCCCCCGAGCTTGAATTGTTCTATTCAGCCATTGTCCCCGCCGGTGCGTCTCAAAGACCCAAAGGCAGCGGAAAATTACAATTTTATAAAGGGTAAAAAAAATTAAATAAATAGGAAGAGAAAGCCAACAAAAATACTCGACTGGCAATATTATATATCTTATGCTCAGTGTTAGAATGATGTACCACGCACATCCCTTGCTAGGGAAAGGGTTAATGTGAGTCAAAATGTACAACCAATTGTTCCGACTTGGAGTCATGTTGTTTCATAGGATGTTATTGGGTTGGGATCGCGTCGGTTAAAGTAATAATGGAAATTCTGTCGGTGGCTGCCAAAGTCTCTGAAAGAAAATGTGATGTCATCAAATATTGTGATTTTTCCTTTCGGACATGTGTGAGGTCCCGATGACGATGGGAAGAGAAGTTCTTTGTTCTGTTCCACCTCGGGATCAGCTCCCCCCTGCCCCCTTAACGAGCCAGGACTAATGAGCCATCAACCCTACATAGATTCACATTCATTTTAGGGCAAAGTTCCCTTTAATCCAAGTCATTGTTACTAAGTGAACAACATTCTGTGAAGTAACATCTCTTGTTTCACAGCAAATACGCTATTTTTTTTGTTCTGATTTTTTTCTCTAGTAATTTCCCACGGTGGAGAGATCTAATTGTGATTTCATGCGGCAAAATATTTTACTTTGTTTTATGGTTTTACAGGTGGCTTATTTTAGGTGATATTCTTTATATGTAGAAGATGACAGTCTCCGCCTGGCGCAGAGCAATTGTTCTTTGTTAATTGGGAATTCATATTTAACGGGTTTAGAATCAATTATAACTGAAATCCAGATCTAAAAATGGACCTGTAAAGAAACACAAAACAATAAAGTACTAAGCAACAGGGAATACTGATGTTTATCGCACAGCGAAGACATTCTAAAGACTCTGTTTATAAGGTTTTATCGCTCCCCAGGGGTTCCACCTTGAAAATCTGTGAAAGCAAACTAAGAATAGTGCTCAAATTCTAGCTCTGATTCATCCAAATTAAGATAGCGCTTCCCGTGTGTCAAATTAATTGTGCGCAGAGCTTTGTTGTTTTCGGAGGTTCACACTGCGTCGGAGTCATTGTTTTCTCAGTTTCATCAACAAAGTAAATCAAGAAGGCTTCCAGAGCCAGTGAGTGATTGGCTTTTGAGTTAATTGATAACGTTGCTTATAGACCAAACGTTGTTCGGTTTCTCTCCAGGGCTGCTATTTAGAAAGCGTTGAAAATGGTAATTTCAATGGAAAACACTTTTGTCTCTGGAAGTGGAGGAAAAGTCTCTCTGTGCACGCAGGTGATGGCAAATGCCAAACGCAGGAGTAGGGGTCCAGCTCCAAGGACCCACGAATACGTATATGTGTGTCTCCAGAAGTTCATAGATAACTGCTTGCTAGCTCTTGCTAATCTTCCTGGTCAGTCAAAGGGTGGAGAACCTGGTCGGCGACTGGTAATTTAAGGAGCAAAACGATCTCTGCCTCACTGGAACAAAATAGGGATCGCGCATGTGAGAATGGGATAGTGAATCTTTACATCTTTACATCTCATCATGATAGCACGCAGATCAGGACATTTGGTTGTTGCATGAAAGAAATGATCCAGATGTTACCTAGGTAACCACACGGCTGGGTGGGCCACCATCGTGTAGTATAGTTTGGTCATTGGTCTTGATAATTTGTCTCTGAGTGGCATTGTGCTTGATGGCATTCCTTGAAGCGCAGTATGGAGAGATCCTGCGTCAGAACATAATAAAAGCGTACCCTCCCCAGCAGATGGTCCTCACCGTGTCCTCTTGGCCAAAATTGTGGCTCCCCAACTGCCAAGTTGGCACGGCCCAGTTAGGTTTTGGCTCCATGAGCCACGTTGTGCTCTATCTGCATTTCCTACAAACATATGCCTGTTATGCAATCCCTTTCTGTCATTTACTGCTGCCATTGTTGATTTGGGGTCACAAATAAAGTCTCCAACAGAACCTTGGCTTCTCTCCCAAAAAAAGAAAAATTATTTTGCAAGAGCGCATATGACATTTATTTAGGAAATTCCAACACGGTGTCGTTTTCACTTAGAATTTAATAAAGTAATTTAGTAATAAAGTAGTTTAATAAACCTTGTGGATTTTAGTGGTTTTTTTTATATTTTTTCTTTTGTTTTTTGGCTGGAATAAAATCAGTTACATCCTGATAGCTTCCAAATGCTTTCTCTATGTTTAAGATGTAAAATAACCCTCATCTATCACTATAAATAATAAAAAATGATAATGCCCAAGGTGTTGGGTGCTTGGCGTTCCTAGTTTCAAATTCAATGAAGTTGTTAAATGTCTCCGGACATTAAAGGTTTATAATTGCAATAAACACCAGCCGAGCATAGAACGAAAGCTAAAGAGCGCTGTAATAGCAAATCAAAGGCAATAAACTGCTTGCCCTCCCTCGTGGGCAGAAGCCCGAGACTGGCGATTTTCTTTAATGAAAACTAGCTAGCACAAACTAAGCATATTTACCTCCTGCTTTTAGTGAATAACACAATAAACTTGGCTTCTGATTTTATTTATTCTTCCCTATTTGAATTTTACTAATTGTAGGATTCTAGAAATGTGTCATATTTCTTTTTTTTTTAATCTATTTTTGTATTTTTTTTTTCCTACTAATTCTTTTTATCTAACCCTCGTCGTTTTTCTTCCCAAAGCTGACGTGGATTGCCTTGAAGGTAACAAAATAAAATCAGTTTTTAAATACTTTCTGTTGTGTTTACATTTAATGTGCTTTTTTAAAAAATACATTCTCTTGTAATACTCCAGAAGCGGCTACAAAGTGACATCCTTAACCGTCCCCTTTTTAATAAAGCGTTACTTCCGAAATCGTAAACGCTGCTGATTAATAACCATTTCAAAATGTAAATGGCTGTCGTCCACCGAGGTATCACAGATGAGTGGGTAGGGCATTTACAGACACAATAAAGCCGGTGGGATGATGGTTCCTCTAGAATAGTCTTGAAGGAAAAGTCATCTGAAATGTAATATTTGGTTTAGGGCAGGACAGATGTGTTTGAAATTTAGGAGCCAGGATTTTTATGGGCTTGTTTGAGTCGGGAAGGGATCCTTTTTAAGTTATAAAATGTAGTTACAATGTTACAAAAAAAAGAGGTAAGTAATTCAGATTATTTTTACAGTACTGGATTTACGCCGACACTGCTTTAAGGTTACCGTATTCTCGTTATTAAGCATCACCGCCTCTTTAGCGGTCATTTAAAAAGCTTGCTACATTTGTACAAACTGACTTCAGAATTTATAACGGTTGATTTTATTTTCAGTTTGGAATTTATGGGTTTATTTTAGAGGCTTGTTGAAATTTGTCTGAGTATAAACATTGTTGTATTAAAACTGGGCCAGAGAGGAACACTTAAACCTGTGCCAAGGCAGAAGAAAGATCAGCCATATTTAGACAAAAGAAGTATACAATCTATGGTATAAATCAGCTGAACAAACCAGGAGAAACACTTTAGCAGCTGTCGGGCGGTAAGTATATCACGCGCAGTGAGACGTGTTCTGCCGATCACGTCTTGTGCACAGCAAAGGGCTCTGGGGTTAGAGAAAGGGGTTAATACATATGGCGGATTCTGCAGAATCCCACCATGCATTTGCGGAAACGGCCCCCATGAAAACTTGAAGGGGTTACACAGATGTCGTATGTATTAAAGTGTCCCTTTAATTATTATCAGTAGGATCAGGTAAAGATCTCCCCATTGTGCCGAGAGATTTGTGGTAATTGTTGCAAATGGTTGGTGGCTTTGCTGGTTCTCTTGTAAATTATACAGTTGGACGTAATTATTTGCAAATTGATCTCCAATTTTGTTAGTGTTAACGACTTTATCCCCAGTCAAGAAGGAATTGAGGCTTAATCATGTGCGCTGGTGCCATCAACTTGCATACAAATATTGGATCTGCCTTATTAACCTTACTTAGACCCCATAATAAAGTCTGAAAAGTAATCTGTTTTTCTGGTATTGCCATGGAGATCCTTATACTAAAGTCTTTTGACACACTATATATAAATATAATATATAGTTCATGCAAGGTCCCCATTGAATAATCTTGCGGGCTTCATCTTTGATTTTAGTTGCTAGGCCCGATGAATTTCAGCGACGTGTTGAGTTATTCCTGGACAGCTTCGTCCTGACAGGCATAGCACTTCCATAGATTCTTAGGAATTATTTTTGCGTCTGACCTTCAACGGGAGATAGCTCTCCGCAGCCAGCTATTTTCCATTGACAAGTATCCGCCGTGCCATTAGTGGGCACGTTTAAAGGTGCTGAGTGAAACACGAGATACAACAGGGGTAGCCATCTTGAAGCCCTCCTTCTCTTGTAGAACTGCAACTCTCAAAGGGCTTAGCCAGTATCAGGACGTATAGTTTGGCTACTAGTGATTGATAGACTATAGCTTGGTGTTTCAATGCAGACATCAAAACTGTTGTATGGTTACCTCATACAGCTGCTTATGTTAACGGTCTTCATTATCCAAAGTCCTCTTTTTACCCTACCATTTTTAAGGATGTTGTGTTTATTTGTATTATAATAGTCCCGCGTTAATAACGCTGTACATGTAGAAAATGACCCTGTCCAGTGCTAATAATGGACATTGACAAACTCTTGTGAGTTCCCACCATTTCCTTGAAACCCATTCAATGCACCTACGACCATTGTTAAGCTGTCTGGTGTTACCCGTACACGCCACTTTGCTTTCATTCTTAATTGCGGGCATGACCTCTTGCCCTATGTCAAACATTTAAAGCGCCCAAAGTTGGGGTGCGACAGGAGACAAGGCCGGAGCTCAAAGAAGTAAATTACAACACTTAACAAAGAATGATACAATAACAAGTGTGAACATTTAAATTAGAATTTTTTATTTAGTTTATACATATAATTTTAGTTTTAGATTGGTTTTTAGGTTAGTTTAATTACACGTATCCTGTGTGCCGAGTAAAAATTTGATGTTACAGCCCTGAAGGGTAGAAATATTTCGGGCTTCGGAGTCTTTATGATGCGTTCTCCAAGCTGGACTGTTCGCAGATGTTATGATGTGAGATCCAAGCCGATCTGTTCATGAAGGGGCATCTAGGAGCTTTAGGGTGTTAGTTACATACATAGTTACATACATAGTACATAAGGTTTTAAAAAGACCTAAGTCCATTAAGTTCAACCCTTCTACCTATCTTTTATACTCTTGATCCAAAAGAAGGCAAAAAAACCCTAATTAAGCTATTTCGAATTCTGCCATCAGGGGAAAAAATTCCTTCTTGACTCCAAAAAGGCAATCGGATTTCTCCTTGGATCAAGAAGCTCTAAAATATTAACTCTATTTATAGCCCTTTATAGGGTGCATAATCCTTCATCGTCCCTGAAAGACTTGTATGTTATAAATGTCTATTTAAAGAGTCTGTTTGCAGGTATATTGTAGTAAGACGCACAGACGCTGTATCCAGGTGTTCAGGACAACTGGTCAACATCCATTGGACAACCAGTGTCACATGCTATGGACATTATAGTACATTATAGTACATAGCGCCCACTGCATAAATTGCACCATACAGTAGCAAGTTTATCGATACAGCGATGCAGGGCCAGAGTAAGGGCAAACACGTGTACTTTATGTTTGAGTGTGTATATATGTGTATGTGTTTAGATATGTGTGTCTGTATATGTATGCATGGATGAAAAAATGTAAAAGGCAGACAAACAAGATAAAAGAAGAAAAGGGGAAAGAAGGTGGAAAAAAGAAAGATGTCAGCAAGTGAGGTGCAAAAGGAATTACCAAGGAGTCAGGAAAGGATAGAACAGAAAGAAAAAGTACTGCAAGAGGGAGAATGCAGAGAAAAAAGTGAAAAAAAGAGGTTACTAAAAGCAGGAAATCCTGGACATGTAACCAAAATGATGCGGAAGGCGGCAACAAATTCTGTATGGCAAGTAAAAAATCCTTCCTGACATGGAAAAACGGTGATTGGTGTTACAGCCATGAATGGTAGCGATATTTCCTGAACGGGTTCTTCGGAATCCGTCGTAACTCGAGAAACATCAGGTCTCATCTTCTATCTTCTAGTGAAGGGAACAAACTGCTCCATCATCCCTGTGAGTCTCCTTATGACGCGGCATCCAAGCCGGTCTGTCCACAGATGTTATGATGTGCGATGCATGAAGGAATGTATGTAATAATTTATGAGAGTGTATGCTTGTGCGTGAGGATGCATGTGTAAGTGTGTGTAAAAGAGAAAAGGGTGTTACAGCCATGAAGGGTAACGATATATTTTCTGACCGTGTTCTTCCGAGCCCGTTGTAACGTCGATCGTAAGCGAGAAGCATCGGGTCGCCATCCAAGCCGGTCTGTCCGCAGATGTTATGATGTGCGATCCACGTAGGAATGTATGTATGAATTAATGAGGACGTATGTTTGTGTGTGAGGATGAATGTGTACGTGTGTCTGAGCGTGAATGAATGTTTAAGTGCATATTATTATTATTATTATTATTATTATTTATTTAGCAATTTATATTATAATTATAATCATCAATGAATGAATGTTGATGTGTAGATGTGTGTGCTAGCATGAATATGTATGTCAAAGTCTTTATATCTAAGTGTGTAAAGGGAGAGTGGGTAAATTTGGTGTGCATGTGAGTTATAGGAATAAGGGGCCAATAGCGGAGGAATAGAAAAGACTTACGGTTTAGCAGTTCGCATCTTCAATCCAGAATCTTCTTATCTTCAATCCAGAAATGCATGCCCCCACATATGCCTTATACCCCCTTACTTGCCAATTTGCCACCCTGATATACCTTATACCCCCCCTATTTACCACTCTGCCCCAGTCTTATAATCAAGCACATACGGTAATTAGCGGCTGCGCATTCTGAACAATATATCCTCCTGCTACATGCCGCTAATTCTGATTATGTTGTTACATACAACCTAATCCGGTAACATCAGAGTTTGGTGTTCTTCCCGGTCAAAAAGAGACTAAAGACAGAAGCACCACAAACTCTGAAAACATTTATAAATCTAACGATATCTTCAGAAACTTCTGAGATTTCACAGAGGAATAGAAAAGACTTACGGTTTAGCAGTTTGCATCTTCAATCCAGAATCTTCTTATCTTCAATGCTTCGTCATTATAATCTGAAGATATAATCAGCGGCTGCGCATTCTGAACAACATGTCCTCCTGCTACAGGCCGCTCATCCAGACAATAGAAACTAAACATGACATACAGCAGAAGCGGTAACAACTCTACACAGTTACATACAACATAATCCGGTAACATCAGAGTTGGGTGTTCTTCCCGGTCAAAAAGAGACTAAAGACAGAAGCACCACAAACTCTGAAAACATTTATAAATCTAACGATATCTTCAAAAACTTCAAATCTTCTCAGGTGTCCTTTTACAAGCTTTAAGAAATAAGTCACCTGGAAGCTTCAGCTCCTTGCTACACTTACCTTGTGGCCGGACGTGTCATGCATGTCGAACATATATGGAAAATATTTGAAATGTAACCATTCACTTTTTAAATTATTTTTGTTACGGCCCCAGCTGTATTCAGTTTTATTGCTGAGATTCTGGGATCTCCGCAGGTTCAGTTTCTGACATCATAATCTGAAGATATAATCAGCGGCTGCGCATTCTGAACAACATGTCCTCCTGCTACAGGCCGCTAATCCAGACAATAGAAACTAAACATGACATACAGCAGAAGCGGTAACAACTCTACACAGTTACATACAACATAATCCGGTAACATCAGAGTTGGGTGTTCTTCCCGGTCAAAAAGAGACTAAAGACAGAAGCACCACAAACTCTGAAAACATTCATAAATCTAACGACATCTTCAAAAACTTCTGAGATTTCACAAAGGAATAGCAAAGACTTACGGTTTAGCAGTTCGCATCTTCAGTCCAGAATCTTCTTATCTTCAATCCAGAAATGCATGCCCCCACATATGCCTTATACCCCCTTACTTGCCACTTTGCCACCCTGATATACCTTATACCCCCCCTATTTACCACTGTGCCCCAGTCTTATAATCAAGCAAATACGGCAATTAGCGGCTGCGCATTCTGAACAATATATCCTCCTGCTACATGCCGCTAATTCTGATTATGTTGTTACATACAACCTAATCCAGTAACATCAGAGTTGGGTGTTCTTCCCGGTCAAAAAGAGACTAAAGACAGAAGCACCACAAACTCTGAAAACATTCATAAATCTAACGATATCTTCAAAACCTTCTGAGATTCACAGAGGAATAGAAAAGACTTACGGTTTAGCAGTTCACATCTTCAGTCCAGAACCTTCTTATCTTCAATGCTTTGTCCTCTGATTGTCAATCTATTGCCTCTTCTCCGGTTTCCCTTTCCAAGCTAAAAGAAATAAGTTACCTGGAGGCTTCAGCTCCCTGCTACACTTACCTTGTGCCAGTTACGAAGCTGTGCCCATTGTGATGTCAGAAGCTCTGGCGGAATCAAGACGTGTCATGCATGTTGACCATATATGGAAACTATTTGAAATGTAACCGTTCAATTTGTATAAATGATTTTTGTTACGGTCCCAGCTGTATTCAGTTTTATTGCTGAGATTCTGGGATCTCCGCAGGTTTAGTTTCTGACATCATACTCTGAAGATATAATCAGCAGCTGCGCATTCTGAACAACATGTCCTCCTGCTACAGGCCGCTAATCCAGACAATAGAAACTAAACATGACATACAGCAGAAGCGGTAACAACTATACACAGTTACATACAACATAATCCGTTAACATCAGAGTTGGGTGATCTTCCCGGTCAAAAAGAGACTAAAGACAGAAGCACCACAAACTCTGAAAACATTCATAAATCTAACGATATCTTCAAAAACTTCTGAGATTCACAGAGGAATAGAAAAGACTTACGGTTTAGCAGTTCACATCTTCAGTCCAGAATCTTCTTATCTTCAATTCAGAAATGCATGCCCCCACATATGCCTTATACCCCCTTACTTGCCACTTTGCCACCCTGGTATACCTTATACCCCCCTATTTACCACTCTGCCCCAGTCTTATAATCAAGCAAATACGGTAATTAGCGGCTGCGCATTCTGAACAATATATCCTCCTGCTACATGCCGCTAATTCTGATTATGTTGTTACATACAACCTAATCCAGTAACATCAGAGTTGGGTGTTCTTCCCGGTCAAAAAGAGACTAAAGACAGAAGCACCACAAACTCTGAAAACATTCATAAATCTAACGATATCTTCAAAACCTTCCAACACTTCTGAGATTCACAGAGGAATAGAAAAGACTTACGGTTTAGCAGTTCACATCTTCAATCCAGAATCTTCTTATCTTCAATGCTTTGTCTTCTGATTGTCAATCTATTGCCTCTTCTCCGGTTTCCCTTTCCAAGCTAAAAGAAATAAGATACCTGGAGGCTTCAGCTCCCTGCTACACTTACCTTGTGCCAGTTACGAAGCTGTGCCCATTGTGATGTCAGAAGCTCTGGCGGAATCAAGACGTGTCATGCATGTTGACCATATATGGAAACTATTTGAAACGTAACAGTTCAATTTGTATAAATGATTTTTGTTACGGCCCCAGCTGTATTCAGTTTTATTGCTGAGATTCTGGGATCTCTGCAGGTTTAGTTTCTGACATCATATTCTGAAGATATAATCAGCGGCTGCGCATTCTGAACAACATGTCCTCCTGCTACAGGCCGCTCATCCAGACAATAGAAACTAAACATGACATACAGCAGAAGCGGTAACAACTCTTCACAGTTACATACAACATAATCCGGTAACATCAGAGTTGGGTGTTCTTCCCGGTCAAAAAGAGACTAAAGACAGAAGCACCACAAACTCTGAAAACATTCATAAATCTAACGATATCTTCAAAAACTTCTGAGATTCACAGAGGAATTGAAAAGACTTACGGTTTAGCAGTTCGCATCTTCAATCCAGAATCTTCTTATCTTCAATCCAGAAATGCATGCCCCCACATATGCCTTATACCCCCTTACTTGCCACTTTGCCACCCTGATATACCTTATACCCCCCTATTTACCACTCTGCCCCAGTCTTATAATCAAGCAAATACGGTAATTAGCGGCTGCGCATTCTGAACAATATATCCTCCTGCTACATGCCGCTAATTCTGATTATGTTGTTACATACAACCTAATCCAGTAACATCAGAGATGGGTGTTCTTCCCGGTCAGAAAGTGACTAAAGACAGAAGCACCACAAACTCTGAAAACATTCATAAATCTAACGATATCTTCAAAACCTTCCAACACTTCTGAGATTTCACAGAGGAATAGAAAAGACTTACGGTTTAGCAGTTCACATCTTCAATCCAGAATCTTCTTATCTTCAATGCTTTGTCTTCTGATTGTCAATCTATTGCCTCTTCTCCGGTTTCCCTTTCCAAGCTAAAAGAAATAAGTTACCTGGAGGCTTCAGCTCCTTGCTACACTTACCTTGTGCCGGTTACGAAGCTGTGCCCATTGTGATGTCAGAAGCTCTGGCGGAATCAAGACGTGTCATGCATGTTGACCATATATGGAAACTATTTGAAATGTAACCGTTCAATTTGTATAAATGATTTTTGTTACGGCCCCAGCTGTATTCAGTTTTACTGCTGAGATTCTGGGATCTCCGCAGGTTCAGTTTCTGACATCATATTCTGAAGATATAATCAGCGGCTGCGCATTCTGAACAACATGTCCTCCAGCTACAGGCCGCTCATCCAGACAATAGAAACTAAACATGACATACAGCAGAAGCGGTATTAAACTCTACACAGTTACATACAACATAATCCGGTAACATCAGAGTTGGGTGTTCTTCCCGGTCAAAAAGAGACTAAAGACAGAAGCACCACAAACTCTGAAAACATTCATAAATCTTACGATATCTTCAAAAACTTCTGAGATTTCACAGAGGAATAGAAAAGACTTACGGTTTAGCAGTTCGCATCTTCAATCCAGAATCTTCTTATCTTCAATTCACAAATGCATGCCCCCACATATGCCTTATACCCCCTTACTTGCCACTTTGCCACCCTGATATACCTTATACCCCCTTATTTACCACTCTGCCCCAGTCTTATAATCAAGCAAATCCGGTAATTAGCGGCTGCGCCTTCTGAACAATATATCCTCCTGCTACATGCCGCTAATTCTGATTATGTTGTTACATACAACCTAATCCAGTAACATCAGAGTTGGGTGTTCTTCCCGGTCAAAAAGTGACTAAAGACAGAAGCACCACAAACTCTGAAAACATTCATAAATCTAACGATATCTTCAAAACCTTCCAACACTTCTGAGATTCACAGAGGAATAGAAAAGACTTACGGTTTAGCAGTTCACATCTTCAATCCAGAATCTTCTTATCTTCAATCCAGAAATGCATGCCCCCACATATGCCTTATACCCCCTTACTTGCCACTTTGCCACCCTGATATACCTTATACCCCCCTATTTACCACTCTTATAATCAAGCAAATACGGTAATTAGCGGCTGCACATTCTGAACAATATATCCTCCTGCTACATGCCGCTAATTCTGATTATGTTGTTACATACAACCTAATCCAGTAACATCAGAGTTGGGTGTTCTTCCCGGTCAAAAAGAGACTAAAGACAGAAGCACCACAAACTCTGAAAACATTCATAAATCTTACGATATCTTCAAAACCTTCTGAGATTTCACAGAGGAATAGAAAAGACTTACGGTTTAGCAGTTCACATCTTCAGTCCAGAACCTTCTTATCTTCAATGCTTTGTCCTCTGATTGTCAATCTATTGCCTCTTCTCCGGTTTCCCTTTCCAAGCTAAAAGAAATAAGTTACCTGGAGGCTTCAGCTCCTTGCTACACTTACCTTGTGCCGGTTACGAAGCTGTGCCCATTGTGATGTCAGAAGCTCTGGCGGAATCAAGACGTGTCATGCATGTTGACCATATATGGAAACTATTTGAAATGTAACCGTTCAATTTCTATAAATGATTTTTGTTACGGCCCCAGCTGTATTCAGTTTTATTGCTGAGATTCTGGGATCTCCGCAGGTTCAGTTTCTGACATCATATTCTGAAGATATAATCAGCGGCTGCGCATTCTGAACAACATGTCCTCCTGCTACAGACCGCTAATCCAGAAAATAGAAACTAAACATGACATACAGCAGAAGCGGTAACTACTCTACACAGTTACATACAACATAATCCGGTAATGTCTGCAAAGCTCTGCAAACTCTAGGTCTTGTGTATGTAAATCTAGTGCTGTCTTTAACCCCTTAAGGACAATGGGTTATCCTTAAAGCCATTAAAAACAATGCATTGTGAGCCTACCGTTTCACCGTTCACATCTTCAATCCAGCATCTCGTAATCTTCTATCCGCTGTCTCCTTTGAAACCAGCTTCTCCTTACCTTCAAGCCTTGGTCTTCTCTGCAAAAGAAAAAAGTGATTCTGACCGTGCTTTACACACTCCTTGACCACTATGATGTCATATTCCATGCCCATTATGATGTCAGAGTCATGACATGTCATGAATGCTGACCATATCTATGGAAAATATCAGAAATATACCCAAATTTATATTTTGTGTGTTATTTTACATACACGGTGGTATAGTAATTGAATAAACACATCATTTGCTTTGTACGAGAGAGCAGTGATCATCTCAGGTCTCTTCATGGCTCAATGTATGTAACATTGCTGGTTTCTGTTAAACATATTTATATTAAAGCTGTTATTAATGACGTATCTTTCACTAGAAAATGATACTTTAAATGTCAAAAAGTCCATCGGTATTAATTTGCGGTTCCATTTTGCTTTTTTCTCCCCACAGTATGCACTTTATAAAAAAATGACACAAGCTGCGATCCTCATCCAGAGCAAATTCCGAAGTTATTATGAGCAGAAGAAATTCCAGCAAAGCCGGCGCGCGGCGGTCCTGATCCAGCAGTACTACCGAAGTTATAAAGAATGTGGGAAAATAAAGCAAAAGCGCCGGACAGCCTCCCTAGTGCAACAGAAACTTAGGTATTAGCGCAGTTATCATTTACAAACATAGAATTTTAACTCTGACAAGACCCATTCGGTCCATCTAGCTGTAAAGACCTTAATCAGTCGTTGGTCTCGTCTTAGATTCAGGAGCCGTATGTCTATCCCATGCATGTTTAAATTCCCTCTGTGTTACCCTCTGCTGAAAGGCCGCTCCACTCCTCTACCACCCTCACGGTAAAGTAAAGCTACATTATATTTAAGATTATGGTCACCAGATCAGGGACAGTTTTGGTTTGGGAAGTATAAAATGTTTCAGACGTTAGGAAACGTAATTTACAGGGGAGGCAGATCATGAATTCGCTCGATTCTTGATACATTATGGTGAACCAAACCCAGGGAAAAAAAATCTTCTGCAAGAAAGGCTGGACCGGCTCTCGATAAATCTCACCGATGTGTTAATGGAATATGAAAGATCATCTTGGTCGTCCTTGGAATTGGGTCCTCACAATACAAAGTTATGTTCGAAAGTGAAAGTGTTTTAACTTAAAAATGCACAATTTAGTGAATATGCGCCTTTATTATTATTGATTTAATATGAAATGTTGTACTTCATGTATGTCCTTTCATTTTCTACCCATTGTCTTCACACTTATCACCACTAGCCCATGCATTCTCCAGTGTCCCAGACAGTCTCGCCGTCTCGAATCCCGCTGTCCCATTGAGCTCTACCTCTGTCCCAAAAAAGTGGAACAGAGGAAGAGCTTGGGGGGGGCAGCAGAATAGAGTGGCTAAATCGGGATAGTTGGGATGAATGCTAGTCCTGATTATAGTATCCCTTCCATTAATCGGTGTGTCTTCTCTTGGGTCGTATAGAAGCAGTCTCCTTACAAAGAAGCAGGACCAAGCTGCTCGGAAGATTATGAGGTTTTTACGTCGCTGCCGCCACAGGTATGTTAATATCAGCGGTGTTACTATTGTATCATGAGTTAAAATAAATGGTATGTCTAATGTGTTCGGATACCAATGCAATACAAGGGTGTCATTTTAATGGTTACATTTGGGAATACATACACCTTTTAGAAACTGTCCTATGGCTGTCCGCAGACAGGGCCAAAGGGGAAAAGGTGCACCGTCTTGCCTGCCAGTTTTAGCAACGGCGAGTAGATTAGAGGATTAGAGGATAAAAAAGAAAGGAGGCATAGTCAAGAAATGAGGAGGTCTGAAAAGAAAAGGTCAAAATAAATGAAGGGAGAGTGTTGTCTTTGCTCCTACCTTGAAAACTTTCTGTGGACCTCCATGTCGGGCCACCAAGCTGTGATATATCTGACATATTCTAATATATGTCATTGGATTCGGGGAAGGGAGGTTGGTTTAAGCGATCATATTGTTGTATTAGCAGTCTTTTGTGTAATTATATTGTTTGTACGATGCTGAGCCAACACCTTCATCCTTATGTCAAGATCCTAATGTGGCAAGAAGATGGTGTTGGTGCAAGTCTCAAGTCTTTGGCAATGAGCAAAAACATCATAGAAAGCAACAAAATGTATCCAGTCCAACAATTTATTCCACATGAACTCCTCGAGGGCCGCGTATAAATAGTTATCCAGTTACAAAGTTTCAGTAATGGACGTTTCAGAATAAGTTTTACATATAACATTGGCTGTTAGCATGAAGGGGGGCTCATATGACACCCTGCCCAGGGCCAAGTAGACCCCCTAATTCACTTGGTTGCCCCCTGCTGCCTTGGTTTGCTAATTCAAAATTAGAAGTGTGTAGCTGCAAATGGAAAGAATGATACTGGGGGAGAGTATGTTTGTTTATTACATCGATAAAGAGTAGATTATATTATATTTATATCAGATTTATAACCAATATATAGCATTAAGGGGGTTCCCAACGTGAAATAAATGTAAGCGACCAAGTACCGTGCCCCTGGACCATGTGATGTTTCAGATGTGAACATTTATAGAATTGTAAATGAACTGAAGTGGCGCTCAGGGCTCCAGGAATGCTGAAAATTGTTATTATAGTATATTCTGCCCCAAAACAATATTTGATTAATAAATGGAATTAGAATTTCGTCGGTTTGGGAATATGGTATCAATTTTCTGTTTCAAAACAAATTGCTACATAATTCAAGCAACTGTTCATAAAGGCAAGATAAGTCCAGTTAGTCTTCATTTGACAAAGTAAAAGAAGAGCGAAGGAATGAGGATTAGGATGAATAACTAGCGCAGAGCAGAGGAATAATAGCGTCCGTTAGACCGAGGCATTAGGTGTACAGCAAGTCGCGTTATAAATAATCATTATGATCCGTGGGTTTGCTGTGGACTCCTTGGAGAATGTGGTAGCTGCCATAATTATAATCACTGCCTCTAATGGGCTCTAGACAAACGGCGACATAGATTTATTACTGGATAGAATATCATGGCTCTTCTTGACGGAAAGTTTGAAAGGACGGTTTATCACGTACTGTAAAACACCAAAGTTGTAGTGAGCCGTTGTGTCTTCGGGAGAGAAAATGAAATGATAAAAAGTTCATGATCCGTATACAAAAGGGATCAGGGGAGAAAAGGAATGGAATCAGTTGTACCCCCCCCCCCCAAAAAAATGCCATATCGCACATGCATTTTTGTGTCACATGTAACATATATAATTTGGGCTTCCACACCCTTTAAGGAAAAGAATCATTAGAAGTTTATGTAATTTGTAATCATAAAGGTCTCTAGGACCCAGTAAAGCATGACTTGTTTCATAGCTGCCAACAGTCATGAAAATTGGGTTTATGACGTGGTTGTCCCAGCTAATATCCTGATTATTAAGTGGCAGAGGGGAGTTCCATGGGCCAAACACCCAATGATGTCATGTTGCAGCCCACTTACCATTGGTGGACCAGTGCATGATGTCACTCAGTTTCTGACATTTACCCACCCTGTTAATGGCAGTATAGAGCATAACACCTGCCCCTGCGGTATTGTGATTGGCTGCAAAACTCCTGAACTAAGTCGAGTTTCATTTCTCTTGCAGAAATTATTATTCCGCTTCTTCATTTTATGTAGTTGTCTGGAGAGCAAATAAAGGAGAAAGATTTTCCAATTTTATGTCTGAACAGCGTCAATTTATCTAAAAGTAATTTACTTAACCTTTACTGTGTTATACGATTGCTTTCTCTGCGCAAAGGAGAAAAATAATACTTGAAGAATAGAATAATAGAGGAGAGAGGAAATAGTTGGAAGTCTTTAGCGTGTGTTCACTTTCTCCCCGGCATAAAGATCCTGGGGTATTAACTGAAATGCGTTTAAAGCCAATTTACCCCTTTTTAGCTTTTTTTGCCACCGTATGCATATAGTGAGTGTCACCTTATATCTTAGCATTTTCACTTATAAATACATAGGAGGATTCATCAGAATCTTCTCTATTCAGTTGCCGCCTTTCTCTGCCCCCCCCCCCCCGGTAGCTGTGTTCCATTCAACAGATCTCCGGTACAGCAGCGCGCATGCGCAGATACCCGCTGCCAGCCAGCAAGTACGTCTGAGATTTCCACTGATTGTAACGAGACCCCCGCGCCCCGCCATTCACTCACAGAAAACGCACCCACCGATTTCAATGGGAGCAGAAAACTGCCAGTGATGGACAGCCAAAACTAGTGCCAATTACTGAGATCAGGGGGGAGTGGTATGCAGCGTCTTCAGTAGGCGTTTTTCAGGTTAAAAACGGCATTTTAAAGGGTAATGTTTTTTAATGTGCATTTATATTTAATAATGAGGCTGTTTGGGGCAGTAGACGGTCTCTTTAAACATAACTTCTCGGTGATTCACCAGGACTGGCGATGACGGTGCGGCCAACGGCTGGGTATGCACGGCTGCACCCTATGGCTTTATGCTGCCGATCGGGCATATCCAGGGGCTGTCGTTCAGCGGCCCACCAGGCGTTTGCCCGGTCTGCCAGATGGCCAGTCCAGGCTGGCACAGTTGAGTCCACACTTAGGGTTCCCCTCTGATCTTCCTAACCAGCCCATTAGGTAAACGGTGCACCCAGGAACCTGATCCCCCAATAGGTAAACCGGCCCCTGGTTTCGGAGCAGATAATGTACGAGTAATGTCTTTTCTAACCGCTGTTTTGGGTACTGATCTATGAATTGCTTGCATTTATTATTATTTACAGATATACACACACATGTATATTATTGCATACGGGTTTTACTATCTTCTTTTCAAAGCTCGTCTTCTCTTCAGCCGTTCTAGGGATTAACATCGGCCTTTGCTCCGTACAGCGCATGCACGTACAACTACTTATGAAAACGATATGAAAACGAAATGACTTTGCCTATCACATGTATACTTTTCCTTTCTTACAAACATGCCTTCATACATATTCAGAGACGGAGCTTATGTGCACACAGGCTCTTTCTCCAGTTATTACGTCTTCTTTGCTAATAGCTAATATTGTTTTGCTGTCTAAAGCCCTCTGGTGGACCGTAGACTGTACAAAAGGGTGAGTTTAGTTTTGCTAGCCGGTTTCTCTCTTTTCCATATTTAACCCGTTGCTTTGTGCCTGCTTGCATGGGCCTGCAGCCAAAAATTTGCCCTTGAGTTTCATATCCATCTGGTATGGAAACAACAGAAAGCATTTTATTGCATTTTCTATTACAAATGCTTTTTTCCTCCCCGGTAAAGCACTTGGGTTTGCACTAGAAACAGAACTGCATGAGTTGGTCTACCAGACCGTGTCATCACCAGGCATGCTTTATATAAAAATAAATGGTGGTATGAAACTGGTGGAATAAAAAACAGAGGCTTGAACCGGCTTCTTGGATCATTAGCAAGTTTGCACTGAAATAATAACCATTTTAATCAACCTTCTTGCTTGTTTCTTAAACATAATATCGATTCTTTTCTTTAATTTTAGGATTTGCTTGTTCTATCCGCTACTTTGTAGGACTTGATACAATGTCTTAAGATTCAATGGTCTCGTTTTCCGAATATTAAGTCCGATTTGTGTCAAAAGGCACGCATCATCTATAATTGCATGCATGTGTATACATTAAAAAATGTATTATTTTATATCAAAACAAAATGTGATGATTATTTGTGTTAGGATATAAAAGAAAATTAATTCCAAGACAACAAAAGGCAACGAAAGATCTCCGGCGTAAAGAAAAATTAACGTTTATATCACATTTTTTCTATTTTCAGAATTAAGAATTAGAATTGTTCTAAAATGTATCTGCCAATTAAAATTCAAGTGTATGACATATTTTTGTGTTCAGAACAGTAGGCAGTTTGTTCAGAGATATTTAAATTGTGTTATGAGGTCATCAGTGAGGATTTTTCTGTTCACCTTTTTCTAAATACGTTTAAGAAACTTTGAGCACATAGCCAATCACTTCATAAAACCATTGGAGCAACAAATCTAAAGGAGAAGATGAAGAATTATTATTATTATTATTATTTTATCAACATATACATGGCCCAGAACCAGCCGAGAGAGGGGCCAGTACTATCCGACATGTTTCGGTATTCAGGCATTTAATCATAGACAGAGCGTCCGGGTCCCATTGGCCTCAATCCATTCACTCCAGCGTCTCTGAACTCATACTGCTGCCGGATTGCTATTTCTTTGCCTGTCATGTACACCACTAGCCTAGTCTGGTTATATTCACACTAAAATATATATATTTTTTCTGTTACATTAATTTAAATTAAAATATTATAATATTTTGTATTTTTTTAACATATTCTCATTAATAAATTCTACGTGTATTTTCCAAACCATATGATTACCATAATATATATATATATATATATATATATATATATATATCCTATAATGTTTAGTAATTGCAGATTTTAAATATTCTTGATTTGTTTTATTATAGCAACTTCGTTCAGGAGAATTGAGGTCTTAAAAGAGAGAGGAGTGTTAAATAAATGTCCAGCAGTAATGCTATCAGTACCTTACCATACACAGTCTGAAATATCAGGAAAAACACAAGAGGTCAATGTTAACAAAAAATAAAAAAGTATTTACTCAGGACTAAGAGATCAAAGCTTTTTAGAGGGGACTGTGGTGCTCAAACATAACTGCTTTAATAGACCTTTTAAGGTTTATTCGCTCGAGAGGGGGTTTGCCGGAAAATAGCAATGGGTTAAGATATTGCAGTGGGATAAGAGATTGCAGTGGGATAAGAGATTGCAGTGGGATAAGAGATTGCAGTGGGATAAGAGATTGCAGTGGGATAAGAGATTGCGGTGGGATAAGAGATTGCGGTGGGGTAGACTTCACTAATCATTGTGAATCTCCAAACCCCGGAGAGCTTCTGGTGAAGTAAGAATTATGTTAGCACCGTTACATTGGAGAGATTATCTCACCTATTTAACTATGCATAGGGCCAGCTCAGGACTTCTTGCAGGAGAAGCTTACCGAGTTGGCCTTTCATAGGGATCTGTACAGGGAATTTGCATCTGTCAGGTACTTCAACTCATGCTTAGACACTATATGTAGTGACGTATTAAATCTGTCCTACAGAGTTTGCTATGTTCCTTAATTGTGGGAAGTCGCCTACTCATTTTTTGTCTTCTTAGTGTTTGGCAGTGCTTCCTTATTTCCATTTCTTGTAAAAGCTTATGGGGCTGATATAGGAAAACTGTCTAGTTAGTTAGGTTAGAAGCAGTTAAACTTTATGATTTTGTTTGGGTTGGGTGGTGTGAATTGTTCCATTTGTCTTTCTCTGATCGTAGTGTAGGAAGAATAATAGTGCGGGATCATCTAGGAGATCATCGGGTTTCCCAGGTTAGAACAAAATAATTTCCATACATAAAGGTCAATCGCATTAAGGTATATAATGTCCCAAAGAATATAGATTGTCAGAATGATGTTAAGTTGCTAGTAAGTGTAGTCCATGAGCAAAGATCCCCACTCTGCAACTCTAGGGTCCGGCCAATAAAATCTTTCAGGAATGTTGCTAAACCCTTGAGACAAAGCGTAGAAATGGTAACAAGAGGGTGGGACAGCATCACCTATCATGTCCAAAGAGCAAACTATAAGAAGTTTAGCAAAAAAAAAAAGTAATAGCAAAAAATATTAAGAAAAATATAAAAATCTTACCTATTGGAAGATATATCCTATAAGTAGGGACATCTGGTGGCTGAAGGAGAGTACTGCAACCGCTGCCTCTCCATCTAGCACTTTACCTAGGACATAAGCGCAGTGTACCTTAAACATTTATAGAATCATTACAATAAATATATATATATATATATATATATATATATATATGTATATATAGATATATATTGAGACTTGACACCCGTTATAAGCAGGCCACTGACCCATCACAGAATACTTTTTCTTCAGGTGTTTTGGGGCCAAATCATTAAAATGCTTTGGTTGAGGAATATTTCTGGCAATCCAGCAATCATAATGCTTAGTTAAACTCTTGTCTTCCTGATCATCTCAGAAGCTGTATTCTAGCACAGGTGGAGTGGTGGTCCCCAAACCTACATCCCACCCCACCTTTCAAAACCAAGAAAGTGGGTATAATTTTCCTTCTTACATGTAGTACCAGTAATAGAAGCCTGCTTTGTTTTCCAAAAATACAAAGAACCTTGCATGAAACTAGAACAATAGAAGGGATTAACGGCATCCCTTAGGAAGTCTGGCGGATGTCGTCACTAAAACAAAAACAAAGTAACAGCAAGAGTGGAAAGTTTTGGACTAGAATTAGGTAATTCAGACCCTTGCATTGAGTACCTTTTCTACAAGCCCATTACTGTTTTTCAGAAAATTGATATGTCGTTATGATTTTCCAGATAACTCTAGAAAATAATTTGTCATAATACACCTTAAAAATATGTCATGCAAATACAGATGTCCAAAAAAGATCTAAGTTTGAGTCCTGTCCAGCTACCTTTTACGTGACTGATGTAACAAAAACCCTTCCATATCATTTAAATGATCTGCTCCTAAAAAGAGATAAAGACCAAAGAAAAGGGCAACAAAAACTAAATGATCACCGCTGCTACTTCCTTTGGCACATAATGCTTACAGAGAGATACCCTGTGCGTCGGAGTCATAGCGCGTGAGCTTTTCCAATCCAGACTTCCGCAGGTCATTGTGTTTCCAGATGAGTTGATGGGACAAGTTCTGTTTCTTCCACACGCCAGACCTATGCCTCAAATGTTTTGTTTTGTTGAGAAGGAAACCCATCTTCCATACAGCTCTGGCAGGAAATAATGGCTTCCTGAGCAAGCAGAGCTGGATATGCGGATCTTGAGTCGGACACGAGTTATTCTCGATGAACTGCTTCATTTTCTTGCCCTTATAAAAACAGAGCATGGCTAATCTACCACCAACTTCTGCTTTAGAACTGTTTACATATAACTTGGCACTTAGTGAACTTTTTTGATGTTATCCCAAGGTCGCTCCAGCTGCCCTGACGTCAAGCGAAATATTGTAAAAGTAACTATAAAACTTCTTTGACATCTTTTCCCGATATGCCGAATGTAGCCATCACCCAGTTTGTGGCAACCTGTTTCAGGGAGAAAGCCGGTCGAGATAGTTTTGCTGATCTTGCTGTGCCACATTATGCCCCTTAAGGCACGGATGGTTCCGGTGAACCTTGGAGCGCTAGTGGTTTGGCAACATGCCATAAGCCAGGGGTCACCGGTGTTCCTCAAGCATCGCTGTAGATTTATTTAGCCAAAATGTGTATATTAATTTTAATACAAAAATATAAGATTTGACCAGAAAATATATTCGCAGTTTCTTTAACTCAAAGTAATGTGTATTTATATCTTTTAATATCTAATTACATGAAAAATACCATTGATTAAAAGAATAATAAAAAGTAGATTTAAATGTTCTGTTTCAGGGAATGGGAGAATCAGTGAAGTGGTTATAAATGAACATGAATATAGATACGCTCTGCAGTTTTATCTTCTGCGTTGTTTGTTTAAAGGGAAGTAAGATTATGTTTTTCTGTCCTGTCAATGGGCATCTTCACTAAATAGGAACTAGCCAAAAATGAACTACGCTTCTGCGTGCCAATCCAGGCCATCTTCCTCATCATTATCTTTGCTGGTAAAAAGACACATTGTGACAAAGCACTGTTCAAAAAATAAAATGAGAAGTAAATGTAACAAGCAAGAAAAAGATCTGCTACAAGCTGGCAGCATGGTATCCACAAAGCCAAAAGACCCTGTAATAGCGATTATTAGGGACGTTGGTGGATGGGATGCCCAAAACTCCGGAAGGCAATGTATAGGAATCTTTATACATTTCTGACTATAGATGTAGATGTGTTTAATTGTATAAGGACTGGTCTAGTGTTTAATAAAACAGGAAACATGTAAGAGAGTCAGGCTATGTCATCCAAGAACATCCAGCTCTTAAATAGCCTGCCTTATGGTGAATACCAACTGAGCAGAGTCTCCAACAAATATCACTCATCATATAATACTAACCCCCTCTAGACTACAGCAGTCTAGATCCAAAATGAGAGTCAAATTTCCTCAGGACAAAGGAACCAACAATCTCAGACATAAATCTCTTCCATCATGGGTCTCATCAGTGAGATGTGGTTGGTACCCATCAAGCCACAGTGAGCAAGGAGATCCACATCCGTGCCAACGAGATGACCAATGAAAATACATATAAAAAAGTAGCCTCGGAATCTCCCTCATGTCCTCACCATTTGGACAGCGAAGCATGGCACCATGGGCTTCAAAAGAGAGAAGGTATGTCTGAGCTTGTTGGTTCCCATGTACGTGTAGAGGAAATCTATTATAATTATGTAAGTGCCGTCTGTTCACTGTAGAGCTAATCTTGTACCCTTTTTGTATGTTTTTACTATACACATTTGCTGATTTTAGCTGGTTTGAACATGTTGGCAGTTTTAAACAGGCGCTATGATTTCTCCTAATAAGACAGCCCCAAAGTACCGTCTTTTGTTGGAGGTGGACATTCCTCTTATTTTAGGATCAAGCAGATAGGACAAGTGAATGATTCCACCTAAACTCATGATGCTGGACTAACTTAACAGAATGGAAGATAGGCCCAGATTGGCCATTGGGAACACAGAGCAAATGCACCTCCCATAGACCTTTATCCTACGCGGCTGGTCCAACGTATGTAGTATGTGGCTACAACGTATGTAGTATGTGGCTACATATATCCAGCAGGCAGCCACATGCGTGTCATTTATCAGCCACTGGTCGATTTTTACCTCAGTCCATTCCTGATGGTGGGTTTGCTAATCACAGCTCTCAGTAACATTTAAACTTAATTTATTACTATTATTTATTGATTTATATAGCACCATCATATTCCGTAGCTCTGTACAATATGAAAACAATATGGACTTGCAGAACCAAAAGGTAAGGAGGGCTCAAAAGTGCTTACAATCTAGAGAGAGTTGCAATGGACCAGCTACTGTGTATTTTTATTTCAAAATGAAATCTATCCAGCATTTTATTTTTTGGTGATTATATTAACTTTGATTATTCAGTATTTTTTATTAAACAAAGATTTATTTAAATGAAAAAAACCCAATAAATAAAACAGAAAATGAAGGCGCCATCCAATAACACCGAAACTTTTTATTTTTTTATAGTTTCTTAAATACAAAATACATTTTAAAACAATTCCTAAACTTAATAACTAATTCTGCCATGAAATAACCTGTAATTATTTCTTAAAAACTAAAAAAAAGAAGAAGAAGAAAAACATCAGTTAGGAATAATAGGGAAACTTGAAAAGAGTAACAAAAAATTAAACCTGGCAAAAGAAAAAGCTAAAATAATCATACTGAGGGGAAATAACTGTAAAATATAACTATTTTTTACTATTTTTATTGAATAACCTTTTTTCCATTAAAATTGCCGTTTATGTCAGCCTGTTGAATAAGTGCTCTTGTGGATTTTTTTTGTGTTGAAATATTGAAAATTAAATTAAAAAAAAGAAATAATTTTCTTTCGTTTACTTCTTGCAGGGTCTGAATGTTTATGGAGCAAACATGTGTGTGTTAAATTGCAGAAAGAATGCTCAGAGGTGTCTTCCTTACTGGGCATTTTTGTCATTATTACTTTGCATTCCTAATGAGATTTCTGGAAAATGGCAAGATATCAAATTTCCCAAATTCCCCACCCAACATTTCAGCTCTAAGAGCAACAGGTAACTTAACAAGACATCTCAGTCCAACTGGGATGTATCTTATCTTCATAACTGACCCCTAAGCTGCAATACTCCCCCCCCCCCCGTGCCGTATATTCACTTGTTAACCCCTTCATGGCTGTTTTTTTTTTAAGCACAATATAATTAATTAATTTATTTTTTTACGGGTGCTATTAGAATAGTGTGTCCAGATTACGCCAATTGCGACCTCTGTCCCTAATTATTATATGTCCCTGTGATATCTTATGAAGATTATCTGGAAACGAGGTTTCAATGGCAACCTAAATATTTGGTTTAAATGCCGTGAAAAATCTATTGCCTATTATATCACCAATAGATATAATAGAATTAATAATAAGAAGTATTATTTGCCCAGTTCTAGTGCAAATATTCAAAATGCAATAAACCGGTACGAAATATTGCACCTTCTGAATATGTATTTTTATGTAATTCTCAAAACACCTGCTTTTGGATCTTGTTGGTTTATTCCCCCCATGGAAGCCCCACGGATCACTATTTCTGCTTCACCCAGCAGAAATATATATATATTAAATATATATAATTAATATATTACCTAGGTTTGAAATCCGGCCCTGACCAGCAGTGAAGGGGTTACAATGACTGGCCTGGTTACTTTTTATTTGACACTATAGCTTCGCTATACATAGGAATCATCAAATCAAACTAACATTATTCAACTAACACCCCAGGGAATTTATTTGTTTTATTACATTAAAAGTGAACGTCTGAGCGGCCGCGGATAACGCGTATTTCATGCGCTCTGTTAACAAGATTGTTTATTGCTAAACAAACAAATTCCTGGGTAATATGCTTTATAATGGCTTCAGTATTCATCATTCCTGCTTATAGGGAGAAATTAAGTAATAAATACATATATTGCAATTTAGAGGAACTATATGACCTACTTTAATATGATAAACACAGACATGTTTGAGGTATGCTGTATTATCCTATGTAGTTCTCATGCCATGTTATAATATTCCAAGCAGCTTCATGGCAAACAAACTGAAATTGGTTAATATATTGTGTATAGGTGACCTAGAGCGAAACAAATTTTATTAGTAGACCATATAGCCTATTAGTACTACCACAAGGGTAATAGGTCCCCCTGGCCCATTGGCCAGTATACACAACTGTATATATATATAATGCAGTGAATTGGTCACGGTACAGCTGTTTTCCAACAATATGTAATCCCTTGAATAATCTATAATATATATTTTTTTTCCTTTGATTATCTGGTAAGTGGTGGGATACAATAAATTCATTACTAATTTAAATATCTAAAAGCACCATGTTCTCCATAAACACAGACATGGGCCATTCCAGTTGTAACTACATGTATGAAGGGTTTTATTGGCCCGTCTTTGATAAGTTCTGCCTCGCTGCGCTGTAGAATGTATTTACGCCAGTGGTGTCCCAGATGCCAAAGACTGGGCTACAGACTGTAGAATTCGAAGCAGTCTAGTTTCAGATGGCCGATTTGGCCAGCCCAGCAGGACCATCCCATTCTCCAACTTTAATGTGGATCCTCAAGCGATGGTTTGCCAAGAAACCCTGCTCACAAGCCACAGTGCAGTGATTTAGTTCCATCCATTCTCCTTTCCATAGACTTTGATGCCATACCTTGTTGCTACTCAAGGGTCTGACAAACTTGCCCATTGGAAAGCATCACTTATATAACATAGCGATGTATGGATATAAGCCAAATTAACTTAATCAGTAAGCTCTTCTAGTAGAAAATGTATACATGATGCTATTAGTGCCTGTGTGACAATATACACTGTCAACGAGGGAGCCTTCTGGGTGGAAAAGGATTGCTAGCTCTTATGTCCTCGTCAGATTTAGTGATTCTGTTATTCATGTAACTTCACTTTTTCATCCCTGCCCCTCATTTAGTTCTCTCCCCCATATTATTAGCTCAGGCTGTCTTTTTAGGGTTTGGTAAGGGAGGGGGCTTCAGATCAGAACAATTACATTGATTGGAAAGATTTATGTAGCTTCAGCGATCCAGTAAATCACTTTACTGATGATAAAAATTAAAAGGAAGCCTTGATTAAAGGGAGGTTACCTTTCAATATTGGGTATTTAGCAATTGATTTTGGTTTGTAGTTTTTTGTCTTTTGAAAGCTTGAAATATTTTGGTAACATGATATCTGAAGACAAATGATGTTTGATCACATTAGCGATCGTTATCGTTACTGGGAACCTCCCAGGGTTGGTTGTCCGGACTTCTACCTCTCCTATGTGCGTGTGCCAAGCTTATTTAGGGAATATGTAAAGATTTGTGACGGAGCAAGCCGGTATAGCCATCAAGTATTCAGTATGCGCAGGACTGCGCCACCTTCCATGTGATGGCACCATGACTGGTCCATCTTCTGAGAAGATATTTTCAATGTATCTTTACAACAAAACGCAACATTTCCAATTGTGTCGAACCTCGGTTTGCACCAATACTTCCAGAGGATAAAAATGGCAAAGAAAAACCAGTTGGCCATTCCAGTCTGCCTATTTTCAACTTCAAGCTTCTTGCTCCATGTACATTGCAAGCATTCATGAGCTTCTGTATGATATAATACTTTAAATTAGTACGTTTGCTTATTACCATTCATTTTGCCAAAAATAACAAAATAATGCATTTTTTTCTAATATTTTTTGAAGATGGTTTTCTGCCAAACTGTCTTTAATCTCACAATAAATATGGAGGTCTTATCGACGTCATCTTAAGGTTTTGAGGTCTTTCTTGGTATGCCTTGTTTGTAAGATCATGCAGCATTTTAGAAAAGCCCTGCATTGAATACGATCAACATGCATGCTTCAAATGATGTCATAGTTCTTAATACCGAAATTAAGGTTTCTTCATTATGTTGTCAAAAACGTCAATCTTGATTTTTTTTTTTTTTTTTTTTATTATTTCTTTTTCAGAGTGAAAGAATTGAAAAAGGCCAAGGAACTTGAAGATATAAAACAACGTCCCTTAACAATGTGACAGCGCTCTTCGGACTGTTCTCATTTTCTGTATTAGCAGAGACATGCAACAAAAAAAAATAGTTAAAAAAAAATAAAAAAAAGAAACAAATAAAAAAAAAAAACCACTGCAGTGTTCGAAAAAATCGCCTGCAGGATTTTAACAGTAATCTTTTGGTCATCGCATTTGCACTTTCATGGACAAATTTTGCTTTGTTCAGCAAGACGTCTTGAAATTTAATCTTCGGTTGAATCATGGGAAATAAACGGTGCCATGGGGGACTGACGGAAAGGGACTCTGATCTTTGGGTGGGAGTTGAGTGATTCACATAGGGCTGAATTCTAACGTGTGGAACTGTACAAATATTATACCAAAAATTATTGAGAAGGGGTGGAAATGCACAAGCAACGAGTAAATGCTGAACCCGGAGCCGACGCTCACAAGGAACAAAGCCCACGGAAAAAGAAACCTTCGTGAAAATACCGAATGGATCGGATCGCATCCTGACTTCTATCTTCTCACATTCAGTTTTTCCCGTTGAAGAAGGATTCAACTCCATACGTGACATATGCAATGTATATGCATACATAATTAAATTTAAAAAATGTGTTTAGTGCTTAGAAGATTATTAACAGGTTTGCACAAAAATCTAGTTTTTTTTTTTCCTTCAACAATTTGAATCTTTTAGATCAATTTAGAATACAATGTATCGGACAGCCTGCAAAAGTACACAGAGAGGTCATGCTTCTCCGGCTTTACGGTTCGCGGTTATGTACATACGGAATTTGTTTGGTATAGGTGCATTATATTTTTGGAATGGGAATGTTCGGATTCTATATTGTGATGTCCGCGGTGGCAAACCGCAAGTGATACGTTGAAAGCACGCCGGTCTTATCGCTTGAAGGTCACCATTCACTGTATAACCGTACAACAACAATATTATTGGCTGACCACAGACCAAAATCCTGTCTTTTTCAGAGAATTTCCATTTAGTTCTTTAACCACAATCCGTTAGAACTTTGTATTTAAGGAATAATAACAGGATATGTAATTTTATACTAGCAGCGTTTCAATATAGTGGACCTGAGACATAGCGTTCTTTGCATAACATATTGAATAACCCCTTAAGGACAATGGGCGGTCCTTAAACAATGTATTTTGTCATTAAGGGGTAAAAACCAAGGAGTATTTCGCCTAAGTTCAATGTTATGTGGGGAAAAAACATCATAACTAATAGTCCTCTTGTCCTGCTCCTCACTTACTGTCTTAAGGCTGCCAGGATCAACCAGATCCCACCAAAAGGAAGGGCAAAGGAAACGTTGAAGAATGATCATGCAGCCATCTACGACTAACAGATCACTTGGCTGATCTCATTCG
The DNA here is from genome assembly GCF_027358695.1 of Spea bombifrons. Taxonomy (NCBI): domain Eukaryota; kingdom Metazoa; phylum Chordata; class Amphibia; order Anura; family Pelobatidae; genus Spea; species Spea bombifrons. The sequence goes on from NC_071098.1 coordinate 7,268,052, forward strand.
AGTTGAGTTTCTAAGATATATTTAATGTACTCATTCTCATCTGTAAACACCCTATGCTGTATTTATTAACTATACTGGGCTGGATAATAAGGTTCTGATAATGTGACAGGTCCACTTTAGGTGAAACATGCAGAGGAGGCTAGAAGTCCTCTATATGAATGAAATTACAAACTGAGAAATGAGACGCAGAATAACATAAAAGGACTGATAAATTCTGAAATTCATATATTTTTTGTGATTTTTTTTTATATTCATATACCGATAGCCCTTTGACTATAATCATAGCAGAAAAAAAAATAATAATTTAGGTATATTAGTCACCTTTACATATATATATATATATATATAAATAAATATATATATAGCCCCTAAGGGTTGCATTTTGATTGCCTGAACATTTTGCCACCTAATAATCAATGTGGTGCTTTGTGCTGGCCAGTTAATATCATATTTGGGCTTATCTAACGAAAACTGTATATAAAAGCTAGAAATGGTAATGAGAAATAAAAAAAAATATTTGAAAGAGACTATTCTTGAAATAAATGAAAATTGATTATATAGATGGGGGTCAATACCATGGCTGGAGACCATTAATATTTGTATAGTTTGTTGGAATGAAATGGAAAAGTGCGGTTGTATTGTTTGTATATATTGTATATATTAAAAATAAAAAAAAACAGATATGTGCATGAAATCAAGAACACAAAAGAAATGAAAAAAAAAGCAAAGCATTAGTGGCTATGGTCTGTAAAAATTCAACAAAAAAAACTTTATTTCACTATAAGAATACTTTATTTTAAATGTTCTTGAGAAGAACATTTTGCTAAAGCATGACTTACTGCAAAAAAATAAAAAGCTACTGTATCTAGACTTAGAAAAAAAAACGCTGAATTACATTAAAAAAAAAAAATGTTTACATTTAATTTTTGGCTACCAAAAAATATTTTATTTTATTTCATTTTTTTGCCAATGGTGCCAAGTAACGTGAATGCTCTATTGCTTTAGAAAGTTAATTTCCATTAGCCAAGCAAATACATACAATATATATATATATATATAGCTTAACACCATACACTCACTCCGATAAAGATCATGTAGAAGGAACTTAACAAAACGAAAGATAAAAAAAAATAGGAAATAGTATGAAAGTAGAAATATGTCTCACATTTTCATAAATCATAGCTGAAAAAAAATGCCAGAAAATGTAAAATATTAAATGCACACACACATAAAAAAAAAATAATAATGTAAAATATTTAAAAAAATAATAATAATAAAAATAAAAAAGAATTAAAAAAAAAAAAAAGATGCAAACTGGTCTTGTAGGGGACTCATGGTATTGGGATTATTTCCACACAGAAACAAGCCAAAGTGATATTGGGATGGAAATTAAGAATAAAGCGGGCTACAGTATTAATTGTTAGGCATCGTTTGCCAAAAATACAAAATATTTGATTGTAGGGGAGACAGTATGGCTCAAGGTTTTAGGATTTTTTTCCCCTACCGAAGCAGTTTCTATTGTACAATTTTTTTTATACTGAGAAGACAAAAATGTAAATCTTACTCAATGTGCATATGTAAGAAACTTTTAACCAGGTTGCTAAGGGTGAAGGTTTGAAAATGAAGCTCAAAGTACACGCTGAGGTCAGTACTCTTGTTGGCTTTTTTTAAACTGTTCATTTCGTTTTCAAGTACAATGTACAGATAGCGAGTGAAGACTGATGTATATGATATATGCCGCTCATCAGATGACCATTATGAATAATAGTCTGTACATTTGGGGAAAAAAACACAAAAAACTAGCTCTATACCTTTTCGACGGGACATTGAGTGTTCCAAAAAAAGAATGTATTTTATTATGTATTAGTGAGGAATAGGAAGCGAAACGTATTAAAAATGAAGCCTTCTTGAAGAAGCGGCGCTTCTCTTATGTACTAACATTAGCTGGTTTTTGGGGTGGGGTTTTTGTTTTTTTTTTCTTATCTTTTGAAACTGTAAATTTTTAGTCCACTTTTTCATGAAGAATGTACCTATTTCTCACCCGTTGCAAGAGTACTGGTCTCAGTTCCCATGCTGTAACCTCTGTATATTTGTACTAAAAGGTCTATGTTGTGCAGTTCGTTGAAAATGTCCTAAGATTTAAGCAACACGGGGCGGGGGAGGGGGGCCCTCCAAGCATCTGATCAAGCTTGACGTTGGCCGCGAGTCTTGGACCTGAATGTAAAATGCATTTACTTGGATGGAATCCATGAGTTTTCCCAAGTGCCAGGAGTCTCTGTAACTGTTAATCTTTATCCTGTCTCTCCGCATTTTTATTTCATTTTTATTTATTTTTTTTCGCTTCAAAATGTGAACATTAAAAAAAACAAAAAAAAAAAACCCATCTGTACTGTGTGAGAGAAATAAAAAACTCTAACGTGAAATCCCTACTTGGTTGCACGCTTAACGGCAGTTCCACGCGGTAGTTGGCGCCAACGGGGGGGGTTTCCCTGAGGCTTGCATGTAAAGCTAGTATCGATGTCTCTTTTTTTTTTGTAAGTTTTATTTTTGTAATTGTGCATGTTAAAGATCACTGAATTCAATGGATCTGTTGAAGAACTCAGCTGCTGGAACCATGCAAAATGTTTTGAATTGCCCTTAAAAAAAAAATATGAAAAAAAACTGTTTTCTGAATGCTTTATATTCTTTCTGCTGTAAATTAAAAATGAATTAAATTTCCCCACATCCCGCGTGTTTTTCTTTTTAAAGTTTTGTTATTGCTTTAAAGGGTTAGTAGCCAATGATAGCATTGCTGACAAAAGCAATTTGCGGATTTCAGGAGGATATATATATATATATATATATATATATATATATATATATATATATATATATATATATACATACATACTGTATGTGGGCATGGGATTTTGCAGGGAGGGTGGTAGATACAGGGAACAGTCTCCCAGCAGAAGTGGTGGAGACTAATACAGTGAGGGAATTTTAACATACATTGGATAGGCGTGTCGGCTCCCGAGACAAAATCAAGGACTGATTAAGGTTTGAGTTATTATCTGTAGTCTGTGTTTCTTGGGGTTGCCAAAAAATGGATAGGCGGGCCGAGCGGGCAATAAATGAAAAAAGTTCCAACAGACCCAACATGATCGAGAGGTCAGACGGCCGCTACGAACAAGCCTTCAAAGGCCTTTTCTCAGGATCGGAGGAGCAAACTCAGGGTTTTTTAGCCAAAGTCTTTTTCAATGACATCCATACAACCAGGGCCGGCCCTACAATGGAGCAGGGTGGGGCAATTGCCCTGGGCAGCACTTTTGAAGAGCAAAGAGCCCCAGGCGGTTTTTTACACACATAAGATAAGACACACATAGATAGACACCACCCTTACTGCCCATCTCTTACCTCTTCCTCCATCCTCCCGTGGGAGCGCGAGGTCTATACCTCCTTTACTGCTCCCTCCTCATCACTATGCGCCGGCTATTAATGCAGAGCGCGGGGGTACGACGTCATATCCCCGCGCTCTTCATCATTTGCCGGCGCGTAGTGATTATGGAGCACGGAAGACGAGGAGACAGACCTCGCGCTCCCTAATGTTGAACCAAGTAGAGGGAGATTGTGATCTCCCTCTACTTGGTTCAACATCCCTGCAAAGCGGGACAGAGTCCCCACATCGGGAATGTCCCGCCCAAATCGGGATAGTTGGGGGGCACCGTCAGTAAAAAACAATTACATTATTGAGGATAATTGTTTATTTTTGGGTCGGTAAGCGTTATTTGCATGGGGAGTACAGCATGTGCTGCATCATACATGTTCCATGGCAGCGGATGTGATTGCAGAGTGGATGTGTTAATGACTGGACCTGTAGTCCTCGGCATTGCTGAGGGTGATGAGATTTATAGCGCACGGTAACGTTAATAATGATAATTAGAATTGCTACGAATCAGGGGCCGTGTCCCAGCTGGGAATGATGGGAGTCGTCACACTGTAGGGGTGACGCCCCCTCACATTCCTGAGAGCTTTTCGGCCCTAGGACCTGGAGTTGCCCCGGCCTGTCCGTGACATCACAGCCCCGCCCCCCGCAGACCCGCCCTGCCGGTGATCACCTGACGGAGCCCTCGGTCTGACAGTTTCCGCCATCGCTGATCGCTCGGTGTGAATCCCGTGTCCGCCTGACATCATGTGAGTTCTCCGTGAGCCCGAAATGTACACTAACAGCTGGGAGTAGGGAGAGCGGGTGCGGCCCCAGCGCGGGTACCAGGCGCAGACAGGCAGGCCCCGCACGGTACCAGGCGCAGGCAGGGTCCCGGAGTGTATACCGGGCACAGACAGACAAGGCCCCGGAGCGTATACCTACCACAGACAGGCAGGGCCCCGCACGGTATAATGGGCGCAGACAGGGCTTCAGGGCGGGTTTAGTTCCTATTGTTTTCATTATTTATAGCCGCACACGGAGGCCGGGCTCTAAAACTTGTAAGTTGTGTTAAGGCCCTGAGAGAGTAATGCTTTGTCCCATAACTCCCTGTCTGACCCGCCCTCCATAACATATGTGTCTGTCTGCGTCTGACGTTATTAAAAGCGGTATGTACCGGGTTTGTGTAAGTGGGTTACCCGTGCGGACTTCCCACCAAAGCAGGAGTTACCCTGCCCTTGTGTGTAGCGCTCGTGTTGCCCCTGACTCTGGGGAAAAGTGGCTCTAGTGTATAATCCCCCGATGCATCTAGTTAACGGGGGCAGAGCGGTTGGTTTAGCACCAGCAGTAACGTGTTTCTGGCTGCGCCGCCTCCGGTAAGGAGTGTCCTCTCGCCCCGGCGTGTTTCTGTTTCATTATCTTTGTTATTGTTACATCTTTGCTGTGTTTTGATTTGGAAAAGATACATCTTCGTAATATTGTTGCGATGCGGTAAATATTTCCTCCGCGTTGTGATTTTGTGTAATATTTATTATTGCGTTGTGTGTCGGGACTTTAACGATCTAGTTCTTTGATTCGTGTGACGGAGATCTTTCTCTATAGAATGCCGGTTTATTCTTCTCCGCAGAAAAAGTACTTTTTATTTAAATGGCCGTTTCTAGACACTCCGCCGTGTTGCAGTAAAGTAATAAAAGTAATGTGTGGAAGCCGTCATGGAGGGTATGATGTCTTATTAAAGGCGGTAAATGGAGACACGCGTGGCGGACCCTCCTATGGCTTCAGTCTGGGAGGGAAAGAAGGGGCTGCGTGACACATACCCCCCCCCCCCCCCGCGGAGGACCTGGTACCCGCTGTGGCCCTTGGAGCACATTAACGATTTTCACCAGCGAATCGGAAGCCCAAGGCTTACGCTAAAAATAAAGTTCCGGTTCCAAGGGAAAGGGGGATTTGTTTGACGCTTCCTGAGTGATGGGAGTGAAGCCGCTCGATTTAGATAAACGCATTCCGGCTTTTTCCCAAAACCTTGGGTGGAAGGTGAATTCTTCAGCGCCGGGTTTAACTGTGTTGTGCTGAAATATATGATAAGGAGATTTGGTTTCCCGGCCCCCGCATCAGGGAGGGATGTATCTCTGAACCCCCCCACCCATGAAAAACATCCACTAATCGGAGGTCAGTTAAGGGACTGTTCCGGATCTGCTAAGTGCGGCGCACAGATAAAGGAAGTCAGCTGTTTGCACTTAAACTTTCTTGTGACTGCATTAGGGATGGAAGCAGGAATGCGGCGTTCACTTGTGAAAAGTCGGAGTCACATGGATGGGAGCGTCATGTGAAATGCCCCATTCATACAATAAGACAATATACTGTATAATGTGAGAATTGTTTAAATAGAAGAAAAAATCACAATAATTTCTTAGAGGGTCACTTCAGTTGTCATATGCATTTTAATACATATAATCGCTCAGAGCTCTCTTTAAATTTACTCGTTGAGCCACTGACATCATCCGCGTGGTTTATTCACTTAGAGCAGGTCACCGCCGGTGCTGACTGCTGACCATCGTGCGAGGGGGTCTCGTAGACCACCCAGGCATGGAAAGTGCTCCTACTGATTTCAGCGGGTGCCCTTTTTCTGCCACCGATTGACTATTTCATGGGGTACTTTAATATGCCTGGAACATTGCATCGTCCCTTTCAATTAGAGAGCTCTCAAAGGCTGTAAGTAAACCAGCGTTCCTGGTGCGTGCGTCCCGAGGTGCCGGCATACAAAGTGAGCTTCCTTCCCAGTTTATATGATTTGCTTGAATATTCTTCCCTCTGGTGGAATTTGCCAGCAGTCAAGCGACACTCAGCCCATTTAATCTTAAAGTGATAAAAGCAATAGTCCTGGGTCTTGGCATGTTAAAATTCCTTAATTAACCTCTACCTCTTCTGCTTGGAGTCTGTTCCACTCATCTGCCACCCTGTTAGTGAAGTCAAACTTTTTACACTAAATCTAACTAACTCCAGAAGAGGAAATGAGTAGAAACGCGGTGAATTCAGGACAGTAATTAGCGTTGGCTCTTTCAGTAACTGAGTTTAATGATGCCGGTGCATGTAGGTGACAGATGCGCGTTTGTCACGATGTTAAAGATTGATAAAGTTATTGCGTGACCGTCTTTTGTGTGATATCAGCGATGGTTCTATCCTTATCGTGCGTATTGATTTCAGGGACTAGCGGGTATTCTTTGTTAAGGCAGACTAATTAAATTCTGTTGGCGGTATGACCTGTGAAACGCTCTCTGCGGTTTTATTCTTATGATAATGGATAAAATTATTAACTTTTTCTATTTTCCTGTGCACTTTTTTGTCCTACCGTCTTATTAGGCTCTTCACAATGAAATATATTTTTAGCACCTCTTACAGAACCTCTCCAAATATTTTATGCTGAGATGTTTTAATTAAAAATATTTTAAAGGGGTAATCGTACTCCGAATTTACTTTTAATAGAAGCCAAATGTTTGCATCCTTACGACGCGAGAAGCTCTTCCCTGAAAAGTGTTGCTGCTTTACAGCTGCCTCCTGACCTTGGCCGAGCAGCAGCACGAGGGTCTCTGCACGTAAGGGCAGGCAGCCGCTCCCGGTGTGTTTTCTCGACAGGGGCCAAACACCTCTGCAGAGTATTTCACAGAAGAACAGTCTGCAGGTCATACAGTGTTAGGAATGGCAATGAACCCAACATTACCATGCCTGTGCCAATAATGCCCCAGCTTGTGTATGCAAAGCGGAGGGGGTACAGTTCCGTTACATTAATTTGTACAGCGCCGGGTATAACGTTCACTAGCACCATCAGAATAGGGGGCAATGACAATTTAAAATGACAATAACATTGACTTCCGCTAAGACAGACTGGCAGAGAGGGAGAGGACGGGGTTCTTGCAAGCTTACAATCTACTGCCCACTGTGTCTGGCAGAGTTTTGCTACAATACCTCGATCCTAAAAAGTGAAGCAGATAATAAATATTTGGCAGCCACGCCTTCTTAAAGGGGGGGCAAAAGCATCCTACAAGACCAATCACCGCTGGCAATGAAGGATTGGCACCTTTAAGGCATTCTACAGGGTGCAGCAAGTCGCTGTAACAAAGAATCCATATTGGAAGGATCTCTGCGCCTCTGTCTAAGCGTATATTTGATATCGGGAGTAAAATACAGTTGCTTTGATTGTGTGATTGCTTGGTTATTTACTTTAAATGATCTGACCAATTTGCTATCGCCCTTCTCCTCGCTCCGTCCTTACAAAGTCTTCCTCAACCAATCAGCAGCTTAGTGTAATGGGGATAAGATTGCGTATTGGGGAAGAATAATTTGATTCTGAAATAAAGGAGATGGCCGGTCCCATTGTATGTGAAAAGTTGGGTTTCTAAAACATAGAGCTTATTTTAGTGTGTAAACAAAATCACATAGGTCTGTTAAGTTCAGTGTGTGCTGGGTGGATCTGTGTAGTGGTTGGGAGCCAGACAGACCATTCTGGTTGTCGCCGCGGCGTGCGTTTGGCTTCTTACCACATGGTGGTGCTGCTGAGCTTATAGTAGCCATTCACTCTCTGCTATAGTGTTTGTCTGCAGAGTGCACCAGTACAATTATATATATATATATATATATTATATTATATAAACAGCAGCCTTCCACCATCTGGGTCCCCGAACACACAGCATTATATCTGATAATTTCAGTGTATATCAGACTTCAGTGATCTATAGCGAAACACATGATGTGATGTGTAGGTGTCGAGCTTATAAAGCGTAACACTTTCACTGTTCACACTGAATAGAAGCATCTGGTTAAATTTGGCGTGATAAGCATATTGGTGAAGGCTCTATTCGGTTCGTAGATTTTAGGTGGCTTCTTCTACCGACAGTAAAATGTGTTTTAGAAATGTTTTGTAGTGAAAATGTAATTTCTGGAAGTTATGTGTCCAAGATCTCCATGACCGATATGACGAAGGCAAGAACAAAATAATGTGGTGGTGGTGGTTTGAAGAGCTGTCCCTCCAAATGTATTTCTCCTGTTGACCGGACCATTTCTTTGGTTCGTAGGGTGATCAGATCTGCGCACCAGAATCTGTATTATACGTATGTCCCTGTTTTTTCTTTATTCAGCTTGGAATCTGGACAGACTTGAGAGCCCTATTTAAAATATATAAGCCAGGGCTACCATGCTTCTTGGTGATCTCTTGAGCTATGTTTTGCCAGGATATCTGCTTCTGGGCCAGTGACCTGTTTTCTTCCAAATCTTCAACCAAGCCAATACAAGAATGCCTGCAGCTGAATTATGCGTTTTCATTCCCAATCTGTCCAGTAGAGGGCCCCCTGGAGCAATGAAACTCAGCTTTACCTGTTATCTTTTTAGGAAAGGATCCTATCGCAAACCCCCCACCACCACCGATTTATTTAGCATCTGCCCCTTTCGTTTCGGCACAGTACATTTAATCCCCTGTTCGTTATTATATTGAAAGTGTTGGCCTACAATTCATGCTGTTTTGCGATGCATGAGATCTGCTCATCCTGGCACAAAATAAATCTAAGAACATGGTGTTAGTCATCAATATGTACAAGTCCAGCGTCCTTACAAGTTGGCCAAGTCGTTATCCTCGGTTATCTCCGTCTGTTCAAGAGAAACCTTCATATCTGATGCAAAACCAAGGTCCAGCAATAAAAACCAATGTCATTTTCTTCAAATTTTCTCTGCTTGGGTCTCTGCTCTGACATCATAGTTGTCTCCACCAGCCAGGGCGTTTGATGTAAAAGTGTCCTTAATTTCCCACGATCATAGCCCTAATATTGTGATTTAGTTGTTTTTGAACTACAAACATTGTTACATAATCGTATTTACTGTACTGACCTGCAACATCAAATAATGGCACAATGTAAGGATGAGGAAACAGGACCGCGGACTTAAATAGTTCAGCTCTAATCTCAGGAGGCAGCACATGATGTCATTTTATGAGAAGACGATTGCATATGTATCTATTTTAACTGTTGAACACTCAGTTACATTCCATTTTATTTATAGAGAGCTGGTAGATAACAGATTCATTCCAGCTAAATATTTTCCATTTATAATGCTGTTTAGGTAAAGGCTGAACATCAGATTAATCCTGTTATTTAGAAGGGACACTGTCCAATTCAGTTGCCTGTTGTTGGGCGTCCGCAGTGTCTGGCACCAGCATGTATTCCCATTGTACAGCACTGTGGCATATGATGGTGCTATATAAAACGAGGAATAATGATGATATTCAGGCTTCGGAAGCTAAGTGTTTGGTAACTTCTCCCTTAGCGGCTGGGTTGAAGGATTCTCCGCAGCTGCCCATTGATGTAGTGTCCTGCTAGACAAGCCGGTCCACTACCGGGGTGAAGTTAGGAGAGGAACCCTACAACCCCGAGGTGGACCAGCTTGACTTCTTAGCTGTAACACAAGGAATTTTTAGTTTACTGAGAGTGTGGTAGATACTTGAAACGGCCTTCTGGCAGAAGTGGCCATCAAAGGACTGATTAAGGACTTGGTCTTTACGTCGGGGAGGAAAAATGGCCCGAATGGGTCTGATCTGCTGTCAAATTGTATGTTTCCTTTTTTTAAACTAACATTTGTTTTTCTAAAAAAAAAAAAAGGTGTCCTGATGTTAAATAAGACAAAAGACTGAATCCAATTATTTCCTTCTATTGCTTTAAAGAAATCGTGCCTCTCCATTACCGCTCCGCTTCCATGAGAAAAACACTTTGTACGATCTTATCGGGAGAGGCACGTGGATCCCGCAGACCTCGCGATGGACTGTAACATTTACATATTGTACGAGCTGAACTGTACTTGGCTTTGTTTCAGAGGTTAAGAACATTTTAAACTGTATGCGCTCGGCTATTGTGTAACCCGCCGCCAGATACTCCTGCCAGGATCCAAAGAGATTTGGCGAGGACTTTGTGGCGTTGGCTTGTTTTCCTACCGCGGCCCATAAAAGCTTTTACAAGCGTGTGTAGGGTTTTTTCTGTATGTTTTGATACAAAATGTGTGAGTTGGAAGAAGCTACGGCCGCGGCTCGGGAAAACGTAACTTGGCTCGGATCTCCTTATTCAAATATCTGGTAATGTGCTGTCCCGCATATAGCTCTGCTCCGGAAGACAGATCCGCAACGGTGACAATGTCTAATGTAACGAGATGGGACTGCACCTTGACAACTAGTCATGAGTCTTCTAAGAACAATCTCGCATGTACATAATAATGTTATCACTTAATGCTCAAAACGCACCCAAAACACTTATTTAGAAAGACGCCCCGGCCATTATAGGCAATTTAATGCATATGATATGCCATGACGTAACATTTATTGCCCTATGCATAGAGGGACTCATCAGAACCCCCCTCTTTCTTGGCGTTACGCAGAATGCATCTCCCGATTACCGTTCATTTAGATGGGAGTGCGTTCCTGCCGGGGGCTGCTTCAAGCCCCTAAAACTGGCATTAGATGCAGACAATGGAGGGGCTGTGTGCATTAGGGCTGCATCTGCAAGTCCTGTGTGTTCTTTCCTATAAGTTTAAAAAAAAAAAAAAAAGTGTACAACTCTACAACTACTTTCATATGTTTTTATTTGATCTGTAAAAAAGAAAATGCTTAAGGAAAGGCTGCAGCTTGAATGCTGCAGCAGAATGCTTCCTCCATGATATCAAGTTTCATGATGCTGATTGGCTGCGTGTGGAGCCAGTACTGATAGGAACAGAATCAGCTTACAATGCTTTGGGCTTTTGTGTTTAAACAAGCTGATGAAAGAAGAAATTGAGGAACCCGAAGACAGTTGAGTTACCTTAACGTTAGAACCCCTTCCTAAAAAGTTATACTGAAGGACTAAATTTAATCAACACTGCCCTGTATACTGTATTTTTTCATTATGTCCACTATACATCTCTATAGTGTGTGTGTGTGTGTGCGGATTCTGCGTGGATTTGAACCTTTGCTGTGTGATTGGCTCTTTCTTGCCGGAACGAGTTTTGCATAAAGGAACATTACTGCATTTTAATGGGGAACGGTTTGTTTTTGAGCTCCTTATTGTGCAAACAAACGTCTTCCTTTAGAAATGTTATACAGTAACCCTCCCGTGTTATGTAAGTGTCCGCGGCTGGGAATAGTCTGTACTGTACACAGGTGTTTTCCCTAAATCCTGCCCGCATTAGGTGTGTCTGAACACACGCCGGCGAGGGCAATGCCCAGACGAGAGCTGGAGCCGTAGGACTCTCCTTCCAATGTATGTATCGGGATATAGGAGTCTCGTGGGGTTTGTGTCGGGTTCTAGTGCATATATCACAGCGACCAATGGAAGGGTCCCGTCAGCAGGCACATTCTGTAGGTTTCTATGGTGATTCGTTTTCAAATATCACACCAAAATGACTTTTCATACATGACCCCAATTAGTGCTTTTACAATTAAACTTTTTATTTTCTTTAATTCCTTTGTATTTGATATTGGTTTTATAGTTGAAATTCATGCTGCTGAAACTCTCAAAATACTTTGGGGTGATTTATTTATTTTTTAAATTATGCTGAAACCTCTACCAAGACTCTCCGCATCTTAACGACATTTATGTAATCAATTCAATGATGGGAAGCAAGCGTTAACAGGAGAGTTGTTTCACCTTCCCCCCCCCACTATACAATATGAAAGGCTGACCTTGGTGAGCTTCTCCTGCGTGTAGCGCTTGGCTTGCCCTGTTTAATGCATAGATAAATCGTCACAATTTCTTCAAAACCAGGCACGTTAAATTGTACATTATACAGGGCCAGCTCGGTCCTTAATGGAGAAACCTGCCAGTGCTAGAGTTTCATCGTGAAAAGTAAAGTTTGAGTTAAAACTGCAACTCTTAGTGAATAAACCCCACTAGGACACATTGACCTTCGCTAACACTTATGGTATAGATAAAGATATGAATGGTAACAATGTTTATCTTTGATGTTCCTTTGCCGCATGCATGGTGTTTGATCTTCTTTAACGAATTTTCTTGGTTCTTCAGGTCGTCTGCTGAACTCGCTGCCGGAGGTGATGCCTCCTCAAGTAACCGGCGTCTACAACAGACACAGGCGCAAGTCGATGAGGTCGGTCTGTTTAAGCCTTTTCCCCTAAGCTATAGTGTTAAGGAAACTTGTTCCGAGCGCCCGACTTTTCACTTATAACTACACGGAATAGATTCAAGGACATGAACGAGACTTTAAAATATTTAAGACAGCTTAAAGGGTTAATTGGTTTGATTTAAACGGTACGTGGCTTTCAAGTGCCGCGTCGAAAGGCTTGTAGCATTATCGCCCCGCTAGCGCGCAGCCACGCTCGTAGACCTACTTCTGAACAAACACGCCGTTTATCCCAGATAATGTCAAGCCGAAGGTTTTGTCATGAAATTCATGCGGTGAATTGGTTTCCGGCGCAGTTCTATTTCTGGCCGTCCTTTTGTCCAGTAACTCAGAATTCCTATTATTATTCACTTCTTTTTTCTGAATTAAATGATTTTTGCTCCTTGTTTTCTAAATGAACTTCCGTGTCCCGTAGCTTAAATTACTAGTTTCCTGGAGACTGTCCCACAAACGTCACGCCTGCTGTGTGATGGGGCTGATCCTATCGATTTCAGATTCCCTATTTTTATAATATGGCTACCTATTATCTACCTTATTTCTATATACGTTTCCTCCCCTGCTGTCTTCTGTAAGGAGGCCTTTTAAGGGTTAAAAAAGAGTGGGCAGCAAATCCTTTTATTGCATTATGAGGGTAGACAGATCGCTCCTTTGGTAGATTTGGAGCAAAAAGTTTAATTAAGACTCGATGAAAGCCAAAGGCAGGTATGGGATTCTCGGTTGTTTTGAGTGGTTGTTGTGATAATGTTTGAAATATCATTTTTTATAATTTTTTTTTTTACGTTTTTTGTTTATTACTAATTGCCAGGTGGTTGATATCATGAGAGTGAATGTGGATAAGGTCCTGGAGAGAGATCAGAAGCTGTCTGAGCTGGATGACCGAGCAGACGCCCTCCAAGCCGGTGCCTCTCAGTTTGAGACCAGCGCAGCTAAGCTGAAGCGGAAATACTGGTGGAAGAACTGCAAGGTAAGGGTGAATTACAGGGGTGCGATGGGATGGAATGTGCTTTAATAATGAGGACGGGGGATCCTATCTCCTCTTCCCAGTTTGCTTGCTTGCAAATTGAAAATGACTCCCAGGGTCCAACATATTTTGCTTACTTTTGGCATTTAATCCTATGCATATTCTAAGGAGCCCTTTTTTGCAGCTACTGCGCTTGAGTTCAATTAACCAGCGCCTTGTACTTGAAATATATATAAATATATATATGATGTGTGTGTTTGTATTTATTTCCAGCCCCCATAATCGTCTAGTCTGACTTATGTAGAAAGTCTGCATCTCTTAATAATGCCTTTCTTTTCATGTAGATGTGGGCAATACTCATAGCTGTTATTGTGATAATAATCATCATCATCATTGGTGAGTATTCTCTGATATTTTATTATACTTTATTTATAAAGCGCTAACAGATTCCGCAGCGCTGTACAAGGCACAATTTTTACAGATAACGACAAGTACAAAATGACAAGCAATTGACATACAGATACAAGAGGAACGGAGGGCCCTGTTCCCGCAGGAACTTACATTCTAGGTGGATAAATATTCCAGCCGCAGCTACTACAAATCTGTTTCTATTACTCGATTCCAATTTTATTCAAATAATAAAAATCAAATTTGAACAAAACAATTTAAACTTGATTAATTTTTTTAAACTCTCACCAACCTAACCTTCACTTTATTGCCTCTTTTTCAGTGGCAAGTGTTTCGTGAATGCTTGACGACTCGCAAATCCCGACTGAAAGCGCGCCTAGTCCACAGTCCACAGTTCTCTATATCAAATCTGCTGTATTAAAGGGTATATATTCTGGCCATATAGCCAACTGATTTTTTTTTTTTTTTTTTTAAAGTTCAGAATTAATGTTTGTTTCATTTAGAGTTAAGTGCCTTTTACTGAAAAACAGAACACTCCGTATTTTAAATGGTAGCGAGAGCACCGGCAGCGCCATGCACTGTGCCTTAAAGGAGCGGAGCGCGTGATACTTTCGTTCCAGCCTTTGCTTCTGTCCTCCACAGCTTCCAATGTACGTTTTAATGAGCTAAATGCATCTGAAGGGTAATTCTTTTCTGAATTGTATAAAGCAAAACCAAAAAAGAGAGATTTATCCTTGAATACAACTTCCAGGTTGCCAAAGGACAAGGGAGTATATCATATTGTGAATATTGTCCAGAATTAGAAGATTGAACGTGTATTGGGTTGGGGTCAGATTACTGTTCCCTTGCGTCCTCAAGCAGTCTGTGCAGCAAATAATGTGCCTTATTCACTAAGCCACCAGACCCGCAGCCTTGGCTTTAGACCTTTTAAACTGCAGAATCGCTCCTGCGGAGGTAAATATGTAAAAATATGGAATATGTAGCGTTCCTGCTTTTTAATGTGACCGCTGGTTGGTGTGGCTTGGTCCACTGCAGTAATAATGATGAAGGGATCAAAAGCGCTCTGATCAGCTCACCTCAATGCCTTTATCAGAATATCCTTAGACTCGACCGGTCAGACTAACGTGACGTGTGCCTTAACAGAGGGAATTTTCCCAGTGATCCGGTATGCTGTACACGGTCACACCTTGGCCTTTGGTATTAGGAACCACAGAGATAAAACCGAGAAGTCAGAGGTGGCTAAAGAACCATGTAAACTATGCCACGAAATAAGAATTGCTTTATTTCATTTATACCAAAATAAGGCAGGGTTTCATTAACAGAAACACTTAGCGACTTTCTCAGTAACAATATATACCGTTTAGCCTTTTGTCTGTGTGCATAATGTGCATAATTGATTTAATTATTATTAAACAGTTTCTCGATTCAATTTTCCATTTCTAATTGCAGTCCCTCCATCTGTTCTCGGGTTTTATTCCAGTTCATTGGGATTTCCCCAATATTCACAGGTTAGATCTAAGAATTGTAGTTAAAATAGAAACTCTAACCCCCCCCCAATGCATAAAAAAGGGCAATGCAGAGCAATAAAACAGATGGAAATGTGAATTAAAGGGACAGTATCTAGCATTTCCCCTAACATATTCAGGTGTGACCCTAGTGGGGCGCTGTTGTGCCGGGGTAATTAAAAAGACTTATCTGCCTCTTTAAGATTGGTATAAAGTGGTCTATAAAGCCTGAATTGTCCTAGTCTAGAATGCCCCTTCTGAACCAATACTATAGACTTTTTAATTTCTATTATTTATATGGCATTAATTTAGTGGAGCCCACAAGGTCGCCTGTAGGTCGTTTTCTTTTTAACACCCCATAATGCACATTATTTGTAATAAATGAACATGTTAACATGCCACATGGGCAGCTTGTATATTCCGTACATTAATGATTAGGTTTATATCGGCCCTTTTACATGCCACTGAATAAGTTAAAGGGACGCCAACACTTTAGTGAGTGTTTAAAAATCAGTAGCTTTAATTATTTTAGCCGCCCCCTAAGTACCCTTCCATGCCTGATCTGGTACAGGTTAATGTTCATGTCGTTATGGAATGAAAAGGTTAATGTTCATGTCATTATGGAATGAACAGGTTAATGTACATGTCATTATGGAATGTGTTTCTGACACCCGGATGACACTTCTTAATCTCCCTACGCCAAAGCTAGGTTCAAATTGGTGCACCGAAAGCTTGTGTTCATAGAGGTATAGTCTCTTTCTGCTTTTATTATTCCTCCTCACATCCAAAAAATGGGAAAAGATAAAACTGTTACATGAAATAGCTCCATGTTGCCGTTTATGTAGTATTCACTTGTTATTGAATTAGTTTCTTTTCTATCATTAATGTAAGCTTCCAAAGATAACTTACTAGACAGCAAAAAATGAATTGTAAAATATTGTATTAATATTCATTAATTTAGTGGTTTTGTGATGTCATATATTTACCAAATCGATATTGCTGCCGAAAGTGCCTTTCAGACATTTTTTTTTTGTGTGAAATAGAATAAACCCGGGCTTCTCGCCACAGCTGTAAACCAGCGAACACTGGAGATGCACGTTATTAAATGTATATAGTAATTCAGGTTCATCGGAAACGAATATAAACATTTTAACCCCTTACTTGCCTGTGAGCTGGGCAGCCCTTGCTTCCTATGCGTTTCTCATCGCTTAGGCAATGAAAGGGTTACCGTTTCCGATCGTACGCCTGGGTGCAAGGAGCATTATATCACAAATCTTGCTTTTCAGACCCATCGTGAATTCCAGGAATCGGTTTGATGTTCAGGCAACGTATGGATAACATGCTGAACTTTATGTGTTTATAAGCTTATCAGCCTTGCTGGGAATACTGAAATATTTAACCTTTTGCGTACCGGAGAGATGAGCGCCGCATTGCCTTTCCCTCCTGACATTAAAAAAAGGTTTCTGGCCCTTTCACGGCTGGTTTTATAATGCTTTCTACAGACATGAAATAATTTGTTTGCTCTTTTTGGTAAACCTGTGTTTATAAACCAAGGTGGGTTTTGTAAACAGTTGTGTACAAACACTATATTGTAACGTAATAAAATATTTCTGCAGTTTACATTGTTTGGACTTTTTATTCTTCTTGTTCTAAGCTGCTCAGCCATTTGTATTTTCCGTGAAATAATTGTAGCTTTTTTATTCCTAACCTTCCCAAAAAATCATCAGCTAGATGATTTCAATTATTCCAGCGCCATCTTTAAAAGGGGGGAAATAAAACTTTATAGAAGCTATTACCCATTCAGGATGGAGCTGGTTCATTATAAAAAGCATGTTCAGGCCAGTATCGTGCATAACGGGTATCTAACGGGGTATTGTGGGCACCTGAACAGTGACGGGTAAGCAAGTCGATAAATGTGGCCAGTGTTTTACGTCACTTTAACATATTTTGTGTAATTTTCTTGAGGAATGGGATTTTTTTTATTTTATTTATCCCCCCACTCGCCAACAAGAACCCCCATCGGACCTCAGTCCATATCATTCAAAAACCGTTTTTGGCGATGGATCCTCTGATTGGATTTATCCCGCACATGCATGCTTTAACACACCTTGGGGACATATCTC
The DNA here is from genome assembly GCF_027358695.1 of Spea bombifrons. NCBI lineage: Eukaryota > Metazoa > Chordata > Amphibia > Anura > Pelobatidae > Spea > Spea bombifrons. Next base: position 7,285,593 of record NC_071098.1, read on the forward strand.
TTCCAAGCCTGGGGTTTAACGGGGACTTAACAACAGATTAACACAAATAGTGGGTTTCAGCATAATCTAAAATAGCATTGTCTCCTTTTCTTTCGCTGAAAGTGTTAAATAGAGTATAGAGCGGGAGAATCCAGGAAGCAATTAAGATGAAGTCACTGATGATGTCACACGGGCTGCAGTGCGCAATGTTGCTAATTTGGCATCTGTTTTAAAGTACCTGTGTGACGGGCTGCTTCTCTAAATGTGATCACGTATTGATCTCTAGTTTTTATAGAATTATCTGTTCTGATGGAAGTTATTGTTGGGTTTTCTCTGACACTTAAATGGGCTTCATCTTCTGCCCCCATGCAAAGTGTGTGGTTTTATGATACATTTACACATGATCACAGGTGGAACTGTCAAATTGCCTGAGTCACAAATGTGTTCTGTTAAAGCATGGCCTGGTTTGGTGGGAAATAATGAATCCCTAGGAGCCATTGATTGTAAAAGAAAAAGCAGTCTACAATACAAGAGCATACCCGACCTCTTCATTCACTACATCCACCTCCATTCATTCATCTGGATGGGCTACTGTAAGACTTACGCCTCGACTTATTACCTTTCAGTAACTGCAGAAACCTTGTTTTGGATGAAATATGTTCTCCTTCCGTAACTAAATCTTAGGTAGTTTTCCACGTTTTGCTGCAAACAGCATGATTATTTACTTTTCTATTTAGTTCCGTTTCTGTCTGAATCCTCACCCGTTACATTACATTTATTTATATAGCGCCAGCTGGCTATCAACCATCACCTTCATAGCAATTGTTTAACTGCAGATACCTCGTGCACTTTATGATAAATTATGTGGACCCCCTGCTATAATTGGAAGCTTGCCCATGATGCCAATCAGGACTGGGGGGGGGGTGTAAAGCCACCAACGCTGGATTCTGGAGCAATGGAATGCGAAGTGCCTACTGTAGAGTTTGGTGGGGGATGCATTTGGTCTGGGGTTGTGTTTCAGGGTTTGGGACCCTCGGTGCCAGTAAAGAGTAATGAACACCTTTTTGGCATGAATTGGATCACCAATTGCGAGCCAGGGCATCTCATCCAACATCAGTGCCTGACCTCACAAATGCTCGTCTGGATGAATGGGCAACAATCCCCACAGAAGCACCACAAAATCTTGTGGAAAGCCTTCCTAGAAAAGTGGAGGCTGTTATACCAGCAAAAACGGAGCCAATACCATATTAATGCCTATGGTTGTGGAATGGGAAGTCCAGCAAGCTCGTATAAGTGTGATGGTCAAACTTACATGTGTTTTTTTTTTAGTTTTTTTTTTTTTTTTTTTTTTACAAAAAGCTAGGACAGTTACATTCTGTATACAAGTACCTGATGCCAAAAAAGTGTTCCTTCTTAGACAGCAGAGAGTGTAGATGACTCATCCACATTCTTACATAATGAACAATTTTCTCCCATTGTTTCTTTCGCTTGCCACCCTGAGTAATAAAGCACGTGGCCTGCTGAAGAAATCCACTTCTGTACTGTTCCAAAACAGATGCAGTTTGAAATCGGAACATTCTTTTCCCGTATTAATGCAACGAGTTCCCTGTAGCAATCTGTCCTCCGGTATTATAGGCTAATTGCATGGATTACAGTGTGTTGCTTTTCAAACAAGCTATGTCCCATTTCTAAATAGTTTTGGTTTCTAAAATTCGGAATTTCTTGAGGGCTGTGATTCAGGATAATTGAAAAACGAAAATGTATTTATTCACTGTAATATTCACCATGTTTTTGATAATGCAGAATAAGGAGCTGATATTTCTCTTTTTTGCTGCATTGTGAATGGAATAAAAAACAGTTGTTATATTTATATTCTTTGAATATCTGGACTGCTTTTAATAGTTGATAACGACAGGAGGGATTTCGGCAATCTCGGCTTCGGCTTGAATGTCACCTTTTGCTAGTCAGAATCGAGCCAGGAATGGGCTTGAGCCCAACTCGACCAAAAGCTGACTCGCCCAAGTAAATTTTTATCAGTTTATAATACATATGTTAATTCATTACTAATTTTCTGTAATGGTAGGAACGTGTTTCATATCTTCTACAGAATTTAACTGAGGGGTGATCTTTCCATAGAAGAGATTTTCATAAACACAAAGGTAGAGTTGATGGGAGAGTACTTCAGCTCCAGCTGACTTCTCCATACAGTGTTATGGTCCAACTGAGTTAGCATCTGGTGAAGGAAAACCTTGTCCTGCCCTGTATAATGCATACTTAAATCAGTAGGATTTCCCCAGCAAGATTTCTTGAATTATGCCTTATGCGGGTCCAACTGACCCTTCCTGAAGACCCTTGTCAGTGATGGCCCTTCGTAATGAATGCTAAAGTAACTGAGGGAACTTGAACCACATCTCTCCAGCAAACCCTCCTGTTGCTTTGGTGAACGAACCCCAAAGACTACTAATACATTTTTTTTAAAAAATGTATGTGGGGCAAAAGCATAAACTGGGTGATGTAAGACCATTAATAGGAGCTACCACCGCACTTCTCCCCTTTTTTGTCTCCTTTGGTTGTCGAGGCATTCACCGTGTCTATTTTTGGTTGAATGTGGCTCTGACCCCAACATGGGCTACGGTACGGAATAGATTAGTCATGCCTGGGGATAGAATGCATTCATGTAATTTGGTTGGGAAACAAATCTAGAACATGTATAATTTTTATTTGCTAATGTAATTATTCTGATTGGGAGATACACATGTTGCGGCTCCATTCTGCGGATGTTGAGGTATCTGCTCAGTAGGACTGTATTGTGCCAACATCAGTAGATGTTTCATGTTTCAGGTCTTGGGGGTGTGTTTAAAATTAGGTTTCAAATTCATTTAATTCTTCATATGTATACGTAGTTATATTTTATGTATCTATAATGTAACTATCTCTGGACAGGAAAACCAACCACCCCAGAAGTACGTCGGGTTTCCTGGTTATTGGTGAGAAATACTGTTTATGCCGCGTCCAGTCATGCAACTAACAGGTCAATATAGGTTTAAAAATAACTTTTCTAGTAAAATGCTAGGAATAATGTTATGCAAAGGGCATGATATTATTTCCAAAGCCAGGTGCGAAAGCGGCAAATACACTTGGGGTCCGCGTATAAAAGAAAGAAATGCGTCATATAGCAAACTATGGAACATTACATTAACCCAGACCAATGTTTAATGAATAAAAAGAGACAAAATTTCAGCTTCCCTCCGACCCTGGTTTATTGAGGTCGCCCAGGTAATTATTTGATCACAGCTGCTGTAATCTCTGAATATTAATGGAGTTTAGGGTCCGGTAAATGTCAAGCCTTGAAATTTTTTTGCATATATGCAGAAGGAGTGCGACAGCATTAACAGGATTTGCGTCTGCTTCCCTTTCCTAGTATTTAACCTATCGCAGCATTTGGTGTCAACTTTTTCTTTTTTTATCACCTCGCTTTATCTAACTTGGAGTTTATTTAAAAGGAGTCCATCGTGTGCATATTAATGTGTTCAAATACAGAAAATGAAGGGTCAGGTCGGAACAGCGGTGGGAAAAGATCAGTGTTCAACCAGGCAAAAGCCGCAGGTGACCTGCTGAATCCCATTATGTTCATTTTGGTTGGCGTGTTGACTCGGCACGTGTAAAAATTCCCAATTCCCAAGGTAGAGAATACGTTTATTTTCAGTATTGCCAAGCTATTCTCAAGAAAAATATTTTTTTCAGCTTTTCACATTGCGTGTATGCATGAGACCGCGTGCCCCGATGAACATGGGCATTCATTTATGCCAGCACGTGCATATTGTAGGCATATTAACTACTGGACATTTGAACAGTGACAAAAAACACAGCTATGGCCCCTAAAAACATTTAATTTAGAAAAAAAATTGCAAAAAAATTAGAAATGTAATTAAAACAGATGAAATTATATTTTCTTTAAGTTTTAGCAGTTGCTAATGAACCTCTTGCGTTAAACTCTTGGTTTAAGTGGAATTTCTATCACCTTGGGCATGCGCGATAATATTTAGAGAGGAACCGTTCTGATTCAAACAGTCTGTATGTGATATAAAAGCAAACAAGGATACCGGATAACTCAAAAATGGGTGATTATTATCATCAGTCACTGCATTATTAGTAAAAGTAATAACAATAGTACAATTGAGAGATGGTTTTCAGTGCTGGGGTCAGTTAAGGACTGACGCCTTTTCCCATTTATTTAGACTCATCAATGGCTGGATATTCATGACCTGGATAAATGAGCATCACTGGGCAATTATTAATTTTGAACGTACTAATCTTACATAATGAGTGATATTTTACATGTGAACACAATGAAGTTGTTTATTTCATTGTCACACTTTACAGGAGCGGGGACTATAGAATGCCTGTTGTAAATGGATGTGAGTCATTCCACCTGCCCCTTTCTCATACGCACATCCTACATGTCTGACACACGCATCTCAAACAGGCCATTTCAATTCCCCCATTTCTCAGTTAAAATGCACCTATTCTACATATATGGCAAGAATTTATAGCATTGACAAGTTCATACACGCCGCAACGGAACCCGAAGAACTCAAAGCTGGTGTGCTTTACCCTATCCATTGTGAAGATTTTCCTTCACTGGAAAAAGTGCCAAAAATGTGTCCAATACCCCTTAATGACAAAGCCCGTACATGTATGGGCTCAAAATGCATTGTTTTCAATGGGTTTTGGGACATGGCAGGCACCAGATCCCCTATTTTCTTTTCTTCGGTGGCCCAATTCTATGAAGGGATATGCGACCAATTTCTTCCCTCCCAAGCCAGAAGGCCCGCGGGGGGGCTGAATCTTTCCAACAACATCGTTAGAGGGAGTGGGGCAGCTTGGGGACTACCTAACTCCTTCCTCACCAGAACAAAACTGATTCTTTTTAGGGCACCCAGTTCCACCATGGTCTTTTCGGTAATTCAAAAATTCTGATACACAATACTAAATTACTGTGATTAATATTTCAACCCCCCTCAAAAAAAACCAAAAAAACAATAGTGCTGTTTTTGGGGACCGGAAAGATCTGACCATTATGTAACAGCTACTCTTCTCAGTATTTGTTACCTTCCAGTTTGGCGTCATCAGGCTCGCTTATAAGCGGTAAGCACTCTATTGAGCTACAATTTTATGGAAATAGTCAAATAATTAGATTATAAATAACCAGGTGTAGATGAGTGTCAGTGATGATACTGGGGAACCCCTTGAGATAATAGAAATGTAAATAGGCTAATTCAATCCATCTCCGGCTGAATGGATAACAAGATATGAATGGAGCCTTTTTAATAATGTCTTCATTGAGCAAAAATGTGCGATTATGGCCCCAGTCCCTAGCTGGCATCATAACATTTTTTTTACAACCAACCATATGCCATGGTAAAAAATGAAAAGGGGCCAAAGAAGGGTCCAATTGTCAATGGCTGAGCACACACAAGAAAGTAACACAGAGGTTGTGACATGTCTAACACAACACTAGCTGCCATAAAAACTGATGTTATAGTAGTGCTTTCCAGAACATACTTTCACAACACTCAAGAACGTTTGAGATTAACTCATTAAAAGCTTGGCCCCATGAGATCCCTGAAGGGCAAAATACCAACTTCGTTTTGTCCCACTTGGATCTCTTCAGGCCCACCCCAAGTGCAAATGTGAGTCCAGACGTGGGCCTCGTTGCTCTTGTGTTCCTAGAGGGATACTAAGCCAGACCCCATCGCACCCCAGCCTTCACGACGAAAGAACGTACTTCTGGGGTTTTGGGGTTCTTCACTGCCTTGCATTTTGTTTCTGGACAGCACTTGTAGCAGGATCAGACTGATTTGTTGATGGAGTGTTTTCTTGAGTTATACCATAAGAAAACTAAACCTTGAGATGCTCCTGAGTGGGGATATGTGATAGGTCAGGCTATTAAGTGGTCGTGTATCCTCAGTGAGATAATTTAGTTACAGTTTTGATTTAGAACCTTGATCTTAGAAACATACACCTAATTTCAGAATGAATGCATATACTCAATCCAAGAGTGTGTACCGTGCCTCCAGGGCACAGTTTGCTAGGTGTCCTTGGTTGCTGTCAATGTTTCCTTGTGGTAATTTCCAGTATGACAGGACTTCATATCCTGAAATAGTAATTTTTTGGTTTCTTTTCAAAGGCCCAATGTGCTATACTTTCACTCATCAAGGAATAAATAGTTTCGGTGGATCACCAGGACCTCAGTCAGCAAGAGGGAGGGCTATTAATTAGCCGGTAGGTCAGGGCAAAACACTGAATAACAGGAGGGACCATCAGTGCCCTGTGTGCCTGCCAATACTTTTTTTTATCATGACTTGCAGCATTCCCAGGTTGGACCCGTGGGGACTCAAAAACTCCTAAGATTTGAAACCTACGTTCACCTTAAGGCCAGGGAATCAAGTCCCCCTTCCCTCTTTTTCAAGCCCACTTCCCAAATATGTCTGCAGCTCCTTCCTTCACTCCTTGACCAAAGCCTGCAAGAGCTGGCCACATCTTCTTGAAAATGTTCTTAAGGGAGATCACTAAAGTTTTTCAAGGAGAATTCAGAGTCAAAACACACGCATCACATAAAAAATGCAAGTTTTGCCTCTCCTCATTGCTACTCTAGTTTTCTCTACTGTAACCACCAACAAGCAGGTTGTATATTTTTAGATGCATTCGTTTTTTTCTTGTGCTTCTCACTTCCATTGTGTAGAAACTGCAGTTGGTGCTCGTAAGGTGGTAGAGTCTCCAGACCTTCTTCTGGGGCCACACTCCCCAAAGGGGGATATGCAGCCCCTTCCTCCGCACTCCCCAAAGGGGGATATGCAGCCCCTTCCTCCGCACTCCCCAAAGGGGGATATGCAGCCCCTTCCTCCACACTCCCCAAAGGGCAATATGCAGCCCCTTCCTCCGCACTCCCCAAAGGGGGATATGCAAGCCCTTCCTTTCCTCCCAGGCAAAAGCCTAAGCAGGACCACATCCCCTATTGTCCACCTCAAAGAAAGGACCCATGACGTCTTCATGGTGAGGTAATGGTGAGCACAGCGCCCCCCCAAAAAAAGCGTGGCTTCTGCAGTAAAAATACATTTCACACACGCAAAAAACATCTACAAATAGTGCCCATGAGCAGCACTATTCCTAGAAATAATTACCCTTTACTACCAACCACAGGCCAGAGGTGTAGGGAAAAGTGTAGCATTGATGTATTCATGTCACTGCAGGACACCTCTAGCTTGGCCCAGGCCATAATTTTGACACAGAGCCCATACGGCTGGCTGGTCTGTGGAGGCTGTGGTAGACCGCCTTGGGAGAGATTCTTCCCGCGCTGCAGTAAGCGCCACAGTTACCAGAACCATCACCTGCTCAGAAAAACCACCACCAGGGCTGTCAAAGGGGCAGACGCCACAAAAACGTGAAAGACGCACGCAGCTACCACAAGCATTAACGTGCTTATACTGGCTGCTTTTGGTGCACTGCATTGTGGGGATTATAGTCCGCGGCTGCCGGCGTATCAGAGGATTTAGGCCTCCCTGAAATGAGAATTTTCTGGGCGCAGGAAGTGTTAATACTGAGAGAAAGCGAGCGGCTGGCTGCTGACTGCGATGGAAACAAACTGAGGAGGTTGGGTAAACAGGGATGGGCGTGACTTTGCCATTACCCCGCCCCCTCCAGAAGACCTGATCTAGGCCTTAATGTAACGTGCACAGCCAGGTGATAGCGCTCGAGTCTCTCGGATGCAGCACCAATGGTCGGATTTCACAATACATCTCAGCCCCGCCCCGACCAATGGAAAGGCGGAGGGCTTGCAGAGCCTGCCAATGGGATTCAGCGGGTGTGGTCCTGTCACGTTGCACGGTGAATGTGTGTTGTGTGTGAATTTCAAGGCGGCCGCTGAGAATATGGGGAGTCAGTCGGGATTCGGAGTGTGAACGGCAGCTTGTCTTCTCCGCGTCTGGTAACGGCTTCATGAACTCCGCGGGGACCTGGCAGTCGGGTAAGGGCGCCTCGCATATACCCTACTTGTACCTTTGTGTGGGCACCTCATCTGCCCTGCACCCTCCGATCTACCCCGGTAGTATCCATGTACTGCCCCGCTTTGAATGGGGACTTCATCTGCCTTGTATCCACGTACCCCTGTATTTATTCCCATCAGTACAGAATCCACCTACCCTGATAATGATATCTACCCTCTCACCCTACCCTGATCATTATATATGTACCCCCCTCTAACTGCCCTGATGATTATATACGTACCCCCCTCTAACTGCCCTGGTCATTATATATGTACCCCCCTCTAACTGCCCTGGTCATTATATATGTACCCCCCTCTAACTGCCCTGGTCATTATATATGTACCCCCCTCTAACTGCCCTGGTCATTATATATGTACCCCCCTCTTACTGCCCTGGTCATTATATATGTACCCCCCTCTAACTGCCCTGATCATTATATATGTACCCCCCTCTAACTGCCCTGATCATTATATATGTACCCCCCTCTAACTGCCCTGATGATGATGTATGTACCCCACTCCGCACTGCCCTGTATCTGCCTTCCTCAGTATGGGCATCATCTGCGCTGCTCCCCTTCCACTTACCCCAGCAGGGGCATCTCATGTGTATACTGCACCCCCTGTAATTGTGTGGGAACCGTACCCCTCTTATATATAAGCAATTTAAATGCGTCTCCCCCTTACCCCAGTATTATAACCTTAATCATAACAGATTCCGCAGCGCTGTACACAGCCAGAAGGTGTCCGCTGGGTGTAAAGCATTCATTGGTGGGCAGTAATTGCCCTCGCCCTACTGTAGATACCCCGCTGCTGGTGTCCCTGCAATTTCATTCATACGCGTTGTCGATACTGCTCCTAGTGACTGTAGAAGTTAATACCCAGGGGCAGCGTGTGCGCTGTGAATATACCCCGTACCCCACCCAGTGGGCAAATCATGTGTGAAATACCCCTAATCTACCCCCTGCATTATATTTGTGGCAACTGTATGATAATCTGTGTATTACTTCTTCTTTTGCGTGTTATGCACATGAAACATGCTAAATCCTGCATCATATGTTCTGTGTGGTTTATGTGTGAACACGTATGTGTATTTAATGGTGCAGAGAATACTAAATGACTTGTTGCCCCCCCCCTCTTAACATGTTCCCTGTGAATGGCATGTTTTTGGCGTGGCTTTGGTGAATAGACCCAGCCGGTGGCTATAAGGCTTCGGCTTTAGAGACTTATGTGCTGCCCGTGTGCTCCTCGCTGCGGATCAATGAGGACGTCAGTGGCTCCCTGCCTCATGTGGCCGGCATGGAGGAGACACATGACAACATGCCTCGCAGCCCGTGTATTACCCCCCCACCCTGGGCTCTCTGTAAAAGAGACTCCTGAGGATGTCATTCTCCTTACTTTAAATGTCGCCTGTTTCCCCATTCCTGTTCTATTTAATAACTCATCAGCCTTATATTTGCACGGCTTCCTGAAATAGTAGTAGCTACATGGCTTGACCTCACAGAGTGTTTGGTACTTGTGTATAAGGTGCTGGTTTCTTTGAGTATTAGCTGCGGGCATTAAGGTGTTTTGCGGTTTCTTTGAGGTTGGGGCTCCTAGGTGAGGAAGTTGTTTAGCTGTTTTAATATTTCCGTAGGTCCCAGAGTCTATAGAGTCGTGCTGCTTGGCGCGGCGGGGTCTTTAGAGCCCCCGGCACGGTGGCAGACGGTGCCAAACACATGTTACATACAGGCACTTTGCTCAGGGCCAATGGGAATGGCTGTGTGCAGCTCGCGCTGCTGATTGGCTGGCCAGCAGTCAGTAACTCTCCAGCTTTGCAGTTCACGTGAATCAGACATGCTTTTCCAGAGAGCACACGCTTTGTACACGGCAGACGAGGCAAGCGATCCGCATCAGCACTTTCCACACGGCGCTAATCACTGATATCCTCCAGCACAAGAAAACCCCAAATTACTTAAATTACCCGTAAAACCTCTTAATAGACAAAAATAATAGTTATGATAGTTGGAAAAAAAAAAATCTTAATTTCCTTAGTGATTAATGTGTAATTTTTTTTTTTTTGAGGGGAATAAAATAAAGTTGCATTAATTTCTGAGCCAAGTAGAATTTGTTAGTAGATAAGAACCGTCCGGCGGTTGGTCTTGGATTCAGCAGCCGTACGCCCATCCCCTGCATGTTTAAATTCCCTTACTGTATTAGCCCTTACCACTTCTGCTGGGAAGCTGTTCCACTTATCTACTACTCTCAGTAAAGTAAAACTGCTGATTTTAAATGTAATATCTTAATAGGCGCAGAGGCCCTTTATCACTCCCAGCACTCCTTTATCACTCCCATCACTCCCTGTTGTGGTCTCTGATTTAAGTTTAAAAGGCTAATTGATCGTTAGAAACCTTTTTGCAATTATGTTACCACTAGAAATTTCCTTGTTTCCATGGAAACAGCTGAGTGACCCCAAACTAGTAATTCATCAGTTTGAGACGAGGGGGTGCGAGTGGCTGTAGGGCTCGACGGCCGCTGAAATGTATATTAGGCAAATTGTAATTGGTGACACGGCAGAAGGCGCCGCACATTGTATGTTCTTCATACCGGGTTACTGACGCCCGGGGGTTTTTAAGCCCAAATTCCATGTGTTTCACTTATCGTGTACACACGTCAGTGGGGGGGCCACATCCGGACGGGGCAGGTGGCAGCCGCTTCTCGGGGCAGCTGGCAGCCGCTTCTCTGACTAGCTTCTTATAGGTGCTTGGATCGTTTGTTGTTTTTGAGCGTGAGGCGCTCATCAGAAGATTTAAATCTCATCAGGCAGGTTTACTGCCCCGATGGTAACAGTGGGGCTCCTCGCTAGCGCCCCCTGCTGGATCTGTGAGAGAATGCAGGGCGCCCATCCCATCTTCTCCTAACATCTTTGCCTTACTACGGAGATGAGTTGAACTTTATCAATTTAATCACTTTTTATTTTAATTTTCAACTTAACAAGGATCCCTCTAGATTGTAAACTCTTGTGAGCCGGACCCTCTCTACCTAATGTATCTATTTCTTAGTCTGTCTACTCCATTTGAATGTATGGACTGTAAGACACGCTATGGAATCTGTTGGCGCTATATAAAGAAAATATAGTAGTAATCTCTTGTTAAACCCCCGCTATTGTGCTGGACGGTCCTAAAATCCCGTGGTCTGTAGCTTTGATGCTCCTGTTGGTCTCCTGCCCCGTTCAGTCACTAGACCCAGAACCACCTTTTGTTGTAGGTTGCTCATTGGGGTTCCTCCGTTGTGTCCCAGAGACGGGACGCGTTGATGAGCGATGGGTCTATGGGTGGTACGGATGCCTCAAGTCCTTTGTGCCGTTGGTCACAGCGAGCTCGTGGTGGGGTTTTTGTGGCCATCTACAAGGGCTTCGTCAGCGGGTGGCCTGATCCGTTCTTAGTAATAGATTTCTGAGTCATAGAAGGAGACTGCTCCCCCTTATCTGCTGGGGGCTGTTACAGCGGGTCGTTCCTGACCTGTGACTTGGCTGGGTAGAACGGTGTGTTAGCTGGCAGCAGATCGGCATTTCCCGGCTATCTGTTCCGATGGCGGGTTGCGTAACGCCGTACCGTACACACCCCGTGGCGCTGAACACTCTGTCCCGCTCTGTTTACTGCTCTTTCGCCACACTTTTGTTATTAAATGCCAAGCAGGTACTGGAGCACGTGGCGAGGCGTGCTGCGGAACAGAGAACAGGTAGAACATTTTATCATAAACAAAAAAACCTGGTACAATAACCTCGAAACCCTGTTACCTAACTAGCCAGGGGTGATAATAAACAGCGTACAGGTAGGGCAGGTATGTGTCCGGTAAAAACACTTTACGAGGCGTTCTACATATCTGTGTATAATATATATAAATGTCTGTTTATCTCTCTGATGGATATAAAAGAGCAACTAGCAGTTCCATTTAAAGGAGCTCTGACCCAAATTCGCCGAGAGCCATGCCCGGCATCCAGGAGTATGCGTGTTCAAAATGTATAAACTCTATCGGGTGTCCGGGGTTGAGTATAATAACCCCCCCAGCACTGTATACAGTAGTATAACCACCCCCCCCAGCACTGAATGTCATTTGGCATTTACAAAAACCCAGTTTTATCTCCTTTTGTTCCAACAATCTTTATCTGGAGGCTGCTGTCAGTAATGTGATATTTCGGATGGCTTTCCCAAACACCACACCGAGCTGATGCTTTACGGCAATGCTAATGAAGTCCGCTCCTCTCTAGATTCTCATTAGTCAGAGTGTCTGACTGGGTAATTAAGACTGAGCCAGTCCAATGTTTTCCACATTCGGTATAAGTATTCAGGGTGCAAGTTCCACTTTAAGTTTGACCAATGATTTTGGGAATCCCATGGTCAAGAACAATAACAGCCGCATTATTATTTATTTTTTAATATGGTGCCAACGCTCTCCGCAGCGCTTCTTACACTCCATACCTTCCAAAACCAGAACTGGCAGACTAAGACAAACCAACACATTTAGGTAAAGAGGGCTCGGCTGGCAAGCTTACAATCTAGAGAAGTAGCGACGCTGATTCACGCGGATAAGAAACATGACTCTTGTGCCGGAGCGCACTATGTACCGGGTGTAGGACTCACGTGGACTAGAATGTGAGTGTCGGCAGAAAGTGTACTGTATGAGTTGGCTCGCTGACAATTGTACAGTATGTTCAGACATTGGGTGCGGCTGACGAAGCTCGACGTGGCCGAAGCAACGAGCCAAGTACAGTAAGACGGGAGCCGCTCCGCAATCAGTAGCCGGATGAAGTCACGTCGTCCGATTGGCTCTTTTAGTGGCTATTTATTACGTTCCACAATTACTGTCCCGAAAGACCTTATTTCGTTTGGTGACGCACGCGGCATTATTCCACTTTTTTGATTATTCTAGACTTTTCATTATTTCGTTACACGCCATTGTTTTATTATTCTTATTTGCCGTCCGGTCCCGCGTATAGATGAGGAAAACTCGGTTGTAATGCTACACGCCGAGCAGAAAATTGCGGAAAATTGATGCCGAGATTGCCAAATACAGAAGCCGTGAATACCGGATGTCTTTGGATTCATTCTAGCCGCCCCATAATGTCCTAATTACAATCATTACGGTTCTCGTCGGGCTGTCTGGGGGCACATTTCTCATCGTATGCACAAACGTCACGGCAGCGGTAATGAGGAACATTATTAGAAATTACGCTTTACCTTAAAATGCTGAAAAGCCCGTGTGTTCTGTGAATGAGCCGAGTCCTTTGTGTTATGTAACGTCTCGGAGGTGGTGATGGGTAGACATCTGAAGACTCGTTACGCAGGCTTTGATGAACTGAAAGGACGTGGGGGGGGTTACTTGGTTAAAATGCGGAGTAGTCTAATTATAACGATGCATAATTTTACTTTGTGAATGCCGGAGAGGTGAATAACCCAGCGCTGCCATCGTTTCCGCATCTTCTGCGAAGAGTTTGATGGAGAAGAGTCGGTCTTCTCTGTTGATGTTGGTCCAGGAGAAGCGTTGGTTCTCAGGGGACTCTCTTGTACCAAAGCAGAGATTTATCCGCTAACGGGAGAACTTGTTCCAAATCCTTGATTTCAGTGATGCCGGTATTGGGGGGGGGGTCTGGGGTCGGCTGGAGGGAATTTGGATGTGGAGGTATTTCTCCTTTAAGGTGTTTAAATAAAAATAGGTCACAGATTTATGAGCTACTAAGCTTCACCAGCCTGATATGTTCTTGGTGTGAGCCGATTTGCAAGTTTTTAAATGAAACTCATCCAAGCTGTCCCAAAAAAAGGCCAAACCTACAAAATTCTTTAATACCAAACTCATGTTTTTGAACACGTTGTGGGGGGGGGGGGCAGGAAGGACCTGTGATCGAGGCATAAGGTGGCGAAGTTGTTGGTCGGCCAGAGTTCTTGCGTGTTGAAACCGTGATATGGAATGACTCGGAATGCCCGGTGCACACGCTACATGTAGTCTCACAACCTTTTATTTTAAAAAGGTAAATGTCATCAGAAGTTGTAGTCCTTCCGCATCCTATGAAAAGATCTTCTAAGAGCTCTTACAGTCCGAGGAGACCATGCCATTTGCTTGTTAATCTTCGTTGTGTTTTATAGCACCTAATTATACGTTTGGAATATTTTGTCTTACTCCAGGTAGGAGCTGCTGACCTGTTTTTACACCACAAATCGCAGTTTAAAAGCACATGTGTGAAAAGGATAAAAACAAATGTCACACATGTGGAAAATCCCAATTCATAAACTGATAAAGCCCAGCCATCGTTGTCAAGGAGTAACGCGCCGCGTAAATGTGCACAACTGAACAGCGATAATCTACAAGCGTTATTTAGTGCGGCCCCGTCAGCACTTGGGGGCCATGGTAAGTAGCCTGTCGTCTTTATAACAATTCACAACGATGACGGCGGAACCTCAAAACGAGGACTTGATCCAGAATGAGGAGTGGTCTGCGGCTACGCGGTCCGAAGCGGAGAGCCCCCCAGAAAAGACTTTTGGCTGTGAAGCTATGGGGGAGCAGAACCAGGAGGACATGGAGCTGCACTCCAGCGTGTCTAATGGCAACGAGTCGAGTGGGCATGACTGCAATGGACACGAGTCCAGTGGAACCGATTCCCACCTTAACGAGCCCAGCAGGAGATCAAACTGTACTTTCAGGAGACCAAGCAAATCAACCGGAAGCAGCAACAACAGGTAAGCAGTAGCACCAGAATTCCTATCAAGATGTATAGATCAACTATGCTTCCCCCGTATACGTGCAGAACAAATTGGTCTAATTAGCTAACTCGTAAAGCTATATTCATGATGTAGGTGGCACTTTGAACGAGATCTGCTTGATTGCCCTCAGCAGAATGCATGGGTTAAGTTTGCTTGTAGGATTCTTTTTGTATAAGAACTTTTGTTCTATAATTTCCAATTAAGAAAGTGTTTTTTGTTTTGTTTTTTTTGTACAGTGAACAAATGGAAAGAGTTCGTTCTCACAAGGAGCTGATGAGTATGGTGCAGGAGATGAAGCGGCGCCTGCCTTCCGAGAAGATGAGTCGCAGCAAACCAAGCACCGTAGATGCTCTGAACTACGCGCTGAAGTGTGTCCGGCAGGTCCAAGGTGAGCCACCCGCTCTCCACGGAGAACCTAGAACTCCCAATTTATATGCCTTTTGCCTATAATAAATAAGTGTTTATGGCCGGGGCGATTTAGTAGAATTGTCTCAGGCATGTGTGGTTAAAATTGTGCGGAATTCCAATATTTTCCTATTCCGGTCTCTGGTTTTCTTTTTTTTTCTTTTCTCAGTTTAATTTTTTACGTATGTAGATTTTGTAATAAATCATTTCTTCTCATTCTTTAGCAAATAGCGCATTTTTCCAGGTCCTCGGGGACAACGGGACATCTCGAGTGGATTCATCGGTACACACGATCGAAGATTTAGAAACCATTACATCTGAACACCCACCGAAGAACACGGTATGAATAAAAAAAAAAATACCATTTACTAGTTTTAACCGATTGAGTGATGCGTGATCAGCTAATCTGCTTAACTCCGCCATTTAATATCTACGGTACTGAGACTGGTTAGCGTTTCATACGTATTCTTTAAACCCATACCTTGGCAGGGGTAGGTAACAGTTCTCTAGTTGTATTTGAACTCTAACTCTCCTGCAGCATAGTCGCTGTCTGGGGTGATGGCCTGATGTGGGTCACCTTGTGGGTTTAGTTTTATTTTGAAACTTTCGTAACATAAAAGTAACCAAATCTTCGTCGTTTCGACTTCAACTTTCAGGATACGTTTGTGATTGTGTTTTCTCTGACAACCGGAAAAATGGTTTACATCTCCGAGCAAGCGGCTTACATCTTAAACTGCAAGAAGAAACTGCTGGATTCCTCGAGATTTGTAGAACTTCTAGCTCCTCAGGACGTCAGCGTCTTCTACAAACACACGACTCAGTCTCACCTGCTGCCCTGGAATATAGGTACAGAGACAGGTAATCATAAAAGGATGGGTCCTCGCGTCTCCTTTATTTGCAGTATGCAGGTCTTCGGTCCGGTGTACGTGACCGTAGTGTAGACCTGTAAGGAGTAACTCTTGGGCTTGAGATCAAAAGTCAATCTTGATTTAAAGGGCTACTCTCAATATGTGTTCACTGAATCTCAGGACTTGGTTTTAGGAGAAGCTGCAGCGCAGTTCCTCCATAGTCTGATGCTTCACTAGAAAGCCCTGGGGTTGGATGGACAGCAACTTAAAATTGTGCTCAGATCTTCAGGGATCCTGGGACTGTATAGGACAGTCATTGTCCTACACATTGTTTCCGTTGACAAATAATGTATATTTTTATTTTTGCAGCATCGATGTATGAATATACGCAAGTGAAATCCTTTTTCTGCAGGATAAGGTAAGCTTTTAAAAGCATAAAATAACAGTATCAGTACATTGCCTGGAAAGCTTACTGTATGCACTTTGGGAGCTCTGGACCCCGTTGCCTGTGTCTCTATTGAGTTGGGTGTTTTATTCTCCTTGTGCCTGTGCGTGCGTTTGCAGATACCCCCAGCTATAGTTTTACTGTTTTCAGTAGGGTGGCAGTTCTAGGGGGAAGGCAGCCCCTCCGGCGCAGCACTGCTCCATGGGCCGCTTGGAAAGACCAGAGATCTCCCCTGTAACTGGCCCGTACCCACTGTGGACCGCTGTACCTAGCTGGCACGGCCTCCATTGTGAACTCACTCCACTTCTGGGGCAGTTTCCGGCCAAGATACGCCACCAGTAAGAAGGCAAACATTTCTCTATGAAATCCGCCCAAGAGACGGGAATGCTGAAGCCTTCCTACATCACTGAGCTCTGATTTTAGGTCCCCCCTTATAGATCTTCATTAGTCAGATGGGGACATAAAAACTGCGTTTCACACAGAGCAATAGGCTGAGCACACATCAGGGGGACGCAAACAATTGGACCCCAATTCCTGATAAAATGATGGCTGAGATTCTCCCTGTGCCTCTGTATGAGGACCACAGTCAGGGGTATACAACGTATGCAGATCTTAATCCACACGGCATTAATTAAATGGAGATGTGTATTTTGTTACATACTGAGCCAGGGAAGGAATCCTCGTGTAAATCCCGAGCTGCAGCGTTTCAGTGCTTGGCTTATGTAATACTTGATATTTTATGATGTAATTTTGTGGTGCGTTCACCGCTATTCATTATTATACCAGTACGTGTAGAGGTGGAACCGTACTCTTTTCCCTTTGTTTAAGGAATGGTTTACTGTACTGAGTACTTTAATATGCATTCCTTAAATATATATTAAGTAGTACTTAACTTCGGGAGAAGCTGCAGCTGCCTTCCTCCTCCCTGGTCCAACAATTATCATCACTGGTTGGCTGCTTCAAGCAGCCAATCAGTGGTAGGAAAGCAATCTCATAAGTAAGTATATAATGCACAGAAAATAGCTAGGGGAGCAGGCAAAGGGACTCGAGAATCCCCCATGCATTTGCAAGGAGCACACCATGAAAATGTAGAGACCCCCCCCTACTCATTTTTAATGTGCGGATGTGCTGGGGGGTCCCTTTCATAGTGCTCTTGTCTTTTAATAGCATTTCTTAAATATCTGGGACCGTTTTTGTGTTGCTAATCCTTTCCTTAATTAAAAAAAAAGTGCATAAAAGATCCAGAACGAGGATAAGCGGGAATATAATGTTTTTTTTGTCTGTTGTGTGTGTGATTAAGTAACGATCAGGTTTCTGTCTGTCTGATGCAGTTAAACGATCCTGAAAGGATTAGAGTAACCTGTGTCTTCATCCCACTTCACATGCTTCCCCACGATCACAATGCTGAAAATCCTTATTTAATATTCTTAGTTTTTTCTTTTCATTATTTATTTTTTTTCTACGCTCCAAATGTCAACACCGCAGCGGTGGAAAGGCTAAAGAGCCCCACGGGGCGGCCTGCCATTCATGCTGCGCTGACTTTCTCTCTCTCCGTTTCAAGCGTTTAAAACTCTTTCAAAAGGATATATTCCAATTGCGTTTCCTGAATTTAAAACCTGCTTGTATTATTTAAATACCCCAGGCTTCCTGCCTGCCGCCCTGCTAGGAGGGCGACTTTACTCCATGACCGGTTTTCACTGAATGTTAATGCATGCAAGGATCTCGCTGTGCCGGGTGCGCCAACTCTTCCACCGAGTAACTAGAAATTGTCCGTACGATGGATTCTCGACTGATTCGCTTCAGGTTGCCAGCGTCTAATGGCTTCCAAGATCAGTTGCACATGCATGGTTGCCAGTTGTCTTGGTGACTGGCCGAGATGAAAGTGTGGCTGTTGAGACTGTTGGTAGCTATGGTCAGAGTAAAACGCCCAAGACCCTTGCCCAACTTTTCCGTTTTTTTCAGACTTGCGCTCTCCCAGACTCCATTTCTATTCCATTTCTGTGTTTGTGAATACATAGTGCAGGGCGTAGAAACACTCTGATGGTATCCTGTTCATTGGCAGCTCTGTGTGACTGCATAGAATTAATGGTTTGATTTTCTGTTTTTTTTCTAGGGGTGGTAAAGATCGGGACCATGAACTCCGCTATAATCCTTATAGGATGACGCCCTATTCGGTCAGGGTGCGAACCTCTCCCGATGTCGAACCAGAGCCGTGTTGTCTTGCGTTGGTAGAAAAGATTCATTCGGGATATGAAGGTAAAATCAGCCTGTTGGACGTCAGTGGTGGGTGACAAAGAAATCTGTATTTTGTATTAACATTTCTTGTTAAACTGAAGCCTAATTGTCAGATCTAGCTATCATGTCGAAGTCCACGTCTAAACCTCAGTCACCCGCCAAAGTCTAGTCTTCACATAGCAGGAGCTTGGTTTCGTTTCTTGATTGTTATTTTTCTCTTATTTACTCTTTTTTGTTTGTTTGTTTTTCACTCTAACTTTTCAGCTCCCAGAATTCCTCTAGACAAAAGAATCTTCACAACAACTCACACGCCAGGCTGCGTGTTTCTTGAAGTAGATGATAGGTACGAGAATCTGAATATATATATAGCGTGTAGCTTTTTAGGTTGTGCGCTCCTTTCTGTGTATTTTTTGTAATATTCAGTATTGTCACAACGTATGCTTTGCTTTTTCACCTGATTTCAGGGCCGTCCCGTTACTGGGTTGCCTGCCCCAGGACTTGGTCGGAACCTCCGTTTTGATGTATATACACCCCGAGGATCGTCCTTTGATGCTGGCCATGCACAGGAAAAGTAAGACCCCCAAGATATTTTCCCTTCTGCGTTCGAATAGTCGATTAATTTATAGATTGTGTTGACGTGTAAGCGTTTGTTGCTTGGCCGAGGTTATCTATTTTCCAGCCGTGTGCAAACAAACAGCTATGGATTCTTTTTCTTTACATAACTGATTCAAAAAAGATGTTTTCGCTTGATTTAAAGGAAATACCTGGATCATCTTCTGTAAACATGTTTATTACACGCCATAACGAAAACACATAGGCCTTCATATAAGAAGATTTGGGCAGCAAAGCTCACGTTCATAATTTTCTTTGCAGTCTATACATACTTGTTGTACTTGGATATCACTCGCTTTCAAAATAGCAAAGTTGTGGTACGTTCGCTCTGGAATACTTCATACAATAGGATTTATTGTGCTTTTTTTCCGTTTTTTCGTAGTCCTGAAGTACGCCGGGCAGCCGCCGTTTGAACACTCGCCAATCAGATTCTGCACGCAGAACGGGGACTACATCACGCTCGATACCAGCTGGTCCAGCTTCGTCAACCCTTGGAGCAGGAAGGTGGCTTTCATCATCGGGCGCCATAAAGTCAGAACGTACGTTATTAGCTGTTCGTTCGACGGGGCACCTGAGTTTTTGGGGGAATGAATGATTTAAAGTGATACATTTAGCAGATTTTTGTATGATATATTTTAGTCTTTAATTCCCTGCTGGCTTTAAGGTCTTGCGTTCCGTAGAAGAATATCTACACGCTGCTTCATTTTAAACTGAAGTTTTTGCTTCTGCTTCTCACAGGGGTCCTCTGAACGAAGATGTGTTTGCTGCTCGAAGCCGGGAAATTATCAATGTGGACAAAGAGATTAAAGAGCTCCAGGGGCAGATCTACAAGGTTCTTCTACAGGTGAGGGATACAAACGGAAATGTTACTTATACTGTTAAGAAAGACCTCTATCTAACTGACATGACGACCATGTAATCTCCCACTCAATCTAAACTCTACGGTATCGTGATATGAATCTCGTTCTTAATTTGATTCGAACGTGCTTTGACCACGAGCAGCTGAAACGTGGAGGAACTCGCCACCTCTGACTGTTGCGGTATCTTCAGAACATCATTAATGATCCATTGACGGTTTTAATGAGCTTGGCAGGGGCTGAGCTGCAGAGCGCGGTCTAGGATGAACGAGTTGGTTAGTCTGATCGGAGATAACATCGGGATTATTGGTCAGTTGTGAGTTACGGATCAATTTAAAGGGCAAGACTTTAGTACGTTGCATGAGATGCTCATACGCTGTGCTTCTGCTCGGCAATTTAAAACCAAGATGTTAATGAAACGTCCTTGTTTTATATTTGGATTGAACGATCTCTATCCTGTTGACAAAGGAGCTAAAATATGGTAACAGTTTCTTGAGCCGCATTAGCATTTCATTGTTTCCCGGCCCCTTGATGTTTTTACTTTGGGGCCTTAACATTGATACAAATGAAATCCTACATACATAAAATATGCTGAGACCGTCCTGTTTAATAAAGACGTTTTCCTGTTTTATTCGAACGGGAAAACCATTGAGGATTTATTTAGGCCACCATAATTTTGTGAGGTAGGTTTTGAAAGCTATTTCGCTTTCTTTTTCTCCCCCCCCTCCGCCATTGTGAAAGATAATTTGCTTTCTATGAGAAAGAATGGAACATTACATCACTACTATACAGCACAGACCTGCTAAAAAATCTTTTGTTCAATGGGATGCCATAGAAATATGTAGCGGTCATTGACCAACGCACAGCCATTGCTGGCTGATTCATCCGTCACATGGCTTTTTCACTGCAGCTTCCCTGCCTCTTCTGGAAGTTACGGGCGAGAATTTTTTATTTTTTTTAAATCTTCACTAAATTCAGCGGTTACAGAAAAAAGGGCCATCTACATCCTTTTAATTGTTTACTCTGTTAATTCCTTGCGCGACCAGAAAAAAAAATTCCCAATGGATAATGACATCATCGATTCAACATGACAAATGTACTGCAAATCCCTACTTTAGCCAATAAGCCCTCTTGTAGTTTTTATATTATCTGTATGAATGATGCCTAAATATAGTGTTTAGCCTGCATGTATATTTAAATTAGACTTTCTCAGAAGCCACGTTTTAGTGTTATATACTTTATTTCTGCAGGATAGCTGTAGGATAGAATATATGCTATTACGGTTTATAATATACGTAATAATATATGTTTAATATCTTAGTCTTTTGCGTCGGTATCACTCAAAAATTTGTATTTTTTATTTTTATTTATTTTTTTAGCCCGTTCATAACAACGGATCCAGCGGATACGGCAGCCTGGGCAGCAATGGATCTTACGAACATTATATAAGCATAGCTTCTTCCAGCGATTCCAATGGAAACTGCGTGGACGAGACCCACAAGGAACTGGTAATCTCAGCCTTCGGTTATTTCTTACTATGAACATTGAGTAGATCATACCTGTTCCTGCTAATTGCTCTTATTTAAATAAAAGGTTTATTTTCAAGAAAATGCTAGTCTGTTTCCCCCCCCCATTTTTACATATATTAGTATCATTATATATTAATAAATTAAAAATAATATATTTGGTTTAACTAGTGAAATGTTTTGTCACTTTCTAAATGACTGCTTACACGCTTATGAATTAATTTCCCTTTTTTTTGGCTTTTGTTTTGTTGTAGATGACGTTAAAACAAGTCTGTACAGACATCAATCGCATCAAGAATCTGGGGCAACAAGTGTATATAGATACGAGAAGCAAACTGGTCCAGAAGAAGCGAGATGTGTTGGACAAGGATGTGCAGAAAGGTGAGGAGATCGTTGGGTCGCTTGCGTTTTCATCAGTTAGGTTAACTTTAAACAAGTTTTCTCGTGCTTAAAAGGTTACCGGAAATAACAGTTACAGGAAAATGCTACATTGGTTGGTTTAAAAAGGAAAAAAAAGAAATTTTCTCCTAATGGAAGCAGAGATGTTGGTCTTGTTTCTGCTTCTTGGGAAGTATTGACATGAAGAAGAAGAATGATGGATTAAGAGTTGTGCCCTTCTAGACTCTCCCTTCACCACCCTTAAGATCTAACCGTTCTGAAATCCCCTTTCAGATCACACGACCCATCTGTGTCTTTTGCGCTTGTTCTGGATTCATTTCAGTTGATGACTTCAGATGTTATTTCTAGACTTGATCAGCAAACTTAACAAAGTGTTTTTTTTTCTTCTTCTTAAACAGTAAAGCCAAATACAAATATCTTCTTGAGACCGCATCAGGAAAATGCAGCCGTTGAAGGACAGGCTGCCTCGTCTTGCGATGCATCGAGAAAGGGGCAACACTTACCCTCATACCAGCAGATCAACTGCGTGGACAGTATTATCAGGTGACGCATTGTTTGGTGATATCCGAGAATTTCCCCCAAAAAGCCCATTGTACTACAGAAAGGCAAAATATTCTTACTTCTACGTTAACATAGCCGCGTAAATTACACTCCCTACTCCATTCCACGTAAATTACACTCCCTACTCCATATCCGTCGTAACACTTTGACTTGCTCTCTAATAACATCAGATGATTCGCCAGAAAATTACAAATATACCAGGTTTTACAGCCTAAAATATTGGAAGGCTAAAGCACTTTTTGTGTGTTAAGCTTAGAAATGAACGATAATAGTTCACCACGTTTTAATTATATTTTCGCTGATCAAACTCCAGAAGCTAATGTATTCAAACTCATTGTTAGAAGTCTTCTTCGGGTGTTTCAGAACGTTAACGTGGTCTTGGTTCTCTAGGTATCTGGAGAGCTACAACATCCCAGCATTGAAGAGAAAATGTGAATCCTCAACAAACACCACGTCGTCTTCATCAGAAGATGACAAGCAGGGTCATCAGGAACCAAATGAAGGTAACAGATGAATTACAGTGTGCCAGTTTAAACAGAATAAGTCACTGCGTTATTTAAAGGGGCAGCTAATACATTGATGTTTAAACTAGAATAATGGAATATTTAATGCGCACATCTCACCATGTCTCCAGGCATTATGAGAATCCAGATTTTATAGAAGGATAGTTACCTACAACAGAGCTGAAAAAAAAGACCCATGAACAGGGAGTGGTGTTACATTTAATAATGAAAGAAAATAACGGTATCCATGGTCCAGAGATCAACAAAACCAAAAAAACTCCCGAGTGAGACCACAGGACCGTGTGCTTACGGACCACGTCCACAGCAGGTTCTGAGATGGTTCAGATACTTGTCTTGTGTCACATGGTGGCCACACTCCGGACATCTGAGATTCAGTCCAGTTCTGATCCTCTGATTACCTCTACCCTGAATGGTTTTATTGATCCCTGGATCTTTATGTTCGCGTGTTTTATTACTTTTGTGTCGTTGTTGTTTGTATAGCACAATGCATTGGTTACTCTTTTCCTACTCAAAGGGTTAAACGTGACAGTCCTATTAAAAAGCTGCCTAAAACCCATTTGTACATCTCATTAGATGACTCGATGTTGCCAGTCACACTCAGTATAGGTAGCCAGCATGCCATCCTAACTTGCCAACTTTATCCCTTTCCTTTACCCTGCAATCCGGCAAATGGAAACCAGTGGAGAAAAATATTACAAGCTGCCGGTGACCTGCCTCCTTAGGTCTCCCTTTTGTTATGATTACTTTTTTTCCTTAAGTACATCCCCATTGACTTGTTGACATCTTGTAAATGTTGGACAAATATTGCCCTTTTTAGATTATCTTTGCCTGTGCTTTTTTTGTATATGTGCATGTTTAAAGGGACAGTTTAGTGCCCCATACCCACTAATGTAGAATACTTAGTTTGTAAGTACTTTAACCCCTTAAAGACAAAGGGCGGTCCCAAAACCCTTTGAAAACAATGCATTTTGAGCATTTTGTCATTAAGGGGTTAAGATGTTTTTTTCAGCCTCTAGGAAAACAATAAAGAACGTATTTCAAGGAGAAGCTGCAGCTCCAGAGCTACAGCACATTGCCCCTCCCCCAATGTTTTTTTTGGGGGGGAGGTGCACTTTTTGGCTGCTTGAAGCCGTCAATCAGTGGCAGGAAACCAGTAGGAAGCTCTTTCTGCGTATGCATGTGGCCCTCTGGGGCTTTCACGTGTGCCAGTCCTGGAGCTGGCTAGCAGCGGACATACAGCTTTGTCTAGGCAAAGCCGGGGGATGGAGAAAAGGACATTTTTGACCCCTTGAGTGCCAGAGAGGTGTGCAAATTGGTTTCTCTGCCCTTTGATCTACAAACGATTCACTGAGCATTGTATGGTTAGTCCTTATTTATGAAGCTATCATTTATTGTTGATCAGTGTTTCTGAGATACCAGGCGTTGCACGGTTGTAAGTTTCTTGTTCATTCGTTATTGTCGTGCCTTGCTGTTTGTTTGTGTGAATGGTAAATGAGGTGTTCTGCAGATTAAACGCGATGACCGTGTTCCTCCGCACATTTGATAACGTCTTCCCGTTTCTGTAAAAGTTTGCCCTGCACGCTGTATACACATTGCCCCAGTTTCGAGGGCAGGAAGATTATCATTATGTACGAGAAAACGGACCGTCGTAGCGATGGCTTTCATCTGACTTTAATATCCAGACAACAGCGTGAAAAGTACGGACGCCGTTCATTGGCATTATGTTACCATAGGATTAGTCTCAGAATGAAGCTTCTTAAAAGCCTTCATAGAAGGAAGCTCCTCGGAGCTGTTTGAAGATCAGTATGATGAGGACATCATGATGATGATGAGGCGTTTTTGGTCTTCTAGATATATTTTGCTATTGCTGCAATGCTCTTTGTATTTCTCCTCATCGCACTTTAAACATCAGGTAGTGTGAATGCCCGGCATTCTTTGAAGAGCCGCTGACAGCCATGCCGATGGTCCAGCCAGCTGCCGAATGGGCATCTTCTGATCTTCTGCAGTTTAAAGTGCCATTGGGATGGAATTAAAGAGTTGGAAGAATCAGATTTGGAAATTTTTAAAGTACCTGCTTTTGTTTAATATCAAAAGTTTTTTTTTTTCGGTCATAAATACTCCATTAAAGGGCAACTGTCACATCTAGATAACCATAACTGAGTGTAGCTCACGAAACTGCATGCCAGTCGTGTTATTATTCTTTATACAATAATTAAGGTTTTTTTATGTCCAGCCCGGTCATTCCGTGTAAAGGACCCTCACTTTCCGTGTAGGAAATTGTCCTTTTATCATGACGGACTCTATCTGTGCCTCAAGTCATAGTCTTACAGAGAGAGTGTATGATTAGGAACTATCGCAAAGATCCTAGGGTGGGACGAGGCAACAGCGAGATGGCGGTTCCAGCGCAGCAGAACAGCGATCAGTGTCATGTTTATACTTGAAAAGATTATCTGGAACGTGACAGTTGCCCTTGAATCCAAGCATCACGGTGCCCCTTTAAATACAAAGCCTGGGTCCGTTTTTGACTTATGGAGTTTTCTAAAATCAAAAAGCTGACTGTCACAACTTGCCTTCACACTCGGTGTCATCGCATTTGTCTTGTATCGTTGCAAGATGTTCCTGTGTTAACAGCACCCATCTCCACGAGCCAGTTATCTGCTGAGTCGATGGTAACCACAGATGCTCAGACAACAGCCGCCGTGGTTGGAGCGCCGTTGACAGATCTGACCCTTTCCATCAAGGCCATGAGCGTGGTTTCTGTCACCAGCCAGTGTAGCTACAGCAGTACAATTGTGCATGTTCCACAACCCGAGTCAGGTATCTCATTAGCTTCCATTCCTTTAGAATTTTATGATCACGCAGACAAACTGTCTTTTTTTTTTTTTTTTTTTTTCTTTCCCCCCTCTCCACGTTAACTTTTGGTTATATCAATTGAACAAGGGTTATATCAATTGAACAATATCATCTATCAGGTGATATTTTTCCTAACCCAGTAAAACCCCAAATGAAATACTTTTTTGCTGCAATGTGGGGAAAGAATAAAAATGAACTGTGTGCACTCTCCTCCTCCTTAATAAGGTGAAAAAAAACATTTAGCAAACATCCTAGACTGCGCACAGTTCATTTTTATTTTGTCTTGTGATTTTTTTTTTGATTGATTGATCCTCTGATCACTCTACCTGTTGCACCTCAACCAGAGATATTTCACTTTTTTTTTTTTTTTTTTTTTTTTTTGCTGGTGTGCACCTACTGATCTTTTTTTTCTTGTTTATGGCGAATGAACTAGACAAGTAAATAAACCTGTCTAATGACCTCGGTGGAACCTGTCAGCTTATTGAGTCTGACTGTTAAGCTTAGATTGGTTACAATAACCATCAATGGCATGAATTTCACTATTTTTGTATTTTTTTTTTTATTCCAATCATCCAAAATAAAAAACTCAAACACAGAGTTGTAATCCATACTGATTTTTTTTATGGGTTCATACGAATTGATTTTTCTAATAAACTCTTATATATTGTTAATACATTTTATGTATATATATATAGATATATTTTTTAATGAATGATGAACACGCAGTATGGATCTGCTGGAGTGGAGATCAATTTCTTTCCCTTTCCACCATCGCCATTTTTTCCTTTTTTTGTTTTTCACTTTCTTTTCAGATTATAAGTGTATGATAGGCTAGGTGTACTTTGTGCGTTCCGCTGTACTTTGTAGCATTGTGAACATGTCCCACTCTCTTCTTGTGTTCATTCAGAGGTCACAGCCATAGAAGATGCTACGGGTGGAAGCGAACAAATTGAAATGAGGTCCTCCCAAGCCCCGGGGTCCTCCGTAGCACCCGAGGAATTTAAGCAGGTTGGTTTAACAAAGGAGGTTTTATCCGCTCACACTCAGAAAGAGGAGCAGAATTATGTGGATCGGTTTCGGCAGAGGATCCTTCAGTCTCCATACAGCAGCTACCTCCAGCAAGACAGTAGAAGCAAAGTTTGTTCTCATGAACAAGGTGTTGAAGGTACTTTGACGCACTTTACATTTTTCTGCTTTCTGTCACCGTTATTATTCCAGAAGCTCATACAGCAATAATACATATACGCCATGTTCTATTAGGAGTATTTACGCTATGCATCACCATATGTACAGCACCATATTTGAAATTTGAATCACGCATTGCTATTGTATTGCGGTTGTCATGGGGTCTTTTTGCTCTACAAGCTCAAGCCCATGCTATCCCACGGTTTTGTCGAGCATCCCTTAATGAAGAATTAATTTAATGTTAGTTTGGTTCACCTTTTGCAGCCTATCACTAATATTTACAATCGCAGAATACATGGGCTTGGTTGTTTTTCTAAAGCCGTGGGTTTTTCTTTTTGTAGGTGAGCATTCTTCACATCAGACTACGCCAGCTGCCTTGAAGAAAGGCAAGAAACATGGGAAACATAAACGTCAGAAACCCATGGAATCCTCAGACAGTAACGGTTCTCACCCTAATTTGCCTCCACGTCTGAGAAGACAAGGCCAACTTCCACAGTCTTGGCCACCATCTGAAGTATCTCATCCAAGCCCCTCAAACATGGCTTTTCCACCTCCAGTGATGATACCCATCCAGCCCGCATATCCCATGCCTGGGTTCCCTCTTCCACACATGAGCTCAGCCAATGGAAATTTCCCCACCTCTTCCATGGCACCTGAATGTCCGCCACAACCATCAATGCCCTACAACATACAGCCGTTCCCTGGATTTCAGTCTCCGTACATGGGTACACTCATGGCAGTAATTCTCCCCAACTACAACGTGTACCCGCAAATGAACCCACAGATACCTCAACCTTTCTTTCCACCTCAGTATACCTGTCCAACTTCATACCCGTATACCGGAATGCCTGCCACGGCTCAAAGCATGCCGTCGCAAATTCCCACGGACTTTATGGACCCAACCTCTCGAGCCTCGTCTCCCATGTCAGCTGAGGGACAGCAGGAGGTTCAAAGTGAAGATCCACGGCTGTTCAGTAACTCCAGGAGCAGCTCGCCGCTGCAGTTAGTCCTTCTTCAGGAAGAGCTGCCAAAACCTGTAGAAGCTCCAGAGGGAACCAAGGCAGAAAGCCAAGTGGATATTAAATGTGTAAGATTTCTAGTATCTTTATTGTTAGTCTAGTGTCCCCTACAGAAGTATCAGTGACAAGAAAGTGCTCCCATTGGAATCAGTGGAAATTCTTTACGCATGCGCACTGGTTTAGACCGGTGGAATGCATCTTCTACAGGGCATTTAGCTGGGGGGAGGGGCAAGTGCATTTCGGGGGATTTTTGAGAATCTCCCTGTGTAATTTGCAAAAAACTTTAAAGGGACAATGCACCCTTAACATGTGTCCCTTTAACAGCCCCCAAGGACGTCTTGAGCCAGGTGTGGTATCTTATTTTAGCAAGGCTCTTTAAGTTATTTAACTTTTTGTTTTCTAGACTGATTTTGGTTTCTTCACCCCTAAATTATGTAGACCTAGCTTCGGATATCCGTAAAGCAGCTTGATTCTCCATTACCTTTTGAAAGCCTCTGTGAAAATAACACTGCTGTCACCGGTGCCCTGCAGGAGGCATCGTTATTTAAAGCTTCCCTAAATAACGTGGCTGATTATGCGTTCTGAGCGGGCTCGATCTTTACCCCATATGCTCTTTTCTCTCTGCAGGCGGACGCTGCCGAGGACAGCGGCAACAACGACAGCCACTCTGCCTCCAGCGAACTCTTTGATCTATTACTCCAGGAGGACTCGCAATCTGGCACCGGATCCGCAGCCTCCGGAAGCGGATCGGCCAATTCCAGCTCGTTGGGCTCTGGGTCCAACGGTTCTACCTCAAACGGGACTTCTGGAAGTGGAATAGGTAAGAACGTCCTTTAGTGAGGGAGTAGGCATTCATTATCATGGCCAAATAATGCTCAAACAATGGACAAAAATAAAATCAAAGTAATTAACTGTATACCAGGACTGCTTAGTGCCGGGACGGATTTTCCTAATCCAAGACAATCAAATCATGAAACATTTTGGATGGGTGAGTGGGAGACTTTCCATAATTACGATTAGGCTGACGGGACGTTCATGACTTTTCACACCATGACCGGTACACATAACGTTAAATACCTACTTAGCCAGCCGTATTTGTCAGTCCTTGTATACGTAGAATTATTTTTTTTGGTTA
Source organism: Spea bombifrons (assembly GCF_027358695.1). Taxonomy (NCBI): domain Eukaryota; kingdom Metazoa; phylum Chordata; class Amphibia; order Anura; family Pelobatidae; genus Spea; species Spea bombifrons. The sequence goes on from NC_071098.1 coordinate 7,314,954, forward strand.
TTTATAATCATCAGAATCTGATAACAAGATTCATATTTCAGACTTTTAAAATTCTGATTATATTGCATTTTTTTCCCTAATGTTTTCTCATAGCAGCTGCATTTTCTTTTCTTTTTTTTTGTTAACCATTGTTTGGGTATTTTACTAAAGTGATAATGTTTCTAATATGTTTTACAGGTAACTTTTCTGTGCTTTCCTCCACTTTATCTTGTCCAGAGTGACCCTGACATTTTAATCAAGTTATATCTTTTGTTTGGTTTGTATTCGCAAAAGGGTGGTATTCGTTTTTAGAAGCAACACAGAGCAGTTTATATTTAATTTGTTGTGTGAATGCCTATTTTTCATTCGGTCAATCTGCAAGATGTAGCCAGATTTTGGGTCTCGGGGTCGTTTAATTTATTTGCTTTCTTTTCTTTTGACACATTAAAGGGAGTAGTAACAGCAGCAAGTATTTTGCTAGCAAGTCCTCTGATACCTCCAAGAAGGGGCATAAGCGACCGGAGGTGGTGGAAACTGATGATTTCCCCAAGGCGGCAGGAGACTCCATCTGGACGATGATAGAACGTACACCTACACCTATTATGATGACCTACCAGGTACCTGAGAGGTAAGACATGGACATGCTATCTTTTAGCCTTGGGGCTAGCCCTCTGTTTTATTTGGCCATTCTAGCTCATGAAGCCCTGCCCTTCATGGACATGGATGAATAAGATGTGCTTTAGATGCTTCATAAACCTTTTGTTCACTGGTTGCCCAAGGGACAAGCTGCTACTGGCTGGCTATCCCCTCTAGTGCTTGCCCAGCGTACAGGTTGCATGTCCAGTTAATCACACTGTTTTTTGTTTTTTTCTAATGCACAATATGTTAATTTAATCTCCCCCCCCCCAGAGATAAAGAGACCCTGTTGAAGGAAGACTTAGAAAAACTGGCCGCCATGCGGAACAAACAGCCCTGGTTTACGGAAGAGCAGAAAGAGGAGCTTGCAGAAGTACATTCGTGGATTCGGAATCGGACAATCCCGCAAGAAATAGACACACAAGTAAATATAATTCATTTTTTATGTGTATTTAAAATTGTCAGCAAAGACATGCTTTGTAAAGCAAATGAAAAAACTCTGTAGATTTTCTGCGTATGAAAACGTAATCCAATCTCTGTTCCAATATGGCGACGTTTGTATGTCCAATGCCTAACATCTCAGCCAAGCTCCATATTTTAATAGCTACCTGGGCTGGCGCGTTAGTTTCTTGATGGATCTCAGAGTCGCTTTATGTGCCAAGCCGAGTGACAACACGGTGATTTAAAATCCTCTCTTTATGACCCGCAGGGATGTGTCGCGTGCGTGAATATCGCAGCATCGAACAAGGAGACAGAAGAGGCAACCGAAAGCCCTGCGGAGATCTACACCAAGGCAGATGAACAAGAACAGCACCAAGAACAGTGCCGGAGCAGCCCCAGCCAGGGGGACTCTGCTAACTCGGAAACATAACGCTCCTTGTAAATACTTTTTTCTATGACATTTTGCAAACCTTATTTAAACTCATTCACGGCACAAAGACTTCTGAGGATTTACCAACTTTCTAGAATCCTTTTTGATCTGTTGAAGAATCCCAATCGTTTTCGAAAGACTGTGACTAGATGCAGCCGAAAATTTACGTCGCTGGTCAGTTGGTGTCGACCAAATGCGGCGATTTACATTTCCCACTGGAGCTCCTCAGTGTTCCTTGGAGAATGCCCTCATAAGTTCTGTGAACGTCAGGATACCGGAGATGTTTTCCACGATCCATCTACCGTAGTTGGTTTCTTTGTGCACCTTACTGTCAAACATGCTATATGTGTAAATATCACCCACATCACACAAGTGATAGGAAACCCGTTTATATAACATTCTGTTTTTGTAAATCTGCCTGATAAAATATTGTGTAGAAATTAACTTATATGTCGTCCTTTTTTTTTTCTTATGAAATTGTATGTGGATACCTGGTAAAATGTCGCCGTCCCCCACCTGAGACCCAAGTGATTTCCGGCTAACAGGAAAATAATTTATATCTGCAAAAAAATACACATTACATACATTTGGGGCACAGATGTGCCCCAAAAAGTGGTGTCCAAGTAGCAAACCAAAGTTCCTGCTGATTGGACCCCCCGTTGCGTACTGCGGTGGTGAGACCGCTTACCAAACGTTACATCAAATCACTTAATGTACATAACCCCTTTACGTACATGAATGAAACCATGTCAAGAGTAAACTTGAGAAGATGCTTGTAGCACCCGGATAACCTTTAAATGCAAAACTCGACTCACAGAACTTGCATAATGACTCGATTCACTCACTCTTGACCGCTGATTCCTACACCAACTCAAATGGCACACTCTATTAACTCAATCAAGCAGAGCCAACACTGGAGGTGAGTATATTACCTGCGGGGAGATGTTTTTGGCCGAGCGTGACTCCTTGCAACATTTAGCTGGGGGTGAGAATAAGGGGTGAATGCATATGGGGCGTTCTGCAGCATCCCCATGTGTTTGCGAAAAAACACAAAGATTTTAAGGAGCCATGAGTGACAGAGCGTACATTTTAAGGAACAAATCCCTTATTGCCTGATCCTCCATCCCTGCATCCAGTACATCCCACTTAAAGTGACCGCAAACGGACTCTGACCCACGTGGGAATGAACACCTCGCATTTTTCTAATGTTTTTTTAATGTTTTACTGTAAATGTAAAAAAATACCTTTTTAAAGAACTATGTGCACACAGTATAAATATAATTGTTGTTTAAGACAGATATATATATATATATATATATATATATTTGGAACTCTTTAACAACAAACATATATAGTGCTTTTCATTATTGCCAACACCTTATGACCGGGTTAGGTGATTTCATGTTAGAAGGGGGTTTGCCAAGTGAGACTCCTGTGTCTGGCTAGAAATATATTGACTTGTATGGGACTGTTTTAGGGACATGGGCGTGCTATAGGAAACTGGTCCTTTTCGAAGCCTTACTAAAAGTCATTGCAACAATTGGAATGGATATATGCCCGCACGTAGAGGGACAATATGAGCCGCCTCGGCTCCTTGAGTGTCTCTTTTAAAATGCGGTGCAGTCCCACTGATTCAGCTCCTCGAATGGGTGAATGAATGTACCAACAAATAAGTGAGTGAATGTATTGTATTTAAGGGGCAGAGGTGGCACACAGAGGCTGTTTAGGGGGCAGCGATGGCACAGGCAGCCTTATAACAGTCCTCTTCTTGAGTAGAATGAGTCACGCAAAATTTGCATGTTTCATTAATAATTATTTGAGACAAATAAGAAAAGTGCAAATATATTAACACTATGATAGTATTTTATGATTGACCAATTAATCTGTTGTTTTATTAAATGACAAGTCCGTTTCATTATCATTCAAGCATTTATTGAGAATATAATACTTTTTGCGTTACAGCAAATGTTAATTTTATGGAGCTTTTCAGTTCCAACGAGCCTTGAAATACTGATTTGGAATTACTTGCTTTTGATTTTAAATCATATTTTCTTTTGAATGTCACCGCGCACAAACATTAATGCTCCAAGCGATATTTCGGTTGTAGAATAGGGCCGTAAAAGGGGGAATCCAATAAAATAATACTAAGTGGAGGAATGTAAAAATGCGTGGGATAGGAATATGGCTCAAAAAATCAAAGACGAGACCTACTAATAGATTCTTTTGAGGATTTGCCCCCACCCCTGTTGGCAAGATTTGTGAATTAAAAATAGCCCTGGATATGAAGGTTGATTTTTAAAATGACAGGAATTCCAATATATCTTTCAAACTCTATTGATTAAGTCGTGTCTGATGTGACCTCCTGGTGACCGGTAATCTAGGAGCCCATCTGTATGCATTGCATCATTCTAGCACATACATTAAACACGCCATGCACCTTCCGTGATGTCTTTTATGAATAATCATAGCTTTAGAGGAAGAAAACTACTTATAGCTTGTTTTTGTTTTTCGGTAAGTGTAATTTTTGAGTTTTTCTTTTTCAAATAAGGAACTATTTTACGTCAAGGAAGCTGGGATCTTTGGTTGGTTCCACGGCGAAGCCATGGTTCTTCAAGTAGAGAATGTGAGAATAGCAATGAGGTTCTCCTCGTGCAGGTGAATATACACCACTATTAAAAAGTTTGGGGTCGCTTAGAAAGGTCCATGGTTTTTATAGAAAAGCTAATTTTGTCCATAAAAATAACATGAAATGGATTAGAAATACAGCACAGACGGGGTTAATGTTGTAAATGACTATTGTAGCTGGAAAAGGCTGTTTTTTGTGGAATCTCTTCATAGGCGTACAGAGGTCCTTTATCACTCCCATCACTCCTGTGTTCCAATGGCCCTTTATCACTCCCATCACTCCTGTGTTCCAATGGCCCTTTATCACTCCCATCACTCCTGTGATCCAATGGCCCTTTATCCCTCCCATCACTCCTGTGTTCCATGGCCCTTTATCACTCCCATCACTCCTGTGTTCCAATGGCCCTTTATCACTCCCATCACTCCTGTTTTCCAATGGCCCTTTATCACTCCCATCACTCCTGTGTTCCAATGGCCCTTTATCACTCCCATCACTCCTGTGTTCCAATGGCCCTTTATCACTCCCATCACTCCTGTGATCCAATGGCCCTTTATCCCTCCCATCACTCCTGTGTTCCATGGCCCTTTATCACTCCCATCACTCCAGTGTTCCAATGGCGCGTTGTGTTCACGGATCCAAAATTAAGTTTAAAAGGATAATTGATGGTTAGAAACCCTTTTGCAATTCAGTTACAGCCAGAAATGTCCTAGATTTTCATGACCCCATACTTTTGAACCTGTATCATCAGAACCCCTAAAACAAACCCACGTTCTTTTATGCAGAACATTGTACTGTTACTTTGTTACCAGCTACTATGTTTTTTTACTTTGATGAACACTCTTCTCTTTTGGTCAGACTGCTGGTACGATGTATAACATTTCAATAAACCTTTGGGTTAACTGGAGTGTGGATAGAACTTGCAAGGTTTATGGTACTTTTTGGGAAGATGTTGAAGGTCAGCGTTCCTCAACCTTTTGCTTCCATTGTCTTTTCTTCTATCCACGTTTGTGAACCGGTATGCTCTCCTTTTTGAGTATATTTTGTCTTCAACAGTATTAACTTCTGAAGGAAGGACTTCTAAGGTCTTGAAAGCTCCGGTTACCCTACATCTATGAACATCGGCCCCCATCTCCTGCACCAATACACCATCCATTTCCCCGCATACTCCATGGCACAGGACAGAGTCTGTCTGCCTGGACTATCCATATCGCTAATAGACTGAGCGGCACGTACCAGCAACTGATTATGGAGACATTTGTCATGGCCGCTGACACTTCTTCCGGGCTTATGACACGCTTGTTATGAGCAAGATTTATATAATAATGGGTCTGTCGTCAGGTTCCCATGTCAGAGATGGATGGTAGGGTCTGTGGTTAATCGATATCCCTGATACATGACCGAGAAGTTAGGAGCTAACACACCACGAAGCGCATACTTCACATGTTTCCACCAGAGTCGGTCTGAAAAACAATATATTTTAAAACATTTCGTCTTCATGTTCGAGTTCTGCTGTTAATAAAGATTTTGCAGAATCTCAAACTCTACAATCTGTTTTTTTTTTCATATATTTTGGGAAAATCGATTTTCACGGCCTATTTTCCCTCAGTTCGAGTTAACTTTCAGATAGATTTTTTTCTTGGTTTTATTACTGGGGTCCCGGGGAATGTAAAGAAACAATAAACCAATAGAATTTGCCACCGAGACCATCACAGAGGGAGCTCGCTGCAGTTTACAAGCAGCAGTGAAATGACATTTTTTTTTTTTTATTAGGTTCTTAAAATTCGTACAGAGGACTTGAGTGAAAAAAATATTCAACCAGATGCCGTTTTATCATTTTGACAATTTTATGACATGTCGATGCTGCTCCATATGCAAATAAATTTGTCTTTATGAAATGGTATTACAGGGGGAGAATGGACAACGGATTTCTAAACCTTTGCTTCTTTGGTTAACACTTTTATTTCAGAGCTCGGAAGGGACTGAAAACTGGCCCAGGTATGCTGAATTGGAAGAAAATGGCATTGCACCAGTCCCACATGGCCAAGTCACAATGATGAAAGTGTTCATGCAAGAGGTTACTTAGACAATGGTGTTTATACAAGAGGTCACTTCTACATTGTATCTATTGTTTTCTTGTTCCTTCGCCTCCCTTTCCCCCCAGAAAGCACCTTTACAGGTTTTGTCATCTTGAAGGGAAGGATGGGGTTCAATATTCTCATTGAGGGAGTGCAGCTCTAGAAGCGGAAGGTCGGGAACTTGGTGATCTACTTTGACCTTACAACAGCTTCATGGCCTTTTGGACTTGTTCAAATGTCTTTGAAGAGGGGGAGACTCACCGGTCGATAGAATCAAGTAACCTTAGGCTTTTTCCTGACACTTGTTCATTCCTTTGCTCTGACCATATGGTTGGCAGAGAAAAATGTTGCCCTGGGGTCATAATGATTGGTTATTCATTGTGCTTTTGTGCTTTTTATCTGTTTTTTTTGTCATTGGATTCCCACATGGGATCTGAGTCAGAGGGAATTTTTCTAAAGACAGTGGTGTTTGGTGTTAGACTTTTGGATGCCACCACTCTCTATCACTCTCTGTTTGGATGCCACCACTCTCTATCACTCTCTGTTTGGGTGCCACCACTCTCTATCACTCTCTGTTTGGGTGCCACCACTCTCTATCACTCTCTGTTTGGGTGCCACCACTCTCTATCACTCTCTGTTTGGGTGCCACCACTCTCTATCACTCTCTATCACTCTCTGTTTGGGTGGCACCATTCTCTCCTCCTTGGGGTTCCAAAGCTCTTCAGAGGTCCCTAAGGTAGATCCAAGCGTCTTGTTGACCTTATGGCCAGTGAAGGGCAGAATTTGTTGAGGCCCCCAAATGCCACCAGGAAAGGGGGCCAAGGACGTTCTACTCTGGTGTTTTGGCTGGAGAAGTGTGGGAAAAAAAGACTGGGATTCATTCCATTGTGGCTCATCTTTTGCACAGGTACATGAGTTTGGTACAGGACACTATCTTTGGTTTTTTTGGGGTTTGTTTCCTTGAGCTAGTCTGGTCTTTATACACAAAATATCTTATAGCTAGAAGGTACGATCTAATTTCTTACTATGCACCTTTATTTAACACGACAGCTCATTCATATATATACAGTATATAATATTTATGGATCTATATTTAAACATGTATTTTCGAGAGCAGAAAAATATACCAAATGTTTGCAAAACATAAAATATTTATTAATTTTAAAATAAAGTATACAGAATCATCTAGCTTACATGTCTACTTAGATTGTTTAAACTAAGCATCAATATATACAGCTCTCCAAGGCAAATAACATTCAGAAAAGTACGCGGAAAGTCTTCGCCCCTCCTTGGGTTTTAGACGCAGTATTTCCAGAAGCACTCGGACAAGTTGCCGCGTTTTTTGTACTGCTTCCTCTCTTTTGACTGCAGACGGTTCAGCAATGATATACGGGGATGTTTGCCAAACAGACCCTGAAAAGATAAACCAATTAAACACTTAGGGTTTGTCGAAAAAGTTGACGCAACGGCAGTTATGTTTTCCAAAGATGCCTAGTAGGGTAACCAAACTATGGAGGACATGGCAAGATTGGGGCTAGTGAACTCAGTCTTGATTCTACCAAATCATGTTGGGTATTTCTTTCGCTTGTGATTTTATTCATATAGAATATGCAATACTAATCCTTATCTAATTGGCCATATCTTGTCTGGGGTTCAATCTACAATCCGTGTGTAGGTCAGGTGGTCTTGGCATCCTTACGTCGCATTCTGGTCTAGGGTGGAAGCTCGAGGGGTGGCAGCCCCTCTGTCTCGGTTCTGTGGGTTGGGGGGGAGAACTCTGATCTCCCAAATAAGCCCATTTACACCATGGGGCGACTACTGGCTCAGCCTTGAGTCAAGCCTTGGACAGAGGCCATTGTGAATGTTATAAAGTTATAAATGTTATGCGATAGAGGTATTTAAAGTTAAAATGGTTGTATATTGGATTTCCAGAAAAGTGTAGAAAACAAAATACATGGCTTAGTTGGCAAGAGAACAAAGGGAGTTTATCGTGAAAAGTAATGCTGGACTAATATAGATAGATAGATCGATAGATCGATAGATAGATCGATAGATAGATAGATAGATAGATAGATAGATAGATAGATAGATAGATAGATAGATACATATATTATATATATATATAAGGCAAAAGGAAACCTACAACAGACGTTCTAAATTCGCTATACACCAAATAAACCCATATAATGATATTATTAACAGATTCAAATTATAACTAAGTGAGAAGGTGATAAAAAATATTAGTTAAAAATAAATTATGTGAGATAAAATGCTGAACGCTTGATTAAGTAGATGCACCCCTATCCACTTTTAAAAGGAATAAGCCTATAAGAAAGCAAAAGGCGTAAGTAAATAAATAAAAGTGATCTTCATGAATAAATACATAAAACGTTCAAAAATGTATAAAATTTTAAATTCATATGACTTTTCTGGAGGTTTTGCTTTAAGATCGAGTAGATATTATAACCAAGCTTATGTGGGAGCGTGGATGGTTGGTTACGCTCTAACCCTATGTTCATTCTGTAATTATTCTCGTTAACACTCACCTCTTTAAAGCCGTCGTCCATGGCGTAGGCACCCAGACTGAGCCCTGATTGAACAAAAACAATACGGAAACATTTTACATAGATTTAGACCAGACCCCCAAGAGCCCTCAACAGAATTTACAATACTGTCTCTGAACCCATCTATAGGGTTCATTAAACACTCTAGAATGTTCTGAATTAAATTCCCAATGTTGGCATTGGGAAGCCAAGCTGTCTCGGTATTACATTGGACTGTATATAGATCATATCTCCTACTCATACATCTCATATTTACCTTCTTTATTGAACAAATCATCCATATCATCCCCCAATGTTCGCTTGTCTAGATAAGTAGGCAAGTTCTGCAACAAGTGTGCCTGGTCTAAATTGTTTAGTTCTGCAAAGTCCAGCTTTGAACCTAGAGTCGGAATTAAAAAGTGAAATCTTAAGAGAACATTAAACACATAAATAAAATGCAAGAGTCCTCCATACCCATAGGCAGGTACAGTTATTGTCCTATATTAGCAAAAAAATAAGATTTTAACCCTTTCTTAATGACAGGTGCTGCGACATCTGGAATAGAAGAACAGGGATGTCCGTGTCCCGTACTGGAAGGTCAAAGACAGACCAAGTTTTTGGGGTAATATTATGACACTGTTTAAGTAATGAAAAAGCTTAACTGGCAAGAGAGCAAATGGTTTTATTTATAAAGGGTCATTCTGGTGCAAAGTTTAGAAGTGCTCTTATCACCATAGCAACCAAAGAAATACTGCTACAGAATTGCTCTTAATAAATATATCCAAAGCATCTGATAATTGAGCTAATAGCTTCCCAAAACATTCAGCATCAAATAATTATTATATATGAAATGTTATTATCTATGGTGAATTAAGTCAAAATTTATTAGAAGACGGATTATTCATTAATTTAAATATATAAAAAATATATTATGTCATTTAAGCTCGCCTCCTAGTTTTTAACATTTCTTGTGACAAAAACGTGAAAAAATGTATACTATATCAAAATACTAGTATATCACACATTATAATATCACAAAACATCCCCGAAAAGGGTAATGCTATAAAGGAAATAATAAATATTTTTAATATTATTAAATATTTAATATTTTCAAATATTCCATGCTTGAGGGTATAAAAATCTAATTATTTTATTCAGGGATTTTTTTTTACATTTTTATTAATGGCAGCAGGTGGTTTTGATTCCGATAATGCAGATAATTGTTGGTTATAAACAAATTTTGAAGATAATAAAGAATAATTCTGATGCAAAGTAGTAAGTAGCAATAATTATATTATCCAATGGAATCTTCTTGCTAATTGCTTGACTTTTAGAACTGGGTTTGCCGTATATAATTATCACCATTTAACTCAGAAATAAAATTCTGTACAAAAAAGGACCCTCCCTTAACTACGTAGCTAAAATTGTAACAATATTTTGTGAATAATAAAGCTGTAAATTCAATGCATGCCGAGAGCTGAAACCGATCCAAATCTGCATTAAATCTCAAGGTTTCTGTCCCAGACATATTTATTCATTGTAATAATATGGGTTCTGTATTAAAAAAACGGAAACATAGAATTTTATTAAAATGCCTTAAAATAAATCAATAAATTAAAACTCTGCTTTCTCCTTGGTGTTAAATAATAAAAAAAAATATTTAAAAAAAATTAAAAATGAAGGATAAAAATTGTTTCTTACCTCGAAGCTGATAAGGAACTTCGTCGGAGTCAATTATCGGGTTAGACTTTAGAGGACAGGAGATACTGGCAAGCATAACACCGAAATAAATGATTTTATGCATGTCTGCTGGATGGAATACAATTCTGCTTCTTTGTCCTGCGTGTGTCACAGTCTTTTCCAACAGTCTCTCGTCTCATTCATGAGCCTTTACTTATATATCAATTCATGACGTCATAACCCACATCACTCTTCCGACCGTGATCCAAAAAAAAAAAAAGAGTAATGAAGAACCAATGGATCTGTTCCCGGTGAATTCTGAATGCAAAACACTTTGCATTGAGGTAATTCTTCAGGGATCGCAGACAATAAATTTACTGTCTCTTAGGCCTTTCTAAAAAGTGCGTACAGTATCGCGGCAAATGTGCCGTAGCAAATCTGACTTGAATGAAAAGTAACTTGTGCTTATAAATCACGCGTTCGGAAAGGGTCAAGCCTTGTGTGAGATGGCCAAGGCAATGAGACATCTGATTTATGGACCTCTACCTGGTTTGACGTAGATTACCAAGCATGAAATGTTTGATTTTTTTTTTTTTTAGAGAGGCGAATGGATTCGATGTCAGATTTGGGCGTCTGCGACGGGTTTTTGATGATTAGGGGACTTCTATTAACTATTATTAGACAAAAGTGTTCTTATCCTTCGATATTTTTTGCTTTACTACTTAACATTTTCTTTCGCCAGAGGTCCAATCTTTTTTTTTGTTGGTAGAGTAAATATTATTTTATTGATACAAAAATGGGCAGCTTGAAGGAAAATACCAACCTGGAAATAAGGCATAATATTTTATACCGACATAATTCAGATGAGTGTTTTTAACCCAGTTTGGAGGATTCTGTATGAAATAGGAAACTTTAAACTATGGTTAGACGTCAGCCGACATATATTGTAGAACCTTTAGAAGATCCAACAAGCAGAAACAAAATGTATCAGAATAACAATATTGATTGAATGAATTATATCAGAGGTTAAATGATTAAATACTGTAACGGAATTTAAAAGTCTTCTTTGGCTATTTCCATTAAGTTACTGCTTTGGGGGTTTTTAGACATACAGGCGCGCTTATAATGGTGTTAGCGTGTTTGTTAATAGGAATATGTGCCATGAAGGCAATATAATGAAGTATGATAATATCTACACAGCCTGGAACTTCTCTCTTCTGCTAATTCTGTACCCAAAGATTATGTTGTACGCTTGAATTCTAAATAAAAATGTATCCAGTGAAGGGTGTTACAGAACGCCAAATCACAGCCCACAGATGAGATGTAATTGCTGCTCCTGGTTAACACGTAAAGAGCATTGGCTGTTTATATACTCATGAAATCTGTATATGTTTCCAAAACCAGTAGTTACTTTTGTGTCGCTCTTCCACTAAAGTGGATTTCATACGTATCGGGCTATATAACTTCCCTATCGGTGCTAAACCCTTTCCTATTTCTGGTACAGGATCTGTGAGATGGGGCGATGGGTTAAAGCTCAGCCTGCTAGGTGATAGATATGGGAATGCGCATTTACACAGAGCAGATCAGAATAACCTCACCCTCTTTATCTGTCCGAGCCTTATTTTATTTTTTTGGTTGTTATTCTTTTTCACTCTGGTTGTTTATGGATGGTCACCTGGATTTGTCTGGATCACCACCAGAGCCGAGATAATCTTTTCTCCAAAAACGTGTATTGGTTGCAATGGCCTCACGGGAGCCCCTGCAGCCCCCACATTGTGAAGGGACCCAAAACACCAGCTCTTCCACCCAACCTGAGCCAGACATACCGCATGTGTATGTATGTAATAAGGTATGTTAGTATGTGTGCAATAATGTTACTGTATGTGTGTATGTTAGTCTGTGTACGTATGTGGCTCTATATTTGTTGGTGTAAGTATGTGTGTGTGTATGTTACTGTATGTGTGCGAGTACATATGTTACTGTGTGTGTGTAGACATGTTAGTGCATGTGTGTGTGCACATATGTTAGTGTCTGTGTGAAAATATATGTAACTATGTGTAAGTACATATGTTAGTATCTGTATGTGTGTTAGGATGTTAGTGTGTGTATTTTACTGTGTATGTATAAGTATGTTAGTGTGTATGTATAAATATGTTCTTATGTTAGTGTGTGTTACTGTGTGGGCTCCAAACATACGTCTTGCGCATGGGCCCTGGTATTTTTTATTATCCCACTGATTGGCTGGGGAAGACCGGCACTTGCCTTTGACCATTACCTGTTCCCTGTAGATATCTATTCTCCTGGGAAGCCAAGTTATACCGTACCGTTTGGTGACTGTCTGTTGTAACTTGCAAAATGTGCCAGTAAAAAGTTATTTAGCACTGGCTTCCATATAAAAAAATAACAGGAGTGAACTCCGACTCACCGTCCGTGATGTTTTACAAGTCTGGGTTACGTACTACACAGAAATACAAAGATGACGATTTATCAAACGCCTCAAACTCTTCAATCTCGCTAAATGAAAACAGAGCCATTTTTGGATCCGTCCGACTGTTCAATCTATCAAAAGCAGCAGAAAAATGTTACAAAAATTGTCATCCTTGGATTGATGTGCCTGAATAATTTCTGGATTGCTTTTTTTTCCCCAATGGGTGCTTCATATGATATTCTAAAGAAACAATTGGTTTCAACTTGGTTTCAAGACTGATCATTGAAATTCATTAAAATTCACGCACTTTTTATAAAATCTTTTTATTGAAGCTCCAAGGTCAGTACTTCTCTGTGAAGGACCATGGTGTGCACCGGATCCCCTAATCTTCTTTTTAGCAGCGGACAGTCCCGTTCCTGCCCTTGTAGAGAGCCAGCAGGGTGTCGGACACCCGTGTCCCCTTGCTGTCACCTTCCCGACGCCTCCTTGGATTAAATACACGCTGTTCCCTTACACCAAGCAGTAAAAGCCAGACTAATAACGGTTATAATGCTGGGATAGTCTTTAATTGCCTGGACTCATTACCATAAGGAACTAAATATATTCTACGGTTTGGCGTTGCTTTCCTTGTTTTTGAAAGAAAAGCTAATTTTGGCCATTAAAATAACATGAAATGGATCAGAAATCCAGTGCAGACCGGGTTAATGTTGTAAATGACTATTGTAGCTGGAAACGGCTGATTTTTTAATGAAATATCTTCATAGGTGCACAGAGGCCCTTTATCACTCCCATCACTCCTGTGTTCCAATGGCCCTTTATCACTCCCATCACTCCTGTGTTCCAATGGCCCTTTATCACTCCCATCACTCCTGTGTTCCAATGGCCCTTTATCACTCCCATCACTCCTGTGTTCCATTTTGTAATTATGTTACAACCAGAAATATCCTTGTTTTCCATAAAACCAGCTGAGTGACCCAAACCTTTGAACCGTAGTGTATCTTTTCTATCAAGATTACAGCAATTTACCGTAATGCTCCTGTGCTAGAAGTTAACCCTGTCCATTCCTGGGGAGCACAACCTCCATTGTTGATTGTGTTTCCCATTCTGAGCATTGACACACTCCCCTTGAAAGTTATTCATCCATATCTATGGAAAGGGCCTTTCTAGTGTTACTCATATACGGTACTCAATTTTCTTCTTGTTTCAAGGCATGTTTTTTTTTCTTTCTATCCAAACTGCAGATTCTGAAGAAATTGAAACCACTGACCTCCTAAAACCCTTAACATTTCCGGTGTCCATCCGGTGTTATCTAGAGACCGGGGCACTGAAGCTTTAATAGACCTCTATCAATTTTGCAACTCCTTGGGCCAAGAGAGATTCAAATCGGGACTGTCTAATTAAAAACGGAATGGCTGGCAGGTATGCTGGTGTATTTAATTTAATTCTTTGAATTTTGCAAGTTTTTTGCGTTACTTCTCGGCCAAATGATTATTTCTAGAATGGGACATTTTTACAGACCTTTTAAGGTTTTCCGAAAACCATTTAATGATCACCCACAGTCTATATACACGGCTAATGATCCATGTCCATACTTTTGTTTTGTGAAACAAAGTTATCTTAAAGCTGTGTTTAGTAACAAAGAACAAAGAAAGACACAACAACAAGAGCTGAACGATAAAGTTTTAAATATTATTTATTGGTTAGTTTTATATTTTAGATTTGATTTTAGGTTAGTTTAATTACACGTAACCAAAACGATCCAGAATGGGGCAAAAAATCCTGTGTGCCGAGTAGAAATTTGAAGTTACAGCCCTGAAGGGTAGAAATATTTCCTGAACGTGGGCTTCGGAGTCTTTATGATGTGTTCTCCAAGCTGGTCTGTTTGCAGATGTTATGAAGTGAGATCCAAGCCGATCTGTTCATGAACGGGCAGCCAAGAGCTTTAGGGTGTTAGTTACATACATAGTTACATACATAGTACATAGGGTTGAAACAAGACCTAAGTCCATTAAGTTCAACCCTTCTACCTATCTTTTTTTTACTCTTGATCCAAAAGAAGGCAAAAAACCCCTAATTAAGCTATTTCGAATTCTGCCATCAGGGGAAAAAAATTCCTTCTTGACTCCAAAAGGCAATCGGATTTCTCCTTGGATCAAGAAGCTCTAAAATATTAATTCTATTTAAAGCCCTTTATAGGGTGCCTTCATTGTCCCTGAAAGACTTGTATGTTATAAATGTCTATTTAAAGAGTCTGATTGCAGGTATATTGTAGTAAGACGCACAGACGCTGTATCCAGGTGCGTCTTACTACATCCGGTGTCACATGCTATGAACATAGCACAAGGAAAAAGTACTGCAAGTGAAAAAAAAGTTACTAAAAGCAGGAAATCCAAAATGATCCAGAAGGAGGCAAAAAATACTTCCTGACATTGGCGATCGGTGTTACAGCTCTGAAGGGTAGTGATATTTCCTGAACGTGTTCTTCCAAGTCCGTCGTAACGTGAATGTATATGTGTAAGTGCATATTATTATTATTATTATTATTATTATTATTATGTGTGCCTGTATGAATGTGTGTGCCAAAAAATTTATATGTAAGTGTGTCTGAGCAAGAATGTAGATGTGTATATATGTAATAAGTGCATATTATTATTATTATTATTATTATTATTATGTTCATAATTTATATTTATCATAATTAGCTTCTGGGCATGAATGTTTATGTATAGCTGCGTACTAAAAAATAATATATATATCGAAATGTTTATATGTAAGTGTGTGAGAGGGAGTGTGTGTTAGTAAGTTGGTGTGCGTCGATGTGCATCTGTTTGAAAAATTTAAAAGGCAGGCATGCAAGATAAGAGAGAAAAGGGAAAGAAGATTGAAAAAAGTGAAGAAAGATTTCAGCAAGTGAGGTGCAAAAGAGATTGCCAAGCAAGCATGAAAGGATAGAAGAGAAGGGAAAATGTACTTGTCCTTCCTGACAAAGAAGAGCGGCGATTGGTGTTACAGCCCTGAAGTGTAGCGATAATTCCTGACCGTGTGCTTCAGAGTCCGTTGAGATGTTGATCATAAGCAAGATGCATCGGGTCAAATCTTCTATCTTCTAGTCCAAACTGCTCCATCACCCCTGTGAATCTCCTTACGACACACGATCCAAAGCGATCTGGTCGTAGATGTTATCATATATGACCCATGTAGGAATGTATGAATGAATTCATGAGTGTGAATGATTGTGTGTGAGGATGAATGTGTAAGTGTGTAAAAACACACAGAAGTAGTAAAAACACTACACCGTTACATACAACATAATCCAGTGTGTGTGAGCATGAATGTATAATAATGTAAATAATGTGTAAGTGCATATTAATATTTTTATTATTATTTTATAAGTTATATTTATGTTTATGTGTCGGTGTGTGTAAGTATAAATGTGTATGTCAATTTGTATGTCTGTCTGAGAAGGAGTGTGTGTTAGTAAGTTGTGAGTTGGTGTGCATGTGAGTTATGGGGGTAAGGGGCCGATGGGGCCACCTGGCTTTACATGCTCCCGGGGTCAGAATGTGCCACGTGTTTTATGTACATTACAGTACATACCTCCTACTGTATACAGCAGAAGTTTAACGATGCAGTGTTATAATGATTCCAGCCCACAGGATGCAGGGCCAGATTAACGGCAATCACATGTACTTTATGTATGTGTGTATATGTATGTATTAGACATGTGCAAATGGGCCAAAAACTGTTCGGACAAATGTTTCGGTTTGTTTTTGGCTCATTTGTTCTTAGGCAACGAATTCCGTTCCCTGCCCATTGAGTTTGGGTAAAAATTCATGGGCATAATTAACTTTGAACTAAATTTGTGGCCCATTGCCCACATACACCCCCATTCAGTCTCACTCACTGATGGTTGGCAGAAAAGGCAGGGAAACATTTAGAAAGCATGAGAGAGACTGAATGAGAGTGTGAGAGAGTGAGTGACAGTGTGAGTGACAGTGTGAGTGCGTGTCAGCGAATGTGGACCCACGAATTTCGGATAAAAATTCAGAGTTGTTTGCTTTGTTTTCATCCTATTCATAGGGAGTCTGTCTTGGTTTTCGGAGCTTTATTGCAATTCGTAGAAATCTGAATGCACAAGTCTAATACGTATGGATGAAAAATGTAAAAGGTTCACAAACGAGATAACAGAAAAAGAAGATGCTTTCAATCCTCTTCTGTATATAGGTCTGAATACAGTAGCTACGGTTTTAAAACCTTGTCCTATAATTCCTAATTTTTGTTACGGCCCCAGCTGTATTCAGTTTTATTGCTGAGATTCTGGGATCTCCGCAGGTTCAGTTTCTGACATCATAATCTGAATATATAATCAGCGGCTGCGCATTCTGAACAACATGTCCTCCTGCTACAGGCCGCTAATCCAGACAATAGAAACTAAACATGACATACAGCAGAAGCGGTAACAACTCTACACAGTTACATACAACATAATCCGGTAACATCAGAGTTGGGTGTTCTTCCCGGTCAAAAAGAGACTAAAGACAGAAGCACCACAAACTCTGAAAACATTCATAAATCTAACGATATCTTCAAAAACTTCTGAGATTCACAGAGGAATAGAAAAGACTTACGGTTTAGCAGTTCGCATCTTCAATCCAGAATCTTCTTATCTTCAATCCAGAAATGCATGCCCCCACAAATGCCTTATACCCACTTACTTGCCATTTTGCCACCCTGATATACCTCATACCCCCTATTTACCACTCTGCCCCAGTCTTATAATTAAGCAAATACGGTAATTAGCGGCCGCGCATTCTGAACAATATATCCTCCTGCTACATGCCGCTAATTCTGATTATGTTGTTACATACAACCTAATCCGGTAACATCAGAGTTGGGTGTTCTTCCCGGTCAAAAAGAGACTAAAGACAGAAGCACCACAAACTCTGAAAACATTCATAAATCTTACGATATCTTCAAAAACTTCTGAGATTTCACAGAGGAATAGAAAAGACTTACGGTTTAGCAGTTCGCATCTTCAGTCCAGAACCTTCTTATCTTCAATGCTTTGTCCTCTGATTGTAAATCTATTGCCTCTTCTCAGGTTCCCCTTTCCAAGCTACAAGAAATAAGTTACCTGGAGGATTCAGCTCCCTGCTACACTTACCTTGTGCCAGTTACGAAGCTGTGCCCATTGTGATGTCAGAAGCTCTGGTGGAATCAAGACGTGTCATGCATGTTGACCATATATGGAAACTATTTGAAATGTAACCGTTCAATTTTTATAAATGATTTTTGTTATGGCCCCAGCTGTATTCAGTTTTATTGCTGAGATTCTGGGATCTCCGCAGGTTCAGTTTCTGACATCATAATCTGAAGATATAATCAGCGGCTGCGCATTCTGAACAACATGTCCTCCTGCTACAGCCCGCTCATCCAGACAATAGAAACTAAACATGACATACAGCAGAAGCGGTAACAACTCTACACAGTTACATACAACATAATCCG
The DNA here is from genome assembly GCF_027358695.1 of Spea bombifrons. Classification (NCBI taxonomy): domain Eukaryota; kingdom Metazoa; phylum Chordata; class Amphibia; order Anura; family Pelobatidae; genus Spea; species Spea bombifrons. Next base: position 7,333,300 of record NC_071098.1, read on the forward strand.
GTAACATCAGAGTTGGGTGTTCTTCCCGGTCAAAAAGAGACTAAAGACAGAAGCACCACAAACTCTGAAAACATTCATAAATCTAACGATATCTTCAAAAACTTCTGAGATTTCACAGAGGAATAGAAAAGACTTACGGTTTAGCAGTTCACATCTTCAGTCCAGAACCTTCTTATCTTCAATCCAGAAATGCATGCCCCCACATATGCCTTATACCCCCTTACTTGCCACTTTGCCACCCTGATATACCTTATACCCCCCTATTTACCCCTCTGCCCCAGTCTTATAATGAAGCAAATACGGTAATTAGCGGCTGCGCATTCTGAACAATATATCCTCCTGCTACATGCTGCTAATTCTGATTATGTTGTTACATACAACCTAATCCGGTAACATCAGAGTTGGGTGTTCTTCCCGGTCAAATAGAGACTAAAGACAGAAGCACCACAAACTCTGAAAACATTCATAAATCTAACGATATCTTCAAAACCTTCTGAGATTCACAGAGGAATAGAAAAGACTTACAGTTTAGCAGTTCGCATCTTCAATCCAGAATCTTCTTATCTTCAATCCAGAATCTTATGCCCCCCCCTACTTGCCACTTTGCCTCCCTGATATACCTTACCCCCTATTTACCACTCTGCCCCCAGATATGCCTTATACCCCCTCTATATGCCCCCCTGATTTACCAATGCATCCCTAGACTTGCCTCCCATGCTCCAGACTCCCTGGTGTCTAGTGGGGGCAGCCGGATGAGTCCACCGGTTCAGCACCGGAAGGTCTGAAAAAAAACTTGCCTTATAATCAAGCAAATACAGTAATTATCGGCTGCACATTCTGAACAATATGTCCTCCTGCTACATGCCGCTAATTCTGAAAAAAAAGGCAACTAAACACGACGCAGGACAGAAGCGGTAAAAACTCTACACAGTTACATACAACATAATCCGGTAACATCAGAGTTGGGTGTTCTTCCCGGTCAAAAAGAGACTAAAGACAGAAGCACCACAAACTCTGAAAACATCCATAAATCTAACGATATCTTCAAAAACTTCTGAGATTTCACAGAGGAATAGAAAAGACTTACGGTTTAGCAGTTCACATCTTCAGTCCAGAATCTTCTTATCTTCCATGCTTTGTCCTCTGATTGTCAATCTATTGCCTCTTCTCCGGTTTCCCTTTCCAAGCTAAAAAGAAATAAATCACCTGGAGGCTTCAGCTCCCTGCTACACTTACCTTGTGCCAGTTACGAAGCTGTGCCCATTGTGATGTCAGAAGCTCTGGCGGAATCAAGACGTGTCATGCATGTTGACCATATATGGAAACTATTTGAAATGTAACCGTTCAATTTGTATAAATGATTTTTGTTACGGCCCCAGCTGTATTCAGTTTTATTGCTGAGATTCTGGGATCTCCGCAGGTTCAGTTTCTGACATCATAATCTGAATATATAATCAGCGGCTGCGCATTCTGAACAACACGTCCTCCTGCTACAGGCCGCTAATCCAGACAATAGAAACTAAACATGACATACAGCAGAAGCGGTAACAACTCTACACAGTTACATACAACATAATCCGGTAACATCAGAGTTGGGTGTTCTTCCCGGTCAAAAAGAGACTAAAGACAGAAGCACCACAAACTCTGAAAACATTCATAAATCTAACGATATCTTCAAAAACTTCTGAGATTTCACAGAGGATTAGAAAAGATTTGCGGTTTAGGAGTTCGCATCTTCAATCCACAATCTTCTTATCTTCAATCCAGAAATGCATGCCCCCACATATGCCTTATACCCCCGTACTTGCCACTTTGCCACCCTGATATACCTTATACCCCCCCTATTTACCACTCTGCCCCAGTCTTATAATCAAGCAAATACGGTAATTAGCGGCTCCACGTTCTGAACAATATATCCTCCTGCTACATGCCGCTAATTCTGATTATGTTGTTACATACAACCTAATCCGGTAACATCAGAGTTGGGTGTTCTTCCCGGTCAAAAAGAGACTAAAGACAGAAGCACCACAAACTCTGAAAACATTCATAAATCTAACGATATCTTCAAAAACTTCTGAGATTCACAGAGGAATAGCAAAGACTTACGGTTTAGCAGTTCACATCTTCAATCCAGAATCTTCTTATCTTCAATCCAGAAATGCATGCCCCCACATATGCCTTATACCCCCTTACTTGCCATTTTGCCACCCTGATATACCTCATACCCCCCCCCTATTTACCACTCTGCCCCAGTCCTTTAATAAAGCAAATACGGTAATTAGCGGCCGCGCATTCTGAACAATATATCCTCCTGCTACATGCCGCTAATTCTGATTATGTTGTTACATACAACCTAATCCAGTAACATCAGAGTTGGGTGTTCTTCCCGGTCAAAAAGAGACTAAAGACAGAAGCACCACAAACTCTGAAAACATTCATAAATCTAACGATATCTTCAAAACCTTCTGAGGTTTCACAGAGGAATAGAAAAGACTTACGGTTTAGCAGTTCGCATCTTCAATCCAGAATCTTATGCCCCCCCCTACTTGCCACTTTGCCTCCCTGATATACCTTACCCACTATTTACCACTCTGCCCCCAGATATGCCTTATACCCCCTCTATATGCCCCCCTGATTTACCAATGCATCCCTAGACTTGCCTCCCATGCTCCAGACTCCCTGGTGTCTAGTGGGGGCAGCCGGATGAGTCCACCGGTACAGCACCGGAAGGTCTGAAAAAAACTTGCCTTATAATCAAGCAAATACAGTAATTATCGGCTGCACATTCTGAACAATATGTCCTCCTGCTACATGCCGCTAATTCTGAAAAAAAAGGCAACTAAACACGACGCAGGACAGAAGCGGTAAAAACTCTACACAGTTACATACAACATAATCCGGTAACATCAGAGTTGGGTGTTCTTCCCGGTCAAAAAGAGACTAAAGACAGAAGCACCACAAACTCTGAAAACATTCATAAATCTAACGATATCTTCAAAAACATCTGAGATTTCACAGAGGAATAGCAAAGACTTACGGTTTAGCAGTTCACATCTTCAATCCAAAATCTTCTTATCTTCAATCCAGAAATGCATGCCCCCACATATGCCTTATACCCCCTTACTTGCCACTTTGCCACCTGATATACCTTATACCCCCCTATTTACCACTCTGCCCCAGTCTTATAATCAAGCAAATACGGTAATTAGCGGCTGCACATTCTGAACAATATATCCTCCTGCCACATGCCGCTAATTCTGATTATGTTGTTACATACAACCTAATCCAGTAACATCAGAGTTGGGTGTTCTTCCCGGTCAAAAAGAGACTAAAGACAGAAGCACCACAAACTCTGAAAACATTCATAAATCTAACGATATCTTCAAAACCTTCTGAGATTCACAGAGGAATAGAAAAGACTTACGGTTTAGCAGTTCACATCTTCAGTCCAGAACCTTCTTATCTTCAATGCTTTGTCCTCTGATTGTAAATCTATTGCCTCTTCTCCGGTTTCCCTTTCCAAGCTAAAAGAAATAAGTTACCTGGAGGCTTCAGCTCCTTGCTACACTTACCTTGTGCCAGTTACGAAGCTGTGCCCATTGTGATGTCAGAAGCTCTGGCGGAATCAAGACGTGTCATGCATGTTGACCATATATGGAAACTATTTGAAATGTAACCGTTCAATTTGTATAAATGATTTTTGTTACGGCCCCAGCTGTATTCAGTTTTATTGCTGAGATTCTGGGATCTCCGCAGGTTCAGTTTCTGACATCATAATCTGAAGATATAATCAGCGGCTGCGCCTTCTGAACAACATGTCCTCCTGCTACAGGCCGCTAATCCAGAAAATAGAAACTAAACATGACATACAGCAGAAGCGGTAACAACTCAGTTGGGTGTTCTTCCCGGTCAAAAAGAGACTAAAGACAGAAGCACCACAAACTCTGAAAACATTCATAAATCTTACGATATCTTCAAAAACTTCTGAGATTCACAGAGGAATAGAAAAGACTTACGGTTTAGCAGTTCACATCTTCAATCCAGAATCTTCTTATCTTCAATCCAGAAATGCATGCCTCCACATATGCCTTATACCCCCTTACTTGCCACTTTGCCACCCTGATATACCTTATACCCCCTATTTACCACTCTGCCCCAGTCCTTTAATAAAGCAAATACGGTAATTAGCGGCTGCGCATTCTGAACAATATATCCTCCTGCTACATGCCGCTAATTCTGATTATGTTGTTACATACAACCTAATCCGGTAACATCAGAGTTGGGTGTTCTTCCCGGTCAAAAAGAGACTAAAGACAGAAGCACCACAAACTCTGAAAACATTCATAAATCTAACGATATCTTCAAAAACTTCCAACACTTCTGAGATTCACAGAGGAATAGAAAAGACTTACGGTTTAGCAGTTCGCATCTTCAGTCCAGAACCTTCTTATCTTCAATGCTTTGTCCTCTGATTGTCAATCTATTGCCTCTTCTCCGGTTTCCCTTTCCAAGCTAAAAGAAATAAATTACCTGGAGGCTTCAGCTCCCTGCTACACTTACCTTGTGCCAGTTACGAAGCTGTGCCCACTGTGATGTCAGAAGCTCTGGCGGAATCAAGACGTGTCATGCATGTTGACCATATATGGAAACTATTTGAAATGTAACCGTTCAATTTGTATAAATGATTTTTGTTACGGCCCCAGCTGTATTCAGTTTTATTGCTGAGATTCTGGGATCTCCGCAGGTTCAGTTTCTGACATCATAATCTGAAGATACAATCAGCGGCTGCGCATTCTGAACAACATGTCCTCCTGCTACAGGCCGCTAATCCAGACAATAGAAACTAAACATGACATACAGCAGAAGCGGTAACAACTCTACACAGTTACATACAACATAATACGTTAACATCAGAGTTGGGTGTTCTTCCCGGTCAAAAAGAGACTAAAGACAGAAGCACCACAGACTCTGAAAACATTCATAAATCTTACGATATCTTCAAAAAGAGTTACGGTTTAGCAGTTCGCATCTTCAATCCAGAATCTTCTTAACTTCAATCCTGCAATGCATGCCCCCACATATGCCTTATACGCCTTTACTTGCCACTTTGCCACCCTGATATACCTTATTCCCCCCTATTTACCATTCTTATAATCAAGCAAATACGGTAATTAGCGGCTGCACATTCTGAACAATATATCCTCCTGCTACATGCCGCTAATTCTGATTATGTTGTTACATACAACGTAATCCGGTAACATCAGAGTTGGGTGTTCTTCCCGGTCAAAAAGAGACTAAAGACAGAAGCACCACAAACTCTGAAAACATTCATAAATCTAACGATATCTTCAAAAACTTCCAACACTTCTGAGATTTCACAGAGGAATAGAAAAGACTTACGGTTTAGCAGTTCGCATCTTCAGTCCAGAACCTTCTTATCTTCAATGCTTTGTCCTCTGATTGTCAATCTATTGCCTCTTCTCCGGTTTCCCTTTCCAAGCTAAAAAGAAATAAGTTACCTGGAGGCTTCAGCTCCTGGCTACACTTACCTTGTGCCAGTTACGAAGCTGTGCCCACTGTGATGTCAGAAGCTCTGGCGGAATCAAGACGTGTCATGCATGTTGACCATATATGGAAACTATTTGAAATGTAACCGTTCAATTTGTATAAATGATTTTTGTTACGGCCCCAGCTGTATTCAGTTTTATTGCTGAGATTCTGGGATCTCCGCAGGTTCAGTTTCTGACATCATAATCTGAAGATATAATCAGCGGCTGCGCATTCTGAACAACATGTCCTCCTGCTACAGGCCGATAATCCAGACAATAGAAACTAAACATGACATACAGCAGAAGCGGTAACAACTCTACACAGTTACATACAACATAATCCGGTAACATCAGAGTTGGGTGCTCTTCCCGGTCAAAAAGAGACTAAAGACAGAAGCACCACAAACTCTGAAAACATTCATAAATCTAACGATATCTTCAAAAACGTCTGAGATTTCACAGAGGAATAGAAAAGATTTACGGTTTAGCAGTTCACATCTTCAATCCAGAATCTTCTTATCTTCAATCCAGAAATGCATGCCCCCACATATGCCTTATACCCCATTACTTGCCACTATGCCACCCTGATATACCTTATACCCCCCTATTTACCACTCTGCCCCAGTCTTATAATCAAGCAAATACGGTAATTAGCGGCTGCGCATTCTGAACAATATATCCTCCTGCTACATGCCGCTAATTCTGATTATGTTGTTACATACAACCTAATCCAGTAACATCAGAGTTGGGTGTTCTTCCCGGTCAAAAAGAGACTAAAGACAGAAGCACCACAAACTCTGAAAACATTCACAAATCTAACGATATCTTCAAAAACTTCCAACACTTCTGAGATTCACAGAGGAATAGAAAAGACTTACGGTTTAGCAGTTCGCATCTTCAGTCCAGAACTTTCTTATCTTCAATGCTTTGTCCTCTGATTGTAAATCTATTGCCTCTTCTCCGGTTTCCCTTTCCAAGCTAAAAGAAATAAGTCACCTGGAGGCTTCAGCTCCTTGCTACACTTACCTTGTGCCAGTTACGAAGCTGTGCCCACTGTGATGTCAGAAGCTCTGGCGGAATCAAGACGTGTCATGCATGTTGACCATATATGGAAACTATTTGAAATGTAACCGTTCAATTTGTATAAATGATTTTTGTTACGGCCCCAGCTGTATTCAGTTTTATTGCTGAGATTCTGGGATCTCCGCAGGTTTAGTTTCTGACATCATAATCTGAATATATAATCAGCGGCTGCGCATTCTGAACAACATGTCCTCCTGCTACAGGCCGCTAATCCAGACAATAGAAACTAAACATGACATACAGCAGAAGCGGTAACAACTCTACACAGTTACATACAACATAATCCAGTAACATCAGAGTTGGGTGTTCTTCCCGGTCAAAAAGAGACTAAAGACAGAAGCACCACAAACTCTGAAAACATTCATAAATCTAACGATATCTTCAAAACCTTCTGAGATTTCACAGAGGAATAGAAAAGACTTACGGTTTAGCAGTTCGCATCTTCAATTCAGAATCTTCTTATCTTCAATCCTGAAATGCATGCCCCCACATATGCCTTATACCCCCTTACTTGCCACTATGCCACCCTGATATACCTTATACCCCCCTATTTACCACTCTGCCCCAGTCTTATAATCAAGCAAATACGGTAATTAGCGGCTGCACATTCTGAACAATATATCCTCCTGCTGCATGCCGCTAAATTCTGATTATGTTGTTACATACAACCTAATCCGGTAACATCAGAGTTGGGTGTTCTTCCCGGTCAAAAAGAGACTAAAGACAGAAGCACCACAAACTCTGAAAACATTCATAAATCTAACGATATCTTCAAAACCTTCTGAGATTTCACAGAGGAATAGAAAAGACTTACGGTTTAGCAGTTCGCATTTTCATTCCAGAACCTTCTTATCTTCAAGGCTTTGTCCTCTGATTGTCAATCTCTTGCCTCTTCTCCGGTTTCCCTTTCCAAGCTAAAAGAAATAAGTTACCTGGAGGCTTCAGCTCCGGGTTACACTTACCTTGTGTCAGTTACGAAGCTGTGCCCACTGTGATGTCAGAAGCTCTGGCGGAATCAAGACGTGTCATGCATGTTGACCATATATGGAAACTATTTGAAATGTAACCGTTTTTTTGTTTGTTATTTAGTTTGAATATATGGTTTATGGATTTATGAATGTATAATTTAATAATCATGTACGTATGCCACACACACACAAAATGACAAAACCATCTATTCCAAATGTCCCTTTTTAACTTAAACCTCTCAGTCCTTCTTTCTAGGAGCTAATAATGTTTGTTGGGTATGAGGGTATCACAGGGTTTTACGGCCCTAAAAGACACAATAATTTGTATAGAAACAGCCGAAAGTTGTGTAAATGAAATGCTGTGTCAATTACAAAATAGCTAGCAAGTTATAAGGTGCTCTTGTCTTCTTCTTGACTGTTTTGATCGTGCGTTTTTCTTCTGTGCTGTCTCGCAGCGCTCATGAATGTATGTGACGGGTATCTACCGGATTATCATTTTTTGAATTAATAAAATACTTTAAAAGCAAAGAAAAGGGTGTCCTTTCTAGGATGCTGTATTCAAGCGGTAGGGTATTTACATCGGCTGCTACCCTAGGCCCGACCCTTACATCAAATCCCTGTGCTCTGTGTGTTTAAGGTGTGCGGCTCTTTTAAAAGGAAGCCAGCTCTCCATAGTCCTCCGTTGTGTAAACGGGACTTTTAGGGATATATCGGGGATCTTCCCTGTAACGGGTCCATGACGCAGCAGCAGCAGCACACCGGACCAATGCCCCTGAACACTGCGTTCCTCAAATCCAAAATGTCACCCCTGCTCACTTAACACTTAACCTGCCCTTCTTTTCTAAGGCTAAACCTATATTCTTCAGGTTTTAGGTCTAACGTTATACGTTTATCAGAATTCTCTTCTTACCGAGTCCCATTTCATACATTTCACCCCCCCCTACAATATACTAAATCCCTCATTTGACGGTTTACTGGACTCTTGATGTGGACTATTGCACATCATGGATCTGCCAATATAAACAGTTTATGTTTAGGGATTGACTTACTTTATCATGGAAAACACACCCAAGCTTTGGAAAACCACTCTGTTGGACGCTTGTTCTTGATAACTCTAGCGTGTCAATCTGTTTTTTCATTTTCCAACCAATCATGTAGTTGATGACTACGCCATTAGCCATAGATTTGGAAACCAATGTGTTGCTTTTCATCTTTCTGATGTCCAGCATGAGACAACCTAAATTGGGCGCGACTGTGTATTGGAAATGTTACGCATCGCACTAAGATTCAATGGCTGACAAATCTAAATTGATATCAGTCTTATTGGTGGGTGCGCCTCGGCCCCCCCACTGACAGCTGGCAGGCTTTACCAACCATACCGTGTCTGTACAAGATGTGGTTTATGAGTTTCCATATGTTCGCATAGTGACTTAAACCTGACAAGTGTTTACAGAGCTGATGTATAAATCAAATTTTACCACCCACACCGCCTAAAAAAAGTATTCTGCTCGCCAATCAGTTCGCAAATATGGAAAAGAAGCTAAAATACTTACGTACTACAGAAATATAGACTTTCTCTACCACGTTCCTCTCCAAAGAGTATGAAGAAGATAAAAAGGGTGATGTAAATGAACAAACGGGGAGAAATAACAATGTGGGCGAAAATAATAAACCAACTTAGAAGAATTGGGAGCTAAGGTGGCTACTCCGGTGGCATACAAATTTGGGATTCTAATAAATATATATATAATTATAACATTTAATGTTTTTATCTGAAAACACCATAGCATGGGTTTATTTGCTGTAGTGATCTATAAACAATGGTTAAAGATAATATTAAATGGTTCAGAGTCAGGCCTGGAAGATCCCTTGAATGTTAAATTATTGATTTAAAGGGACACTCTTTATCTTTAAGAGAAGCTGCAGCTCCATACATTCAAAGCATCTGACAAAACTAGAATTGACAGACTACGACGAATCAACGCATTAGGTAAAGAGAGCTCAAAAGTTTAACTTCCCTTTAAACTCCTGTTTTGTTGAATACGCCACAAACTTACTGTTTGCTGAAGACGTAATCACTTTAATCGTATTAATACAGTTAAAGTCGTGTTTTGGCATCCAGCGATGCCACGTACGTTGAATTAGTCAGAGTTCTTCTACAAAGACTTCGGGCATTAGAGGATTCCTAAGTGCTGACATTAATATACTTGTCCTGTCCACCTTTATGAGCATTGCCCTTATTTATTGCGGAGTGACGCGCGTTGTAGCGAGCGAGGCCTCCCTTATATGCAACCAAATCATGCTTTGCATTTGAAGTTCTGCATTAATGCCGCTCTGAAATAACGGAGGCAAGGGCAAAGTGAATTATACATTTTAATATGGCGTGTAATGGAGCATATTGCGTATTCTGTAAAGCTGCTACATTTGTTACGTTGTTTATGAAATGTAATTAATCCATTAATCTGCGTTTAGGGAAAAGTTACTTTGTGGCATCTGTTCAAAAGAAATTGTGTTTTACCTACTGGCCGAGGTAGCGGAACAATAACGCTAAATGTGACCATGAGCCGGTGGCCGTCCTGCATGGTATCATACGGTAGGGTATGGGATCTCACCTTTACATTGTGACATGAGATAAAACGTATGTATATTGATTATTGAGTGCTGATAGATTTACCTAGCGCTTTCCAGTTAACCCTATAACAGATGGAAAGTAGAAGTGCTACTGAATAATAAGTAATGTAGTCTACAGATGTTTTGATTGGGATACAATGGGGACGAATATGCAAATTTAAGTAAATCATGGCTAGGACTACCAATAATCCATATGTACTTTCTTCAGGCTAGGGTGATTAGCCCATTGGGGAGGGGAAAAAATCTGCCCCTTGGGCTGGTTCAACACTTTCAAAGATGGCCAGTCAAAGCGGGGTCACGCCAACCATAGCAGGGTGATGCCAGCCATTAAGGGGTCACATAATGTGATGTTACATGACCCTGCGGTAATAGTGTGGCCCTCACATAGTATGTGAACGGTTTTAAGGAAAAGTTCCAACAAGTTAGGAGTAGAGTGTATGTATTTTAGTGAGTGTAAGTGTGCTAGTGTGTATGTTACGTGGAGGGGCTGTACCTGCCCCCCAGCCCAGAAGGTGCCAGTCCTCCCCTGCTTCAGGCAATCTCCCCTGGAAAAGTAGAACTTAATGTAAGTACTGTCTGTGTCTTATGGCGAATCTACCCTGTTATTTGCTTTTACGGCCTCCCTTACCTCTTTTACTTGTCTAAAACCAATCCTATATAGGCCTGGCACTTATAACTTTAGGCATACCTGACAACTGTCCTGGATTCAGTGGGACTGTGGGGCTTCAGTGATTGGATAGTTGGCAGGTTGTTAGCACAATATGCTGGTGGAGAAGCCCTCACTGCTAAAGTCATGCCTATTTCATCATAACTGCCCCCCACTTATCCAGAAGCTGGCTAACGGAGGTATTCTATAAATCAGGGGTGTCCAACCTGCGGCCCTCCAGCTGCTGCGGCACTACATCTCCCATAATTCTCTTTCAGCTAAGGGGCAGGCTGAGGAGTATGGGAGATGTAGTCCTGCAGCAGCTGGAGGGCCGCAGGTTGAACACCCCTGCTTTAAATACTTGGTTAGCTGGCAGTATGCAATTTAGGATATGTATTTCACTTGAGATATATAATTCCGTGTTTCACTATGGTTTGTTTTTCAGAAGCCAGAAAACAAGATGCATCCCTGATCTCATAAGATAGCTCCGTCTTGCTCCTTGGTATCATCCAGTCAGTGATGTGTCTGTCTAGACACTGCCTCCTAATTGTTCTTTACAATGACCAAGGTCCTTTAGAAATGTATTATCTAGTGCTCTACACACAACACAACTCCCATCCGCTGCCTGCCGTTATATCTTCATTAACAAACTCATTTCATTTAAACAATTTAGTTCAAACATCCTTTTGCCTTATTAAATTGTTGAGATAATGTATACAGAACAGCGTTCGGAAGGTCAGGGCGATGTGCCACCTACTGTAGCCAGGACTAGAGATTTTACATAAAAGTCAAAGAAGTCAAAGCACGTGAATCGAAGGAAGATGGTGTCCATTCACTGCGCTGCGTAAACGGACCATCATGACTTTTTTTGACACAACTGGATACAATGTCATCTGCTTACTTGTACAATCTCAATCTGCATTTCAGATAAATCCTACTTACACTACTGGTCCGGATCTGAACTGCAAGATGCAAGACTAATTTCCTCTGCACAGGCGATCCAACCACCCAGATGTTTGGCAAAGCAAAACTTTGAGAAGCTCCAAGGCTGCCCATTTTCTGTTGAGTTGATTTCACCAGCTTCACCAACCACACTTCACCGACGAGGACCGGGAAGGCCAAAAACCCCCATCTGGGGCTGCACAGCTTGTGGATTGGCTTTTGCCCACATAAACCCTTTATTTAGGTATGATTATTCTTATTTATTTTATTTCAACATTTCCAGAAGCCACAATATTACAGAACAATATGGGGTTCTACTGAAAGTACACAATAATTCCACGCCAATTAGCCTCATTCCACGGTGTATAGGTGACTCTGAAATGATAACCATCCTGCAAGGGAATATAAAGAAAACAAATCAATTTAAACTCTATGCCACCAACAATATAGACAGGTAACATATATTCTAACGCTTATTGTGAGTCACCAAACGCTTAGAGACGTTTGCGTGTTGGGCAGTTCGACCTTGAAAGACAAGTCCGAACCTCATTTAGAATATATTAGCTCTTTGTTCTAGTACAGATTTGCAGTCAGGTTAATGAAATCTCTTCTCAGAAACTATCGAATGCAAAATACAGTTAATCACATCTCCCATTTGGAAATTGTCATAATAAACAGAGGCGGCTTGGCATTTAATAGGTTGAACTGTGAATTTATTATTAATGCAATAAATATTTTAAATGGTGGACACTTCGACGCCAGGCTGATAGTGGACGATGACGGCTTTTGGCAACGCGTTTCAAATCAATAAGGGCTGGGAAGAATTTGTAGATTGATTATTGACGTCAAGACTTAGAAAAAAAGAAAGCTTTGGATTCAAAAGTTCTAAAGTTGAAGTGTTCAAAGTTAAGTGTCATTCTGATACATTTTTTTAAAAATAAGTTCTTAATAACGTTGCTTGCTGTTTGTTGCAACTATGAATGTAACATAAAAATGTAGATCAGATTTAGATTTCTTCCTAAAAAAAAATAATTATTTTTTTTAACATATACATTTCAAACGTTTAGTCTCCCAAAAAGGTGAGTGTTGAGTTACACACTCAACAGCTATCAAGCTGCTGTCAAGTATTGTCAAGACAAACTAATCATGCACACTATCAGTCCAATTCCAGGTCAACGGACCTCCATCCAGAGAGTCTGGACAATGAGTTAAAGTGGAACCTTCATACAACTCAAGTGAAAGGTTTCCAATCTTTTCTCTTCTGGGACTGCACCCATCCCCCCCCACCCATGGGAACAATATCTCTATTGACAAAACTAAAGGAAGGGACAGATCTTCTTTGGTTCCCCTTGAAAAGACAAAAAGCACACTTTTACATCCCTGAAACACCACCACAAAGGGGGCCCAAGAAGAACCAAGTCTGAGAGGTCCACAGCTCCCCTGCTGGCTGACTGCATGCATTGCGATCAGCAATGCAAATCTATGGAGCCCTGCTTACTGATCACAGTGTGATTAGTGCACTGGAGATCGGAAGGAGAAAAGTGAGAAACAACATTTATCCCTATTCCCACAAATGGAAAAGGTTTTTTTTTAATGAAACATAAATAAAAATGAAATTAAAAATTAACAATACAGTGAGCTCAGTCATATCATCATCACTAGCATAGAAAAGATGTATGAGAAATCCCTAAAGTGATTTATATCCATAATGCACTGATAACAGCGCAAAAACATAACAATAATAACCCAATAGAAGGATGGTTAATACTTAAATGGTTAATACTAAATACTCAAGCATTACATGGGCTAATCCTGCCGAGCAGCAGTTCATGCGCACACTCCACCGGGGCCAGGTGGCGCTGTTTGCCGGGAGACGCCGCAGCGTTTCTCTAACGACACTGCTGTAATCTCTATGGCACACTTCCGCATCCGGTTACTTCGTGTTTGGATCCGGGTCGGCTGGTATGGAGCATTAAACTCGACTTCAGAAGTGGTTTTTGGGAGTCAGAGGAAAGCGAATTAACTGCAGGGTGATTGTTTATAGCATTTAGTCCGTATTGGAGCAGGAAGGTTAATTGAATCTTAATGAATGGAGGCGCAATTTAACATCAGCTTGTTTCAAGAAGCTGGTACAGGGTATTAGTTGAAATAAACTGTCTGGTGATATGAAATAACCTATTTGTGATAATACATGGGGGCAGAAGGCTCACTGCTCAGACCTTAGTGTCTAAACTGGGTAAATCCTTGCACCATGGGGTCCCCGCGACCCTTCTGGATGGATTCTGTAACATCAGGAACTCTTAAGGGGTCTTGCCCAAATCTCAGGGTTAAGGGGCAGATTCTCAGGGTCACATAGACCCCTTGGTGCTTTTGCTCCCAATAAACTATGGCTGCTATCCCTGCTTGCATGCAGGTAAATCAAAGTAAGTGTATCTTTAACTAATGACAGGTGAAGGCTTTCTATAAGGACCAAAACCAGGTCAATCTGGTTAAAACATCTGGCGAGTCACAACATAAAATATTCACAATGGGCTATTAAAGGGTTAACATTTCAAGAGTCTTAGCGTTGGCTCATTTTGAAAGTTCCGAGTTATGAACGTGTATGCATGATGAGCACAACATCATCTTAACAAAGGGACAATTTGAAATAATGCTTTTTTTTTGCAGGGGGCATTACTTTAAATTTTACGTAAATTTAAAGTAATCCCTAGAAAACACTGAAATATAAATATGAACAAAACATATTTGTTTTCTAAGAGAGTTTGTAGAATTACAGTCTTTCAGGAAAGAGGGAAAAACACATTAATGGTGATTTTTTTATATTAATAATTTTTTTTCTCAATCAATAAAGATCAGATGTTATTAAGGTTGGGTATGGAAATGTAAATGATCAAACAATGACATTTTTTGTCTTTACACCATTGCTACCTGTGCATGTATGGTGCAGATTTCACATTTTAATTGTAATGTATTCTACTGTCAACAGGAGCAGAAGAAGGAAATCATGAGCGAGACTACATCCAGGATAGAAGAAATCCCTCTCATCCTGCACTTGGAAGTATATCCTTCTTGAGTCATGAGAAAAAGAAACGTGGCGGGTACTAAATACAAACGAAGAACAGAACTTACAACGTCATGAATACCCTTTTCACTGCATGGTTTGCGCGTCTTTATGTAATCTAAATACATTAAAAGATACACATGTAAAAAAAAAAAAATTAGAATGTTTTGCTTTGAAGTGTATCGCTTGGATGTCACAAGAAAAAGCTCCGAGATGTGCGAGGACCTATGATATTAAGGAGATACAGCCACTTCAGACTTAGCAGTATTTTATCATGGGACGGAAAAAGAAGACTCTTCATGATTACGCTGCAGAATTCACAGATCTTGCAGTTAAAAGGCACTTAATTGAACATAAGGATTCTGGGGAAACATCTGTGGTGGAAACGTTGTACTGTAAGTCTTGCGAGTTGCCCATGCGGGTCAGAAGAGATCGAATCTTGGAGCACTTGGCTTCTGGCAGGCACTACAGAAATCGCAGGCTTATAAAACAACAAGGGGGCAGGGGACCCCTTCTTTTGTAAGTGTTTTTATATAATATAGAGGAGCTTCCAAAAAAATTATTTTTATAGGGTGAAAACGTTTCAAGAGTTTCAAGTGGAAAATTAGGGAAATAAAACAAGAATTTACAGGAATCTACTACTGTGGTTGTTTAGATGACAAGTTAAGGGAAGGAACATGATTAATATATTATACTGCTGAAGTGTAGTGTGTGCATGAAAAACATCTTTCCCTAAACTTTACTTTTTCTTTGGCTGTTTGCATTGCATTCTGTGAACCCGGGTGCTTCGTCAATGCAGGAGCAGGGCGCTCAGCTGAATAGTTCTAGTTATTCTATGGTTCCTTTAACAAGAAATAGTTCTGTATAAAGAGCCACCGTGTTAAAACCGCAACTATCCCACAAAGTCACCTGTCCTGTCACAGAATGTCATGTATGATTCTGAGAGGTAATATGTTAGGATTGTGTAATGTATACCAGTCTTTGAGAACTATTTGAAAATAGCCCTATTACCATAGCAACCAAATACAATGGCCAGGAAAGCAGGAAACTCCCATTGGTTGATTTGATAAAACATTTCACCAGAGCTACTTTCAGACATAAGATTGTTTTCCTGGGAAGAAAGAAGCTTGTATGCACTCAAGTAAGTGCGCTCAGAAATATGTGTAGCATATTTAACATGTTTTAGCTTATATTTGGGGAAATGTTGATTCCTTAATAAATGTGTAGATTATTTTACTGCATCACTGATTCTTTTCAGAATTGTTTCCCTTCTGTGCATAGATCTACAGGCCTTGGAGGGCACATCCCTATGGCACTGGACTCATCTATGCTTTCTCAGCCTTCGTTTATTATACCAACCAATCACAACAGCACTTGCATTGCAACAAGCACCAACTCCAACATGGCACATTCTCCACCATCGTTCCATCATCCGCCTCTCCTCTCGGGTCACCCGAATGCCATTAGCTCCACCACCAGTGTTATTTTGGGAAGAGAAGACCAAATCCCATCTACCTCCTCCACTCTTCCGTCATTGTATGGTGCCGTCCATATGCAAAATCTATCCGCTTCCTCAAGGCACACAAACCACAGGCACGTTATATCAGAGGCTTCCAATAGTGTTGCCACTGGAGGCCTAAACAGTAGAAAGAGCTCCCATGAAAGCACCATTGGCCTTGCAGTGATCGGCGTTGCCCATGCCAGTAGAGCCCTTCTGCAGATCCTGACAGAGGAGAAAGGGTGCTGCTTGCATTATATTGTGGAAGATCAGGTGTCTGAAGTGGAGAGAGCATTTAGCAATGAGTTATTAGCAAAGACAAGGGTTCTGCAAGAGCAAGATGTGGACATTGTTCTCATGGACCAGAGGTAAGACAGCACCAACTGTACGCTGTGTGTGTATATATATATATATATATAATCGCTTACTGCACAGTTTGTGTACTCTAGTATCAAGTCTTCCCAAGTGCCGATGTTTAAACGCATGCCTCATTGAATAGTTGTCATTTCTTTCTCTGCATGATTAGTGAGATCCTTGGTTTATAGATCCACTAGACCGTTGTTGGTTTGATTGGCATGTTTTCTTCATACCTTTTCATATATTTTTCTCTTCAGATGTAGTAGTTTGAGGGTTTTCTTCCTCATGCCATGAAATGTCAAGGTCCATTTTAAGTGCCAAGGAAAGGTCAAAATGTCACTTTACAGATAACGCGGATGCGTTATTTATTTCACAAAACAGAGTAATGACTCAAGCTCACTGGATTCATTATCCATTATAAAAGGACATTCTGGCTCTGTATAATGTATAGTTGAATTGGTGATGTAAATTTCAAGAAATCTCACTTATATATGTGTGCAAACCAATCTTCTTGCGGCAGAAGCTCATTAAGCTTGGCCCGCCGTGATGTATGGTGAATTTGGTGAGTTAAAACTGCAGATCACCTGCAAACCCAGTTTAGCAGATAATGTGAGTTAGTGACTTCGCCCCATCGTGGTTTCTCTTGAGTGCTGCTGAAGTAAATATAGATTTGATTTGCACAAACTGTTATTAACCTTTTTTCTATTTTATTTTGTGTAGAGTACTAGGAGTTGTCATTTGTTTACCACCTGAAGAAGCAGCCGTGACGGCACTTGAGACCGTACGAGCTGGTAAGCACCCAGGGCTCTGCGTGTGATAAAAACAGAAGATGTTCTTGGGTTGGATTTGAACAGAGATTCCAAACTTCAGGGCTTGAGGGTTACTGTTCCCTAATGCTTTGCAGTAATTAAGTTTATTAAAGACATTTCATGAGTCATTTTAGTTTCCTTTTCGTGGTGTTCCTTTGCTTGACCTAAAGTCTTACATTTTCTCCTACCCTCGTGTAATATTCTGACGTATCGATTTCTGTTATTTCCAGGTAAAGCTGTTCTGTGCGAGAAGCTCTTGAGCACAAATCGGCAAACTGTTGAAGTTTGCTTTGATGAAGCAGACAGATATGGAAGACCTCTGGTGTGCGGCTTTTATAAGTAAGATGAAAAACGTGTTTTAAAAAAATTTATTTTTAAAGAAAGTTCATGGAATTTGAAATCACGCTCGGTCTTTATCCGGTTGCTTTGCGTGTTGTAATTATTGCTGAATAACTCCACGAGCATATTTCTTGGCTTTGGTGCAGGCGTTTTGACCCAGCCTTGAAGTTCCTGTATAAGAAGGTCCATGAGAGCACCGCACTTGGAAGGATTCAGAGGATGTCGACCGTGAGCCGAGTGTATCCCGCTGCTTCTCTAAGTCAGATGAAACTGTCGGGTAATATGTTCAAATTTGTCGCTGTTTTGAAACAATATAGCTGATCAACCAGGGGTCCCAAACATAGTTCTTGGAGACAGCATTTTGGTAGTTTAGTAATTAAAGAGCAATGAACATTGTGTACCACTAAGGATTGTTTTAGGTATAGTGCCCTACAAAACTTTTTTTTTTTTTTTTAAATATACATTAAATACCTCGATACTCTGTTACCAGTGGGAGTGTTTGCTACCGAAAACCCAATTACAACAGTTGGGAGCAGGAACTTTACTCTGCTGGTGGCATCTTCATTAGCAACGCTGGACGTCTGCCATTGTATGTTGTAGACATTGCCCCAAAAAACGGAAATTTGGCATCCCTTCAAAAAATAATACATTTCTTGCATAGGGCTCCCAGGCACCACGTAGTTGTGGCCCTATTTCTTCCGACTTGTCGATGTCCACTTGAGACCTCCGTGACGGCGATCTGTCTTACCTGGGATATTGACTATAAGCCAATAAAGTCCTGTTTGTGTATCAGTGCTGACGTAGGGTTAAACCCCATGCAACATTATGCAATTTACGAGATCTGCCAAAGATAAAGATTTCTTTCCCATGAAAAGTGTTTTATTAACGTTACATTTTATGTAGCCCATTAGGCAATATGTTATTTTGCACAAAAAGCACATGCTGGTTCATGTTACGCTTTCTAGAAACGTGCCTGTTGGTATACGGGAGAGATTAGCCTTCACTAGTTAATTGTAGGGTTTTTATATCTCATTGCAGGGGGGATTTTTTATAATGCGGCCTTATTGGACATTGATATTGTCGGCTGGCTACTTGGTGACGGTGTCCCTGATACGATATTCTCATTGGGTCATGCTTTCTGTCCAGGTAGGTATAACGTTCCTGTACGTGCTTTAGCTTGTTGTGTAGAGGCTGTTTCGGTGAATTGATGTGTGGATATGCGTTTTTTGTTTTCGCAGACATGGCCGCCATGAAGGACGCAGACACCGTTACCATCAACATGAAGTTTTCAAGTGGAACCATTGTCACTCTGGATATCAGTCAGCACTGCACCAGAAGCTGCGACCAGAGAGTGGAGGTAATATTGATTTATTTACCCTCTCCTCTGTGTGCATGGAATATATTACCAGAATGACACTAGATCCTAAATACATTAGCGGGTCTTTAGCGTCAATATGAAAATTGAAAAACTTCCTCATTTTATTGTATGAGAAATACATCATTTGACAGTTTTGTCTATTCGTGCCTATACAGGGATTGTTTACCCTAAATTAAATATCCTGTCGCTTAAAGCAAAACTTAATTCCATGGTTTTCTGCTGCAGGGACGTATGTGACGGTTGCCTTGGTTATACTGGGTGTATAATCATCTCACAGTTCTTATTATATATTCCCTTTTTATATAGCTGGTGGAAAATGATGTTCTTGGTGCCATCCAGGGGAATAACATTAAGGTTATTGTTTTGAGATGTCTGCCTTTTCATGGAAATGTAACCCCCTCGCGTCTGTCCTGTAGTTGCATGGTTCTCAGGGATCGTTGCGTGTGGACAATCAGAACCCTCTGGGAATCATCGAGAACAGCACTTCATTCCCATCACATTCCCAAACGCAGGACGATCGGTACAGGGAAGCGCACACGCAGCTCCTTCGCCATTTTCTTCGAACCATCAAAGGTTAGTGATGTACTAAAAATGAAAGTTAAGCAGCGCTGCTAGCTAATATTAAAAGCTAAGTTCTGAAAAGAATCAATCCAGGACCACGAACCTGCGATGATTATCGGCTGGCACTTTCAATACAAGGAACAGATAAAGATCACTTGACAAGAAAGCAAATATAAAAAGTAAGACGGTAACAAGACACATCGAGCAATGTGTGTCCGAGATACGCAGTCCAGAGCGGAGGCACGGTTTCCTGCGAATTGTCCTGTTAAACATTAAACATTTTGTCATTGTTTTTTGCCTGCAGGCAAAGAGCAGCCGATGGTCACCAAGGAGCAGTATGTTTGTGCCATTCAGGTAGCGGCAGCAGCAGAGCAGTCCTGGAAAAACGGCTCCGCAGTGGATTTGCGCAACGAGGCGGTAGATGTTTCAGTAATCAAGACCGAGATGATATAAATCGGTAGCCGCGTTAACGAAGAGGCTCATGTTTCTTGGCATTCCTCCCTATTGATCTCTGATCGATGTGTCTTGCACTTGTTTCGCAGATCATGTTGCCTAAGCGGTGTTAAAATTGGCCCTGCGGATTCCCCAAATCTTAAGATGTAGCGGCTCGCTGAAGAGGTCAAAATGTTCAGCGCTGCTACATCAAGACTGAAAAGAAAAGTAGAAAAGATAAGTGTCTTCCCTCTCCTGGTTCTAGTCTCTGGAAATGTTCTGATTAGGAAGCTTATTCTTTAAACTGGAAAAGTATTGGCGAACCTTTCTGTGCACGAGCCCAAATGGAGAAGCTGCCCGATCCACCCCAAAACATATTGTGGAAGAAAGGAGAAAGAATAGTCTTTTCTTCCTCTACCTGTAAGTCTCCACCTTCACTCCATCCGGAGATACAAGTAATATTATAGATGAGATCCATGAAGTAATTGTAAGTGTGGCACGGTGTAGAGATAGACGGGTCTGTGAATTAAACCTCCGGTGGGTTGCTCACCTTTCTTGTGCTGAGATGGTTAACGGTGGCCTGTATTTTAATACTGTTTGAACTTTGTGTTACAGGAAGGAAAATGAAAATGTTTCCTCCAGGTAACTGGTTCTCCATTAACTAAACTTATTTTTTGATACTGGAAATAATAAAGAATAATACTTTTTTAATAATATTTATATGTACCGGAAGCTTGCATTATACTATGCATTTAATAGACCAAAAATGTAATCAGTACCTGCTTGTTTCAGGTTAATACTGTATTTTCCCTGCTGTCATTCGCTTTAAACTTGGGTTATGTGCAAATAGTTATTTTGCATTTTTTTTGTGTGCTGCCGAGGTCGGTATTTAAGAGGCTGGAAATCGCGGACGCCGGTTATGTCTCCCTGCATGTAAATAACGTGTCCGGGGAGGAGATCAGGAACCGTTCCCCCTCTTCACGTTCATTCAAGCACTTAAAAGTATTTATTGAATTTAAATTATCTTCTGTAATCCATGTATTTTACGTGTTATTCTGTGTGTCTGTTGCACGACCTTCGTACGTGTTTACATACTTGTTACTTGTAGCATTCTTTTTACCTTCCAGCCTTTACAAAGGTATTATAACCCATAGATGATATGCATTATTTGAATGAAGGGCCTTAAGGGGTCCAGAAAATTAACTGCACCCATACCTGGGTCTGATAAATGGTGCAAGCCTCAAAAAATTTAGTGGTCTAATAGTGTGTAAAATATTTCTTTGGTTATTCAACATAATTGACTAGTTGTAATTGTTGAGCCATGCCACAATATGCCACATAATATAAGGTTGTTGCTGTGAGACTCCATATTTTACTTATTACAGGCCATATCATTACATTTAGGGGAGCAGAATAGAGCCCCCCTCCCAGTGCAGCTCAGAATGATTCTACATGAAGTCTGGGGTCTCTCCATCCGCAATGTGCTTAACATCAACCCCGCATCTGACCCCAGACAGTAGAGGAATACCCAGTCTCCTTGATCTGCAGAATAATATTTTTTTTTGCACTCAAGAACACATCAACCTTAAAGGGTTAATGAAAATCAGCAGCTGAACGCCATGATTATATTCGGAGGGGGGGTTGGTTTCCTTTGTAATCAATAAGTCATTGGCGGTTATCATACATCGTTTCAATCTGTATCCCCGTCACCTTTATTGTCAGAGTATTCTATTCATTTGGTGCTAAATATGAAAATTTTAACCAACCTAAACGTATAGAACTGGCAGAATTATGTTGAATAATCATTGTAACCTGGTATGGTTCCAATTCCAAACGTGCCTTACATCACCCAGAAGAGGATCGCCCCGATATACTGACCTGCCTTACATCACCCAGAAGAGGATCGCCCCGATATACTGACCTGCCTTACATCACCCAGAAGAGGATCACCCCGATATACTGACCTGCCTTACATCACCCAGAAGAGGATCGCCCCGATATACTGACCTGCCTTACATCACCCAGAAGAGGATCACCCCGATATACTGACCTGCCTAACATCACCCAGAAGAGGATCGCCCCGAGATACTGACCTGCCTTACATCACCCAGAAGAGGATCACCCCGATATACTGACCTGCCTTACATCACCCAGAAGAGGATCGCCCCGATATACTGACCTGCCTTACATCACCCGGAAGAGGATCACCCCGATATACTGACCTGCCTTACATCACCCAGAAGAGGATCACCCCGAGATACTGACCTGCCTTACATCACCCAGAAGAGGATCACCCCGATATACTGACCTGCCTTACATCACCCAGAAGAGGATCACCCCGATATACTGACCTGCCTTACATCACCCAGAAGAGGATCGCCCCGATATACTGACCTGCCTTACATCACCCAGAAGAGGATCGCCCCGATATACTGACCTGCCTTACATCACCCAGAAGAGGATCGCCCCGAGATACTGACCTGCCTTACATCACCCAGAAGAGGATCGCCCCGATATACTGACCTGCCTTACATCACCCAGAAGAGGATCGCCCCGATATACTGACCTGCCTTACATCACCCAGAAGAGGATCGCCCCGATATACTGACCTGCCTTACATCACCCAGAAGAGGATCACCCCGATATACTGACCTGCCTAACATCACCCAGAAGAGGATCGCCCCGAGATACTGACCTGCCTTACATCACCCAGAAGAGGATCACCCCGATATACTGACCTGCCTTACATCACCCAGAAGAGGATCGCCCCGATATACTGACCTGCCTTACATCACCCGGAAGAGGATCACCCCGAGATACTGACCTGCCTTACATCACCCAGAAGAGGATCACCCCGATATACTGACCTGCCTTACATCACCCAGAAGAGGATCACCCCGATATACTGACCTGCCTTACATCACCCAGAAGAGGATCACCCCGATATACTGACCTGCCTTACATCACCCAGAAGAGGATCGCCCCGATATACTGACCTGCCTTACATCACCCAGAAGAGGATCGCCCCGAGATACTGACCTGCCTTACATCACCCAGAAGAGGATCGCCCCGATATACTGACCTGCCTTACATCACCCAGAAGAGGATCGCCCCGATATACTGACCTGCCTTACATCACCCAGAAGAGGATCGCCCCGATATACTGACCTGCCTTACATCACCCAGAAGAGGATCGCCCCGATATACTGACCTGCCTTACATCACCCAGAAGAGGATCACCCTGATATACTGACCTGCCTTACATCACCCCGAAGCCTTGCCTTCCTCTGATCACATTAGTGGGTCTCGCAGGTCTGTACGAGACGTCTCCCTTCTTGGAGCAGAAATCATACTTCACGCTCCCTCTCGCTAACTGATTCTTGCTTATTTATTTTTTATATAACGTCTCCTTTTAGTGCTCTTTGAGGATTGGGGTATGATGCGCTATTAGAATAAGGTATGTAGGATGTTTTACTTTGGCTTCTGTATGACACCTGTGGAAAAGGATGAGTAGACCTTCAATAAAATACTAAATGACCGCTGATACCCGGTTTAATTGGCTTATATCTGTTTGTGAATATGTCATGTATTATACTCGCACAATAATAGAAACGCATTATACTCTGTATTAGTGGCTGTTTTCAGGGATTTGGGCACTTTGGGCCGCTCGGTTTTTCCAGCATATCTCTCATATCTGCCAATAGCCTTAGAACCGTAAGAAAGGGCATAATAGAGGCAAAAGTGGAATAAATGCTGCAAAAGGCTGTGGCTCCCCCGGAAAAACGGGGAGTCATTTATTGCTCAGTAATAATAAGTAGAATCCCACAGAGGTGTTTGCTTTAAAGCCTCGTACTTTTATGCTAGAATAACTTCTAGTTGTATTAATATAAGGCAGCTTGTCTACCAGGAAGAACACATCAAAATTTCAGAAGCAATAATCTTGAGCCAATAGTACGTAAAATATATAAAAAATCAGAACGTACCTGTTAAATTACAAACTCGTATTTGCCCAGTACGAGCCTATTGTAGTTTTTCCTCAATTAAAAAAAATAATTTGTATAATAAAATCTTTGTTCAAACCCATTTTGTTTTCATTGCAGCAGCTGGTAGAATAGGCCGTTATCGTTCGCCAGCGGTAATGGTGACGATACGGCTTGAACGAAAACCCAATACCGAGAGAAAATACTCAGCCTGTCGGGAGTCGGTAAGGCAAACACCCGGCAAAACATTACAAGACCAGATTGTTGTTTTATTATGTGACGTTCGAGAACAAAACAGCGATCACAACAAAAAAAAATACATTTCCATTGCTGTTACATTTTAAAAGAATGTATGAACAATCGAGTGTGGAGTACGTGAATTAATACTGCCAAAGAAAGTACTGGATCACCTTGAGGACATAGAATGAGATAGAAAGCATTAAAGTGCTTTTATTAAATAGCTGCAGCAGTTTCGGTTCATCCACGTGTTACCCGGGGTCTCCGCCGCCACGGCCTATGCGGGGTCTGGATAAACATCATACATGTTTTATGGTTCGGAAATCAAAGGATAAATTATTGTTCAATCAACGGCATTAATGGGATATGTATAGGAATGAGCGTGTGCCAAAGGCTCTAGAAATTCCATCCCAATTATGACCGCCTGTGTTCATGGACCAAGAAACCATTTACAACAAACATTTTTCATTTTTATTTAAAAAAAAAAAATACAACTCCTGATTCTTTATGCAACAAAAAAAAGCATTTTATGTAAGCAAACCTCTGCGGTCACATCATTTCAATGTCTATATACAGAAAATCACCTTACCCTGCAAGGCGTTCTGAACAAAATATACATAAAAAAAAAAAGAAAAAATGCTTAAAACATGTTAAATTCGACTAAAACCAAAATCTTTTCAGTGCCAAATGCGGAGCTGCGTGCTGCATTGATATGCCATATGTCTCACTGACGGCACTCAAAAGGTTCAATAATGTATCGCTTACAAAAAGTGAAATATGCGGACCTTTACATTCATAGATTAGAAAAACGGTCATAGCCGTATTAGCCCAAAGTAAAATGGATACGCTCCAGCGACAAGAATGCATATAGTGCTATGTATGGCAAAAACTGTTTAGGTGATAGAGCCCTGATAGATTTCCCTAGGAAGGCGTGGGAAGTATGAACAGGTGATTTATCCCCCTTTAGGTAAAAAACATTAACATCCAAAGATTCCCCAATGTTCTGCCTGTTAAATCAACAAAACATTTAAAACAGATCATCAATGAAATGGGCAAAGACAAGATTCTCCGACAAATCTTCCCTTTTAATGTATTCAACCAAACCTGAACAATTAAAATGAGTAATGTTAGCCGGTATCTATGTTGAGCGGTTAGCGTGAAATATATATATATATAATATATGCTGCATTTTGGTTCCTTTTCTCTCCCCATATTGTGTGCATGTTATTATTACATGAGTTTAGTTGTAGATACACTGGAGTGTTTCCAGGCAGAGTGAGTTCTCTTTCGAGTTTGTAGCAAGTTTTACAATGACCTGGGTTAGCTTGGGCCAGAATCAGTACTTAGTTGGGACAGCGATGGTCTAAGCAAATTTATTAAAGATACTTCCTTACAAGCGTTTTTTCCCCACTTTTGTCCTAAATTTTCCATCGTTAAGGTTTTTTAGTGAGGTTTATATGCAGAAAAGAAAATCATTATCTGGCAGCTTTTATCAATAACCATTTTTAGTGAGATGATTGAAATCTATAACTGCAAGAGCAAAGAAAATGCTAAATATGTGAAACCTGCTTAAACGTTCTCCGAAATGCCTATTTAGAGGACAAACCTTTTAAAGAGAATAAATTTCACTTATGGGTTTCAAAAAAACAAAACAGCAATGTTAAAAAACAGGAAATTGTAAGTAAAATTCTCCAATCTCATATTAAGTCTGAATTTAGTATCAAAAATGGGAGATGCAGCATCTTGTTTAAAATTAAAACCCTACAGCATAAAAGTTTTTTTTCTCCCCCTATTTAACTGAAATATACCTTTTTTTTTTTTTAATGTGATCGTAACTTTTTCTTAAACCTAAAAAGTATTAATTATTGTATGATAAAAGCACAGACTGAAACCGTACATCATATTTATTTTAACACCGTCGGAAATCAGCAACTTTTCCATTTCTGTACAAAATAAAACTAAAAACAAAAAAAAACCAAACTCCAAACCCATCATACTTCTGAATCGGGTTCTTCTAGCATTTCGGGCCGGGGACTTTAATGGCCAACATAATGGGAATTATAGTCCGCCCCAACTGGAGAACTAGATGTCCCGTAGTCCAGATCACACATGATGGATATCTGACGGGTGGAGCGACAGGTTTACAACATCTTATCTTACAGATAAATAAAACACATACAAAACACCAAGGATTAAAGGCGAGGAACATAAATATATACATTGTTTCCACAGGTCAAAGACAGTTCATGCCTCTATATTACAGTTGTGTGTGCCCCTAAAACGCAGCGGAATCGAGACTGACCGGACCTGTTTGCGTTCATGTGCTGGGAACCCCGTTCGAAAGGTGGTCTTAAAAATGTCACACAGAGAACTGAAAAGCTTTGAAAAATACTTTTTTGGCAGGTCATCATGAAAGAGAGTCATCCATTTTTACTCTATTTTTAATACAGTCGACGGCAGACATCTGGATATAGGTGCACCTCCTGTATTTGTGCGACTCCACCGGATCTTCCTGATACACAATTCATCCGACAGTGGGGATAGCCTTAATAAAAGAGAATATATTTTCACTTTTGTGTATTAAATGAAGTTGGCCAACAAGCCTTCCTCTTCCAAAACCTTTTTTTTTTTTTTTTTATAAGACCATCTACAGACAAGTTCTGATGGTTTGATCCAACCAGCTGAACCCCTCAATTACTTTTTCTGATCATGATAACTGTTGGATGTATGCACTCTAATTACACCCTGATTTATTGGGGGGCTTGGCTCAGTTACCAATACAGTCTTGGCTTTTTTTTTTTTTTGTAGAGCTCATGATCTTTACACGGGTTTTTCCGTATCTCTTTTGCCTTTATCAAGATGGACTTATTTTTGGTCTGCTTCATCACTGGTTGTTAAAATATTTTATCAGTTGATGTCATTTTCCGCAAACTCTTCCTTTATGGAGTGCTTACGAGATTTGCAATCAGGTAAATCAAATCCAAAGTCTGCCCAGTCATCTGCACCATTCCGGTTGGGAATGGTGATGGTATGACGCACACGGAAATGTACAGCCTCCATAACACGTTGGCGCTGGAGCTCACCGGAGCTGCCAATGGAGATGGTGGAAGCGTTGCTGCTTGACCGGATGAGCTGCTGTGCTCCGTAATCGTGGCTCTTGTTGAGCTCCTGGATGCCTCTCCATATGATGGTTTTGTAATGCTCTGGGATCTTCAGTGCTCCAAGATCCTAAAAGGGGCAAAAGGAGTGAAAAGTCAAGCTGGAAGCACTGTATAGAGTTTATTTCCAGAACTAACGGTCATGCGCCAACCACACCACAGCCCATATCGCGAAGCCATCACACAAGACAACTCACTGTCCATCGATGAAGGCCAGCAGCTCACAGCTTTATCATTGGTATTCTGCCACGTAGATCAGTTTTAAGGATACGAAAATAAAACTATGTCTCAAACTACATTGAGTGTAATTCTCCTGCTCTGTAATGCTCAGCCATCCTAAATCCTATCGCATAGCAGCGGGAATGCCTGTGTCTACGTATTCCTTTATAACAAGAGTTATCATTCTCACTGTTATCATTGTATTCGATGGACACGGCTGTATAATATATACCCCCAGAACATTTTCTCCCACAATTCACGATCAACCTTCCAGAAAAGTGGACCTGTCATCACTTTATAACACATTAGAAAAGTCTATATGAGGATTTAACATTCCTTTTTTTTTTTTGTAGAATTAACCAGTTTATGAGATTTTTCTAATTCTCCCTGCATGCCGAAACATTTACTCCTTTACTTTTTAGGTGAGAGGAACGTCATCCGGCTACAGATTTTTTATTTATTTTTAATTTAATCTTTATAAAAAAAAATTTAAGTACAAAAAGAGAATAAATTATGTGTTTTGTCCATCTTATTTTAACCCAGAGCCAGCCTTCATGCTGGAGAAATTTACATTAATCTCATTTGCCCAACTCTTGATGAGCCCCAAATAGACCACAGTTTTCCCGGTTTCGGAAAGTTTATGCATTTCTAGAGAGGAGTTTAATGTGTATTGAGCCATACTTTGTTCTTTGAGATAAATGCCAAGACACGTAAGCTAAACTAAAAAAAAAAAAACAAACTTAAAAACTGCTGAATTGTCTATGTTTTTGTTAAAACAACATATAGACACAGGAATATCAGACAATGCCAGAGGCGTGCAGCTGGAGATGATTTATTTTGGGCAGCACCGGTTGCCCTCTAAGCAGCCTAGCCAGAAAACAATTGTTCCTCGATGCATTTACCTCTATAGTTAGGTTCTGCAGGTGGTAAATATTCTGTAAACCTTGTGATGTGAAATATTCGATGCAGTTTGGACACCCCAATCCTGTTAAAAAACTGCAGAAACATAAAAAAAAGAGTTTGAAAAATAAAGCAAGATTAACTTCGAAACATATGATGGGAACTCAAAAGCGTTCGCTCACTGTTCTTGGTTCAGCACTTCAAAAACTGCCATAGATGAAGTGGGATTTATTAACCTTAAAGTGAAAATGACTATATGGGGTGAGATGAGATAAAGGGTGACCGAAACATGTCCACGGCTGTGTTACTCTGGGTCCCGCATGCATCTCTTGTTATACTAAGGCTTTCTATACCCCGGGAAGCATTAAATTGAGTGGTTTCACAGAAAAATGTGGGTTTGTAGGAAATAGCGGTTCTGGGGTAAGGTTCTGTGAGCGGAACGGTCAAAAGGAACATCCCGCTGGTGAAGATCCACATTAAGAACTTTGTCCCTGAACCGCTCTTTATACATAATAGTCCTTAATGTACTTTTTATCGACCCTTTCCTGCGCTGCTACAGTTACATAGTTACATAGTTATATATGTGTCCATCAAGTTCAGCCTTTCCTGTATCTGTTAATTTGTTGCTGTTGATCCAAAAGAAGGCAAAAAACCCCAGTGTTTGTTACAAAAAAAGAAAGAGGTGTGCTAGGTAATAAACAGAATAATGAATTGGGGGATAACCCGTTCAACTAGATACCAAAACCGAAAAGGAAAGCAAGGCCCTGATTATACATATTATGCATATGTGTCATGTCAGTGTCTAGTGATTTATTTCATACATATTAGGGAGGGTTTATTCATTATTGCTTATTTTCATTCATTTACGTTTAGGTTTATGAATGAAAAGTTATATTTTATTATATCATTTATATCTGCGTTTTGCTCTTCGAACCCTTTCTTTCCGCTTTGGTTCCAGTATTTGTTATAAAAAATAAGTTGTACGACCCTAAAGTTAACATTTTTAAAACAGTTCAGCAGTTTTTAAGTGATGCGTATGACACAGTTCTACTTACCTGCATTGTGTACATTTAAAATGTGTTTTTAAATACTTTACTTGTTTTAAAGCTAAAGCAGGGCTGAGAAAAAGAAGCTTGCTTCGAAGAAGTGAGTTTATAAATAAATATGCCTGATTCTGCCTTACATAATGTCCCAAAATGAGCGTCATAAAGTATATTATAAACAAATTCTGGGTCAGCAGAAATTGTGTAAATGAATACATTTATTTTATCCGGTTCTGTGTACTAGGATCTCGAATCGCACAGTTCCCTTTGTAGCGGTATTAACACAAGTGTCTTATCTGGTTGTAGTACATAGAAAACACGAAGCAAGTATCTTTATTTGCTTAATAAATGACTTCCCACCCGGTGGGAATGTATATTTTCAGAAGAGTTCTCCATGGGACTCTCATTCGCGCTCATTCACATAAATGGTAGGTTGTAAAATATCATCATCCTTCCTATTACTAGTGATCGTTACTCTAGAATGTTCTGTAGTTCTCGGTTTATAAATGGAAAAACATGCTGCAGATACTGAAACATATTATTTTCATTCTTTTGGTAGATTCAAACTATTCTTTCCATTTTTTATGTGTGTCATTTACATAGTGAATTGCTAATTAAGGGTGGGTTAGAGTAATTAAGGGTGGGTTGGGGTAATTAAGGATGGGTTGGGGTAATTAGCAGCGGTGTGGCCTGGTGCTGTGGCGTTGTTCACGCAGTTACACGGGATGAGAAAACATACATACAGTTACATGTACCTGACAAGACTGGGATCTGCATTGTACGGAGGTGGAGGAGAGCAGTGTGACCCAGAAACCATGGAGTGAGAGGAATGGCCGCCACTCATTTCTCCATTACTTTGCATATGATTATTGTTCAACATGCCGGGACCTAGACAAAGGAACATGAACAGAAATGAGAATACACTGAAGGCATAACAACTAATACCATAAAGATAATATATGAGGACAGGAACCAGTATGGGTGCCATTACTAGAGATGGAACACAATTCCCAGCAGCATCATACCCCCCAATCTTTTTATTGACTAGATGGACCTCACTGTGTGAGGTGAAAATACAAGATAAGTGAGATAATACCTAATATAATAAAAAAGCAAGAAGAACAAGAAGATGTTCCTTACCCATTGGCCCCAGGTTGGGGCCTGAGTTTGAGCCGTGCTGGTTTGGCTGCCCCACCAACTGGTTGACGGATGGCAACTTGTTGAGCCCTCCATGTATCTTGTTCATTGGAGACAGCACGGGACCGTACGATGACGGAGACTGCAGATGACTTCTGCAAGGAAACAGCAAAACATAAATTGTAAAAGACACGAAGGTACTCGTTATGGGTATGGCACGGACAAACTAATGTTATCTACTGAAGAAGACTAAACGCCACTTGGCTAATGGTTACCTTGGCATTTTAGAAAAGAGGTTTACTGCACTTAGATCATTTAACAATCCCGGGACGGATTTGTGTTTTGAGAGAAGGATATATTCTATAATAATAATACAATTGGTCACAAGGCATTCGTTGCTGCTGTTTGATCACCGTGACATGTTCTGTAACTTGTTACTTAAGTTCAAATTGATTGTAATGTAAACCCCCGTGTAAGAACAGTAACGGGAAGTTCACCTGGCTTCTCGTCTGCTTCCTTAGGGATTATACGTCCATGAATCTCCATGTTACCCTGAAGTGGCTATTGCTGCAGGTCTCATCCAAAACCACTGACCTCTTTCTCCAACTGTTCTTATCAGGAGAGGGGCCACCAGGCTATGTTTACATACATGTCGTCATGTGACCTCTGGAGCCATCTGGGATAAGAATAAGCCGCTTTCCAGGCTCTTCCCTTACCGTGTCCCTTTGATCTCTATACACACGCATTCCACGCAGTCTTGTTCTGGAGATGACTGGTGTGTCCTCCACAATCATACAATATCTCTTCATGTCACAAGACTCACACAACTAGTTATTTTATGTCTATTAACCACATGTCCCCATCCTTACTGTCTCTGCAGAAGCTGCTGTTGCTGTTGTCTGTAAGAATCAACCAGTTGCTGAGGCACCAGCTCCACCAGCTCCAGGCTTTCTTTGATCTTCATAAGGATTTCAAAGTTCTCCCGGCCACGGACCTGGACAAGGAGAAACATATGACATATAACAACCATATCATATACACACACACACACTAATCCAAAACAATTGCTGGCATCATTTTACCCTGTTGTATAATTTTACATAGCCAGGGGTATAAATACAAGAGTCCCTTTTAGAGGACACCATGTCCAAATAAACCATCACTACCTCCAGACAGGAGGGCAGGAATGTGTCCCAATGCCCCCCTCAGATATGTTAACCCCAAAGCAGCTGCGAACAACAACACAGGGGAAGATATAGGGATTTTCCTTACAGGTAAATAGTAGATCTCCTCTTCTCCATGTCTCCTTTTCTTAATGTTGACACCCAGCGATGGAACTCCCTGCGGACTCTGCTTACATGCTGCAGTTGAGCAAGGAATTGGTTAGTTACTCAAATACACTATTTTATTACTTTTTTTTAATACTTTTTACACTACTAAACAATGTAGCAGCTTGGGCACTAAAAGTTAATGATGGTATCGTTAGGAATTAAAAGGCAATCTATAACTTTTCCATATAATGTATATTGCGGTGACTTTATTAAGACTTTATAGTGGGCATACATTGAAAATCTGTAGT
Source organism: Spea bombifrons (assembly GCF_027358695.1). NCBI lineage: Eukaryota > Metazoa > Chordata > Amphibia > Anura > Pelobatidae > Spea > Spea bombifrons. The sequence continues at coordinate 7,365,807 of NC_071098.1, forward strand.
TTAAGGTGGGTTATCTTCTGAAGAGTTTGTTGATGGCTATCACTATGATTGTGTTTGTTCATTACGCACACACACAGGTGTGTTACCTTGGCATGCGTGTGCAATGGTTTAACAATGTGTGTATGAGGCAGGAAGATAAAGACACGCTCCTGAGGTTCTCATTATTGGCACCAAGGCACTTGGGACTCTCATGTGTTAAATCCCTTTAACTTTCCCATGATGTGAAACATCTTATGTGCTGTTCACTTACTGCGCTTGTTTGCGTTTCCGTTTTTGGCAGCCGTTTCATTTAGAGCTGCTTGTTCTCGGAAGTGATCTTCATCGGCTTTGCGGTCTCTGCCGGGACAGGCACATATGCGACCTTCAAATGACCTTCTCCCCAGTACTTGCCCACTACACAGCAATAGAAAAAATACAAACTATATTTCCTTTAAGATGCATTACCCAGTCAGGACAACTGCGATTTGTACACAACATACGAGTTAAAAATATGGATACAGGAACACCGGTTTTGTTAACCTGGAGGCCATTATTGACGGCCACATGCAGTCCATGGGTCACCAGCTACACAATACTCAGTGGCCTGATTGCTCAATAGGGCGACCAAGCCCCCTGGACCTACTGCCCTGGTCCTAGTTGGTCTAGACCACAATACACCACTGAAAATACTCAACTAGAGATTTACAGAGTGGGTTTAGTTAGGCACCAATTCCTTGCGCCATTAAGTTGCTTCATAGATGTAGTTGGGAGCACTTGGACGAATTTCCAGCAATAACTGTAACAACTTCAATGTTCTATTCAGTCTTCAACTGGATTTTATTGGACCGCCCTCTGAACCAGAGTGATACCAACTTTGACTAAAGACTTCATGGGGTTTCCTAGGAGGGTAATTGGATGGCAGGTATCTGAAGGTGAACCCTGGTGCCATATTGATTTGAAACGGTAACTCAGCAGATATCAGCAGTATTTACTCTCTACTATGCAACAGTTATCAGCCGTAACATGAATGTCAGTATACATTAAACATATGGGATCCGCTGGAAAATAAATGTGCAAAGCTGATCATCATTACGTGATCTGAACGTAACCTTGTGTTTTTCTTAAGCGCATTCATCAAGCAGCGTATACCAAATAGAGACAATAAATAATAATAATAATAATATTAATAATAATAATAAAACCAACTCACTCTCTTGTCTCCAGAGTGATAATTATCAGAATCGGTCGTCTGTTCATTCCTCCGACGCAGCTGCTGTTACACATAAAGTTGTAGAGGATGGTGGTAAACTCTGTGCCAACCTGATCAGGTGTTGAAAAAGGGAATTATTGAAGTTAATGACAGCTGGGGTCTCCTGCTGCATCCCCTCATATATTTTACACGTTTATACTGATTCTTGCCATATATTTTAATCAACTGTGATGCCAGAAACAGAGCAAAACCCCTAAAGTGACATTTTGCACAGTGACTATTCAAAGTTTGTACACTAGAGGGAGCTATACACAAGTGTATATTATATACAGCAATCACAGCGCCGGCGCCTTCTTACCCAACGCTTAAATAGCGGCATACGTATAATTCCAAGGGATATCCGCGCACGCACCTAATGACAATTATTACTGATAATAATACCGCTTACCATACTGACACTAAAATGGTAGAATATACAAAGAAAAACTAATAACACAAACCAAAAAATGACACTTTTCCAATGGCAGGAGGGTACTTGCTGTTTCATCATTAACACATAAAATGCCAGCCATTATACTTAATGATTCAATCTGAAGAAACATTGTAGTGGCATCCAAATCATTAAAGGGCGTTCATAGCGTAAGAGGAATGATCTCAAGACGGTTACCTGCGGTGGTTCATAGGGCACCATAACACTTTGCCTTCCGGTAACTGGGTCGTCCACATACTGGGCCAAGTTATTTCCTTCTACACGTATGAGATGACTCGCGGGTGCAGACTGACCTAAAATCACAGGATAAAGGGTTATTATTATGGCTATTTTGTTAAAACGTAGCGATAATTAAATGCATATTAAGCACTGTACAAACAAATAACACTTAACTGACATTATCTGCACAGCTGGACCCACCTGGACATGGCGTACTGCTGCAGGTGGACCCTGAAGGGATATACGGTTTTAGGTGCGATAACTGCACCTACTATACATCTACTACTGAGAGCGATGACCTTCCTCAGTAATGGCTAGCCCACACTCTCTAACCCACTTTGAAAGCCCCCTTCTCCTTGTCATCATTGAAGTTCTTACCATCGTTGAAGTCCCGTCCCAGCTCATGGTTGGGGCAGCGCTTCACCACTTCGGTTACGTGTTCTGCCTTCTTATAGACTGGCATTGCCCGGATGACGGTGCCAGGAGGAGGTGGGCTGGAGACTTTGATCTGAATGGGACACGTTTTGGCAATCTGGCAGTAGAGCTTCTTCAGCAGCGGAGAATACTGCAATCAAAGATGAAATTGTGCTGTTAGAGAGGTAGCAACGTGTCACAGCGATCCAAGCAGAAGTAGGAGTAGGACATGTTTGTCCTGTAGTGAGAGTGTCCGCTGATTAAACCATCTCACTTACTATATGCAAGTGAAGCAATAAAAAAAAAACCTTTATAAAAAATAAGAAATGTATCAACTAAACCTTTACGGAGGATAAACCTTCCAAGGCTGACATTATATCAATGTGTCCAGAGGCATGTTGTAACATTGTGGTCTAGTAATTGAGGTTTTAATTCATGTTGAAATTGAAATTGTCCGCATGTGGCTAATTTTCACCACTTACAAAGCAAAATTAATTGTATCTATGACCCCACTTCTCTGTCCTTATATGCTTTTTTGTTAAAAAAAAACCTATACAATCCTATTTATTGTAAAAACTCCAGTAATTCAAATATTTATGCGGAAATCTAATCCCAAACAAGCCCATTCTAAGTGGTCTGCGTTGTTAATAGTACATCAATGGGCGACGTGTAGTCTTTGATTTATTCCAAAGTTTGCTTTACACTTTGATTAATAAAGCGCGCCTTTTATTCCATGCTTTGACTCCCAGAGTGAAGGGAATAAATAGATAGATATATTTATTTTATATTTCTTTAAAGATTATCCTCGAGCGTGTCAGGACAGGCAATATACCTTAAAAAATGATCCCAAAAATTCACCTGGAGCTAAAAAGGGCCTTTACGCACCATTTGGCTCATCGTTGAGATCTGCCGAGACAAGTTCAGAGAAACTCGATGTTGATTATGATTGAAAATTAAAAGGACTTGCCTTGGATTTTGTTAGCATGTCTAAAGGACGGTTCCAACCACCTGGTATCTCTTAAGTGATTGTTCCTTTTTGTCATTATATGCTGTATTATTCTTCAAAATGCTATCAGAACATGACGGGCCTGCGGTGAGGCCAAAAAGGTATATAGGGTTTCTTTTTGATACCCTGCCCCACCACTGGGCAGTTAGCAAAGTGTAGAAAGGATCCAGTAAGGGGGAAGTACCACCTAAATGCTACTCTAGACACACACCGGGGGTATTTGTAAATTTGACAGTGTACCCATCTTCTGATGGCGACTTCCAGCAGGATGATGCACCGTGTCACAAAGCTCAAATCATCTCCAACTGGTTTCTTGAACATGACAATGAGTTGGCTGAACTCCAACGGCCTCCACAGGTACCAAATCTCAATCCAACAGAGCACTTTTGGGATGTGGTGGAGGGGAGATTCACATCACGGATGTGCAGCCAACAAATCTGCAGCGACTGCGTGATGCCATCATGTCCTATGGACCAAAATCTCTGAGGAATGTCTCCAGTACCTTGTTGAAAGTCTGCCACAAAGAATGAAGGCAGTTCTGTAGGCAAAAGGGGGTCCAACCCGGTCATAGCAAGGTGTACCTAATAAAGTGGCCAGTGAGTGTATATCCAAAAACATAAGGCGACGAATTAGAAGTAGCACGAGTAGCAACTATGAAGCGCTTCTTCAGGACATACAGTGTAACACTTCATGCCATCAGACTCCCATCATCACATCATAATGGACAAAGATATACAATTAAAAAAAGATACAGTATCCTATTATACATTTATACATTTCCCTACCTATCACCTGCGTACGCTTCATCAACAAATGTATCATACAGTAAAGAAACCTCCACGGGTGACGGGTAGGAAGACAAACGGGTCCATTTTATTAGATGGTATATTTCACGTGTGATGATAACGTTTATACACAGCCCTGCGTCTACTCTTTTGTGTTTTTTGGTGAACTTCTTGGCGCACGCAGCTACAGATAGAACGAAATGAAAATGTTTGTGTTCATTGTAAAACAACAAGAGATGCCGGCTCTGTATGTTGTTGTTGAGATTTAATAATATATCATGTGTTTGATGTCACATCTATGATAACAGAGCTTGGGCAGAAGCGGTGTTAAAGATCTGACGTATCTCCTCCTGGCTGTAGAATCCACCTACCTATTGTTTTTTCTTTCTTCCCAAAAGGTTTTGAAGGAACCTCCAACGGCAGCTGGAATAATTACTCATTTATAACAAGTCTTTGCATAGCCTGTTTGTTATAATGCCTGCCGTTCTCTTAATTGTTATATCTGTAAGTGTGGCCTACAGACTTCAGCTGGAAACAATGTATTCTGCAACCAGGGAACCAGACACATCACACCTGGATAGCTGCCAACGTTCTTAAATATTCTGGGACAGTCCCATTAGTTGAGCTCTTGTTCTCAGGAGTGCTAGAAACGCAATGCCCAAATCACCGGGACCGATGCAATACTGTGTAATGGTTGGTAAGTAGACATGTGTTAAGATATGTCTCCCAAACATATTCACCTAGGGGCCCAAAATATGTCCCCATAACACCATTAACAAATACGTCTGCCTGCTCCTGCGCTTGATACATCTTACAAGCACTCTGTTATATTTGATGATACTTTGGGGAAAAACATTTCTCAGAAATGGAAGCCAGTGACTCTACAGAACTACGGGGCAGAAAAAGGAAGGTAGTTTACCGCTTGGATGGAGATAGCGGAGGCATAAACATAGTTTGACACGTCACGCGTCTCGATTTCAACACGGAAGAGGCTGCTATTTACAATCATCTGGAAAACGGTCCGCGGAACCCCACCAGCTGATAATTCTCATATATGGCAGGCTCTGTTCCTCTGTAATCAATCTTCTCCCTGCCTGTGAGGCGTAGCCTACGTGTAACACGCGGCTAATTGATTGAATGATTGCCTATTATGTCCGTCAGTGTCATCCCGGCCTGGGGGGCCGTAAGAAACGCGTAGACGTAAGCTTATGCTTTACGGCAATTAGCCACTAAAACGGGACTTTGTTTTGACTTCATCTATGATTTTTTCATGGCAGAAAACGGATTAAAATGAACCAAAAAACTACCAAAGAGACGAGAAAACAACAATTATTATTTTCATTTTTCAGATTTGTCCCATACGTGTCACGCGTTAACTGCAGGATATTTTTTTTATGATTAATTATGACTAATTATGGCGCCGGAAGAAAGTTTGTTCGGGCAAATTTTTTTTTATTCGTATTTAATGAAATTTGTCTTCTGTACGGACTAAATTCATCCAACATTTTCGTTGTTAAGAAATCTCATTCGTCCGTCCGGTTGCCATGGAAACAGTAAATAATAGCAGAAGTTGAATTAAAATGGCGAGATTTTCCTCCTCTTAGTGCAGTTAAAATGGCGGCAGCGGTGGCGAAGATTTTCGTATTGCACACATTTTTAGTTTCTTTCGTCCAATGTTTCCATTCGTCTGATACGACACGTATTCCATACCTCCCAACAGTCCCGTTTTTTTGTTTAGTTTTGTTTTTTGACCACTTCCAGAGTCCAATTGAAACAAAGACTATATGATTCAATGCAGACATATGTCTAATCCTCTTAACAATGTATCATGAACAATTTTGGGGAAATTCTTAGTGGCCAGGTGCTAACGCGCAGTCAAAGGACCTTTTTATGTAGACATTCCCAGACAATCCTGAACATGCCCAGGAAATAAAATTTCCAGAAGAGGAGATGTGCGTTATAGCGAGTTCTGAGGTAACACATTCTCTCATTATGCCATGTTATGACACGGATAAACCTCCGCTAAATAGCGATCCATTTGCCCCCAGGAGAGAAAAAAAGCTACAGTCCAACACAAACATGTTTCTACTGTTAACCTCCTCGTGTTGTAACAGCTCTGAGATCTTCCTCAAATATCCTTCAACAATAACATCAACTTAAACCACACATATTTGCTTCGTGTTCCACACTAGTTTTGTACGACGTCCAAGTTACAGCATATTGTAAAATATAAGGATGACTGAAGAACCCCTCGTAAAACCTTGGAGACAAAACATGGAGTATCCTCCAAATCAGGAAGTGGCCGCCAAAGGTTAAATTGTCCCAACAGGTAAATTATGCGTTTCGGTCCCTTAATTCCATAGGATACAACCTTTCCCCTTCCTTAATTATAATGTAGTGGTTGAGTGTCAGGAACTATGTCCTCCTAACAAGCATGAAAATAAGTACTTATTATTATTCAATTCAATGTACAAAACCGCAGTAATTTCCACCTCGTTTCTGCTGGCCAGGTTCTACCAATACGTTAAATCTCAAATTAGTTTAATTAAATTATTACATAGCAAAATAAAAAAAGGGAACCACTTAAGACCTGATGGAAGTCCCACCAAGGTGGATCTAAGGTGGCTTTTTAGAATTTCCTATATTCATTTTTATTTTATTTTTTTATTTTTTTTTTTACTTTATTTGTGATCGTGAGACAGATTCATGTTTAGTAAATGTACTTCTTGCTGCTATATGATTACTTAGCTTTTAGATTAATAAATAGCACAAAACCTATGTAAAACATATAACCCATATATTCCGGGTGTGGACACATTGTTTCAGCGCAGCCTTAAGTGTCAGAAGTTGTCTGAAGGAGCTGTCCAGAGTATTTAACCTGCCGCTGCAGCGCATTAACCAAGATCAGTAGCAAGCGGAATACCCCAATGATCCCCTGTCAGGTTAGGGCAGATCAAAAGAAATGGGAGATCCACTCAGTACCTGTCTTCTCCTCTGTTTGGCATTACCTATTTAAAAGCGATAGATAGATAGATAGATAGATAGATAGATAGATAGATAGATAGATAGATAGATAGAGAGATAGATAGATAGATACAGAGATAGACAGTTAGATAGAGATAGATAGATAGATAGATAGATAGATAGATATCATAACAAGAACAGTACCAAAATGTTAATAAATACAGCTAACTCCCATGATCTGTAATCATGTTAAAGGTATTTTTAGGCACTTAGGTTCAATTACCGATATGCTATACTACGGAGTCTGCTTTCAGTCCTGAAAACAAACAAGGAAATTGGGCAGCCTTTCGCTGGAGAACCGCTAGCTGATGTGTTCCAACACATCTCCAACTGATAAAATAGTAGTTATCTTCGGCTATTGACGATGCAGCGTCTAGACTTGTCTGTTTTGGGGTTTTCTTATTCCATTTTTTCCTTTCTTAAAGGAAATAATTTGCCCAAACAATTACATTTTCCCACCCGTTCCACCATAGTAACCCCCCCCTCTCGCTAGCGTACATTCCATCCTGCGCTGAACTAAACTCGCCTAGGAGTTGAATCAATGGATCCCAACGCCGCCACCGACAAGGCAGGAGGGCGCGAGAGAAAAATGCAGCCGTAAGCTGTTAATTTTTTTTCTTTTGCACTCCTACCAGGCAGCTGTATTTGTGTCCCGGGACAGGTTTGGACAAGATAGCGGCACAGAAGTGATAATAATATGTCTGTCATTGTACTCCGGCATGTAGCATCTTGCAGACCGCAAACACCGTTAACTGGCTTGAGTGAATCTGTCAAGACAGATTCTGGAATACATGAGGATTGCGGTACACAATCTGAAGGCTTTACTAACCATCCCGGGTAATTTTACCTTTTTTGGTACTTTTTGGAAGTGTAATGTGTACGTCTTGAATCAGAAGACTCGTGGACTTCAATTAACTGAAATAAGTGAATGTTTGGGATTATATATAAGAAAACCCCCAATGAATTCATATCTACTTGTCTACGAAACCATATGTTAGTCCATGAGATTCAGTAACTCCAAGTAGACCCAGCAGTATGCCTTTAAAGGTCCGCTCCAAACCCATTTCCATATAAAATACATATTGGAGTCCAATTTGCATGGGCGCCAATGCATTTTACTGCATGCAAACTGGTGCATAGATTCTTTATTTAAAGGAGTTAGAAAATTAGACCTCTGTCTCATTTGTCTCCTACCCCAGGTTGCCTCTAGTGAAAGAAGGAAGGGTACTTAAGTAGGTTTAGTTGCACCGCCATTGAAGTGTCTTTCTTACTTTTCTTGAGGTTTTGATGATTTTATTTTCAAAATTATTTAGTATTCAAATTATTGCGTCTGGGGACATATGACGGATATCCATTCTACTGAGTGTTTACTCAGGAGGGGACTTCTCAGCAGGGGCATATGGTCCACTGCTATCGGGCCTGCCACTCTGAGTTCATACCGCTGTGAGTGAATGTATGTGAATGTGGGCCCTCGTATTTTGGATGAAAATTCTTAGCTCATTGCTTCGTTTTCGTCCGATTCTTGGGGGTTTGGCTCTGTTTTTGTGGCTTCGTACGAATCGCCAAATTTCCCAAAATTCAGTAAATTTGCAATCTGTCCAAATTTGAATGCACAAATCTAAAATATAGATTATTTCTAGGAAATATTATAAAATTAACTAGATTTGTATGTTATAATGAGGCATATGTTTAGTAATTGTGAACGTTGTGTGTTTTTGTTACTACTTTTCTACTGTGTGAATAAATATTCTTGCTTGCAGTAGCAATGCAATAGAAAAAAACAAGTTGAAATTCTCAAAAGTCAATGTGCCACTGTTACATACACATTATATATATATATATATAGATAGATAGACATAATATAGTATAGACTTTCTTCATCTTCATGACAACCTGCTGGTCTAGTGGGTAAGGCAGCAAATTCTATTTCCTACACAACTACTAGAACCTACATGTTCTCCATGCATGGATAGCATCATTAGCATGACATCATAGCACAACAAATAAATTGTGTATGACGGTTCTTTATCAGGGGCAAAAGTAGTTATGCCTTTTAAAAACGTGTTTTCAGTCACTTTAACATGGCACCTCCAACATATATACAATTTGTCATGCTCAGTAAACCATTAAATTCCACAAGAAGCTGGAGAGATGGCGTGAAAATTGCAGATTTTATTTCAGTTTATCTTTAGAACATCATGATGACCTCGCCGATCGTGCAGTACGAGACCTGCGGTCACACACAAACAGGATATTGTTTTTGTTTTTTTGGCTGACACAAAGTTGCAAATTCTCGTTGTGTATACAATACGCTCACTGCTTGAAACAATAAATCTTCCGGCTGACAAATTGCCCGGCACCTGCCGTGCTGTCAGAGAATAGGAGGCTGTAACTGTAAACCTGGCTGTAGGGAGGAAGAGTCTTTACGATCCCAAATGTCGGTGCTTGTTCCTTCAATATTACTCCTTGAAACAAACTCATCACGTCAAATGAGCTCTGCACTGGACAACACTCAGGACTGTCGGTCCACGTTTTATCTGCCTACAACTTCTTAATGTTCCAGTGCAGGTTTGGGAGTCAGCAGCTAACACAATTAATGTTCTGGGAAAATGTCCCACACGCAAAGCGAAAACTATTTCCATAGCCCAAAATATGCATATTGACACAAAATGAAAAAAATACCGGTATATCATAAATGCTGGAGACTAAGTGAGAGTTTGCACTGTATCCAATATGGAAGTTTAGAGTGACCCTGGAGCGCGACCTGCATAGTATGCTTGACACTGCAGTCTATGAGAGTTTAGTTTGCTTGGCATTTGGGGATAATCACTGAAAATAATGGTGGGCTGATGCACTAATGGTTGTTTTCTTTAGCATCTGAAAACCACAGGAGATACAGGGCCATTTTATAGCCATTGTGGTTATTTTTGGTGCAGAGTGCTGTTTTCTTCAGCATTCAGACAGTGTCTGTAGTGACCAAAAGTACAAAACTACAAGACTAAAAGGTTCATTGGAACTCCTTGCACAAAATTGAGCTGTGCTGCCATCTAGTAGGGATCCTGAGCGATTCATGCACCTCCAATGGTTACTGGAAGTGGACTACACAGAAGAATAAATAGACCAAATCAGGAATTTGCACAAGATTCTACAATACATAAGGTAAGCTTATCCTGCTCACCTATATAACTTGGCATTATATTCACGGCCATGTCTTCTCTTCTTGCACGAGATACTCATGATCGTTGGGTTGCTGGATCTTTCTACTCCCCTGCCAACTCCCGGGTAAGTGGACCATTGGGCTGCAACTATCCATATGTTAAAATCCATACATATCTGATATATGGCAGACTGCCTCTGACAGACTACACTTTCACAAGATGAGTAAGTTATTACAAGTGTAAACATGTCTTTTATTCCTTTTAATTGTAAGCTCACGAGCGGGGGCCTCAGAAGCCCACCATATCTGTATGAATAAATGGATCTTTGTTATGACATCCCCTGCATGAAAAATACTTGAGGGTCAGGGAAGGGCAAATGCATATGAGGAGGGGGCATTCTGCGGAATCCCCCCCATGCATTTCCAAAAGCAACACTGTGACAATGTAAAGGGGCCGCTCAACTATCGTAAGCATTAAAGTGCAATTCAATATTTTTTACGGGACACCTGCTATGACTCTAGTAGGTCAGCAAATCTTATGTAACAAAGTAATTAGCATCTGACATCAAGCAAAACTACTGCAATGATGTTTCAGGATTTACCAAAACAGACATCTGGGCCTCTCATGTGTATCACTTTCACAAAGTGCCTTATTTTAGTGACAGATGCAATGAGGCTTAAAAATGAAGAGTTCCAGTGTGTGTGAAACCAAAAAGCTTAATATAGTGAAACCATACATCTACCACAATAGCAGCGAGTCCATTAGATGGAAAGTCAAGTTGTGTCAGGTATATATATAAACATTATAAATGATAATAATAATAATAATAATAATAATAATAATAATAATATATATATATATAAATTATATATATATATATATATATATATATATATAAGACAGTGGCAAGAAAATGGGAATTAACCTCTTGGAATTACCTGGTTTTCTGCATTATTTGTCCCAAACACAATGTATCTTAGCTAATAACACAAAAATAATGATGAACTGTCATGTCTTTATTGAACGCACCCATTAAACATTCACAGTGCTGGTGAAAAAAGTAAGTGAACCCTTGGATTTAATAACTGCGCAAACCTCCTTTGACAGCAATAATCTCAAACAAGCGCTTCCGGTAGCTGCGGATCAGATCTGCACAACATTCGGGAGTAATTTTAGACTATTCATGTGGTCCCCTATGAGAACTACATAAGCTTGGCCATATTCCTAGGATATCTGGCTCTGTTGATGTAATTCCAGAACATTTTGGGTTAATGGGTTAAGGTCTGGGCTCGGATTGGGTCTCCATTTGTAAACTATTTGTTTTATTGTGGACTGATGAATATGTAAACTCTCTGACATCACTTTCCAACTTTATGCAAATGAACAATTCTTGATTGTAGGTCTTCTGAGATTTATTTTTTGTGAGGCATGCTTCACTTTAGCAGATGCTTCTTGAGATTGGCAAACTCAAAATGTTTCAGTGTTTCTTTTATGTCAAAGTTACTCTAAAGCACTCCTCCAATCCCATTTCCTCGACTGGACTCCTGGTTGCTAACTCCTGACTCCAATTAGCTTTTGTTGAAGTGATCACATACTTTTTCCAACCCACACTATCAATGTTTCAATGATGTATTCAATATGGACAAGAACAATAGAACAATGTGTGTGTTATTCCTTAAAACAGATTGTGTTTGTTCATTATTGCAACTTAGATGCGCAAAATATTATGTTTAAAGACACGTTTATACATAAATGCTGGTAATTCCAAAGGTTCACCAGCTTTTTCTTGACACTGTATGTATTGTGAGTGCGCTTTTCAGAATATGCATGATTCTAATGTTATTGAATCACACAGCAAACTACACGAAAGAACAATTCCTGTAGTGACTATTTAAGATTGCATCTGTACCGGCACACCGCACACTGGGTTCTATTCACTAAAGGGACACAACACCGACAATGCCCTTAAATATGAACATACTAACGATGAACCCTTTTAATTATAGCTTTACTGTGTGTGTTATGTGTAAACCCAGAAATTTAATTACGCATAATTATTATTTTGGAAATCTAAATATAGGCCATATTTTCTGTTTTGTAAGTAGATTTATGTATAAATATGAAATGGCTATTGTGTACCCGTATCCATGAATATAGACACACCGAGGCCCTCGTTTATTAAGGATATTGCCATATAAGAAGTATACCTAAAAAAGGTAAACAATGATATCTGTCAATCCTTAACAAGCCTGTACAGCGTTCTGCAGCATCCCGTTCTGATAGCTCCCAACAAGAACACCGGATTTTTGCATGTCTCATCATGTATGCCAAAGATTACGTTTTCACTCTTCTCTTGAGAACACAAGGGGGGTTTAGCATGATGAAGAAGTGCCAAAAACCTAATTTTCAGTTTTTATGCCACCTCTCCTTCCCACAAAGAAGAAAAACAAAATTCGTACCCGGGTTTATTTAGGTACAGGGATTTATTACATCTGAGCTGGCTGAAGAAAGATAAATCACTAAAAAAATGCTCTTTGTGAATATTAGAACCAGCTTCGGAGCGGGGTTGTTTTTAGACGTTCCAATATTGTGTATAAGTGTATCTTACGTTGCTGACTCTATAGGGAATGAAACGGTGTCATGACCCTAAAACAACACATTAGTTGAGCAAAGACAAGCAGTATTAATAGGAGTTTCCCTTTGCTCCGTGTTTGTCTGCAAGCGCTCACCCAGCCAAAGAGTCACCTGTCAATGGATTAATGCCTGCAGACTTCCAAACATGGAACCCTCAGGGAGACGACACGAAGAAGTCTAGACAAACCCAGGTCATCTACTAAACTGTCACTGTTTTTAGCTCAAAGTAGATACGAGGCCTGTCCTCATCTAAATTGCTTGCTGTTTGCCCATTTGATCAACCATTTTTAGTGTTATTATGAATCAGCAACAAAAAGTACTTTTTTTACCGCTAAACTACTTCAAGGTGCATATTTTAGTGCATCATTTTTCTTTATGAAATGTTCCAATGTCCAAATAATAGACTGCCCTTGAGTACCAATTATATTGTATAGATTGTAAGGTGGTTTGAGCAGGGCCCTCCTCACCTGTTTTCTCTGTAAGTCAATTTGTTATGTTACATACTAATTGTTATGTCCTGTCCACCCATTGTACAGCGCTACGGAATTTGATGGCGCCACATAAAACAATAAATAATAATAATAATAATATTTAAGAAGGATGTTGCCCTGAGTTTGATCTGGCTACGCTCACCATTCTGCATTAGAATTATTTAAACCTGGACTTGAGGTTTAGCCCTCCACCTGCCGCTAAGGACCTCCACGCCAGCACACTAAATGTCTGGAATATGGATACTTTTTTGAAGCAGCTCTTGATTTTTTTTTATTAATCATAAGTAGCACTTGTTACAAGAAAGGTTGAAGACCCCAAAATGAAGACATCATAGCTACAGACCCTCTAATCCTAATCTGACACTTTATTTAGTGAAGAGACAAGAGTATTGTCTAACAGGAAGATGGTAACACTATCCACTGGCTTCTGATGTTACCATCCAATGAAGCAAATCCATATTAACCTCCTTCACAATGTCATGACAAGTAATGCTATTTTGACTACGCAACATTACATCATAACGCGGAGCGATGCATTGAGGTTCGGGGGACCTTTGTTCTAATGATGTTGCCTTTGAAGTTTTAATGTCCACAAACGGTTTTAACGACTAACCTTCCTGTGCCCTGGGCATCTAAACCTTTAGAGATCTTACGTTTAGAACTGTTGTGCTTCAAAACAAAGATGTTGTCGGTAAGCATAGAACAATACGACATATTGCCTATTCATCAATATCCACAGGTTCAGAATTAGTCTGGTGACTGGGGCAAAAACATTAGTCAAGCCCTTTACTCGTTAGAACAGCTGACATGTATTATTGCTAATTTTTTTTTTAGTAATAATGCAATATTAAGCCTGCTGCATCCATGAATGAGAACCTGTAACAAAGTCTTGAAAAGGTAGTTCATGCATTCTGAGTAGAGTATAAAATAAATGTGTTTCCAAAAGAAATCCTTTTCGTTTGCAATATTATTTTATACTACACAGGGTTTCTGTAATAAATGCTCTTGTGGTCCACCTTCTGAATTCAGATGCAAGGTTTGTTCACTGAACAGCGTATTGCAGGTGAATCGAGGTGAAGGTGAGTGTCCCCATCGGTGACATCGGTTCCAAGTTTGAATGAAGCACTGGGCCAAGCCAATTCGGACATCAAATAAACCACTGCCCAGCCTCCTCCGACCATCGCCTTTACCACCTTCCACACACATATAGCTTATTAAAGAGGACCCAGGACTTCGATCAAGGCAAAAATTGGGAGAAGAGCTGAGGATTGATAGAAAGGGAACCTATAGGGATCCCATATGTAAAACCTGCTTTTTACAGAATCCAACACTGCTGTATCCACATTATCCGTCTTCACTGCTAGTTAGCAGAGTCATTATTAGTACAGAACAACTACATTAATAGAATTTTCCAAACAGTAAATGACCAATGACAATGATCTGGACCATTTTCAGCCAAACCCCAGATTCTTCAACACTTACTGTCCGGATGATCCCCTCCTTTGGCCAGGGCTCAGCAACCCTCTGGCACTCCAGCTATCATGAAGAACATCCCCATCATCCTCTGATAGCCTCAAGGCATCAAGAGAGTTTAAATTCACAGCAGGGCCAGAGGTTGCCGATTCCTGCCTTTTTACAAAATGAATTAAATTGTGCTCCTGCATCACTGAGGTGTCTCACCGTGGACCGATTCATCACAAGCCAACAAGATAAACCAATACACGCAGACTGCCTCTAGAAAACCTAGTGTATAATTAATTGGGTTCTAAATATTAAACTTTTGTTGTGCCACAGAAGCCCGTCTTCATAAAATACACAGTTACCATATCCATATCACCATTTCATGCAAACATGATTAATATTTCTAAATGTATCCGGTCAGTATTCTGCTGGATACTATCAATGCATGCGTTACACACATAATGGACATACTAGCCGTGCCTATAGAGTTATTTAGCATTTGCGTCTTTTAGGGCACAGTTAGCAACATCTGTAACGGCGGGGATGCTTTTCTGGATGAAAACATAGCTACATCTCAGAGTTTTCACACTTGACGGACTGCACTTACGCGGAAAAGGATAATAAAAACGCTGATCACTCACTGTCCATGTTGCTGACTTGGCGGTGCTTGATTGCTGGAATGTGACTTCGAAGTTGTGTGTCCCTGGGTAGTCTGTATTTGATGGGATGACGGGCGCAGGAGACATGGCATCGAACGTAGAGCTGGGCTGCGAGTAAGGAGAATGCGTAGGGACGTTCGAGGTATGCTCCGGGTTGTACGGGCTCGTAGAGGCCGCTCTGCTGCCGATACTCTGATCCATGGTGTTGTTCAGCAAATTAAACTGGGACTGCAGCGGGTGAAAAGAGGAGGAGAAAAACAGGTAGAGGTAAGAAGGACAGAAGCATCACATGCATTTAAAAAAAAAAAAAAAGAGGTGTCTTATTACAGGATTCTTAAAAGACTTGCTTGCTTTGGAGTCATTCAAAAAATTTCCTGAGGCTTTTTCCTTTTTGGTAACAGGTCAACACTTGTAAGAGAATAAAGTGACAGATGCTATTGTGAGCTCCTTCAAAACACAGGAATACCTCTACTCCGGCAAACACAATGCACTGCGCGGAGGTTTAATTGACTGGAAGAGAATGTTAACATATTTAAATCTAAAGTTAATCTATGTGCAACCAAAAACTGCGATATCCCGAAATACAATAACTTTCCCAAGTTATCAGTAAACAACCGAAAATAAAATGCGCCAAATATACTTCCATGATGAGGAATTTATCATGTGGTCCAAATATCATAATATATATATGTGTGTTGGGTTCCTTTCAGCATACCAAGACGTTTTGGACAATGCTGAGCTTCCAACTTTGTGGTAAGAGTTTGAATGACTGCGCCCCAGCGCACAAAGCAAGCTCCGTAAACATATGGTGGGATGAGTTTCGGGTGGAAGAACTTGACCGGCCGCATAGAGCCCTGACCTCAACCCCATCGAGCACTTTTGGGATGAACTGGAACGGAGATTGCGAGCCGGGCATCTCGTCCAACATCAGTGCCGGACCTCACAAACGCTCTACTGGATGAATGGGGGGGGGGAAATCCCACAGAAACTCCCCAAAATCTTGTGGAAAGCCTTCCCAGAAGAGTGGAAGCTGTTATAGCTGCAAAGGGGGGACCACCTTCATATTAATGTCTATGTATTTAGAATGTGATGTCATCAAAGTTATTGTGGGTGTTATGGTCAGGTGTCCCAATTAATAATCTATGTCTAAAGTCAACACTGGGGGATTCTGGAAAACCTTTTGTTTCCAGAAGAATATACTGGCTGCTGTTACATTTTTTTAGGTTCTATTTAATTTATAACGACCTAAAACGAAAACAGAACACCATTAAATGCAGGCGAGGAACCTAGGTGGTACCATCTATAATTCCAATTACAGCAAGTACAATGATGCACATACGAGGGTTTTACATTTTTACGAATGTATCCATTCCAGAGAAACACTGGTCCAAATATTGGTGAATATTGGATATTTCTGGCTAATAAACAATATATCAATTTATTTATAAGGTCACCTCGCTGGCAGCTCCCCGTGAATAATCAAACATATATTTCCTATACAAAATTTAAGTGGGATGACTGGGGGTAAAAATCATTCGCGTGATTAAAGTAAAGACCAATATATTTATTGAAAATAACACACATCATTTCTCTTGTTTATGTCGTAACGAGTAATATAGATAAAGAATGACCATATTCTAAATCCGGGATCAGGAAGGTCAGACATCAATGGGATCAGATTACCTGCCCTGAAAAAAAAACTGTGTTTACTGAATTGTAGAGACAGACAATGAAACTGCATTAAGGGTAAGTAGGCTTTGTTTATCGGAGTGAGTGCGTCTGCGGAAGTGTAGACAGCAATGCCTTCTACTGCAGCAAAACAACAAGGCTTGGATCAGATGCACCTATTATTTTGTGTTGAGGATACATCGTAAAAACTCTGGATAATCATTAAAAATGAGCTTTCGTGTAAAATAAAACTATGGAGATTCCTAATGGCTGTCACTTTGTATTTAAAACCAGGTTAATCGTATCTTAGTTAAATGGTTTATCTGAATATATATATATATATATGTAAATTGCAAAGGATAAATATAATAGAGGGTATCTCTTTCTGGAGTTACTCAGAAACTCCATTCTGATGTATTAATTCCAGAGTTCATTAGGCCACCGTAGATGCTGAAGATACCAGATCCCCAGATCTCACCTTAAATAATTTATTCAAATTCTCCTTGCTGTATCTCCGGATAAATATTAATACATTGAAGGCGTTCACACACACTAAATTCTTACTTGGTCTGAGATTAGGATGACCACATTGGCAATAACTTTCATAAATTACCGCCCTGTAGGATGTATAAATTCACGAAAGGGAATCAATTATTGGCATGGGTCTTTTAATTAACAAACTAGATGAGAGAATTGTATCTTTATTGCCATTTAGGTTTGGCAAATGTTTGGAACGTGAGACTGCCCATAATGTTAGTAAATTACAACCGGGACTAAGGCAACTCCTCAATATCTCCATTTAAAACAGACTTGACATACAAACACGACTTGTATACGTTGTAAAAGGCTAATTTCTGCATATTTTCTTCTTCACTATTTATATCCACAATAAAGGATATAGGAACTTGAGAATCCTGAGTTGCTGTAGGTGCGAGCCGATGAATGGATCTCTCATGACATTCACACCTCGACGTGTTTTCCTTTCCTGCCATTACCTTCTTTCTAGACACGACTGCTCCTGATCTCCCATTAGATAAACTGTGTCCTGGCTGATCTTTCCATCTAAATAGGCAGCGCTGTTCGGACACGAGCTTTCACAGGATTATTAGGATTCGGTAGAAATCCGGGGCAGAACCCATATTAAAGTGTAAAAAAAATATCAATAAGTTACCAAATGTACAAACGACCATGATGGGTTTATTTGGCAGAAGCAAACTTTGATTTATTTACTATCTGTGTAGTTCTAGCTAAGTTGGTCCTTCCAAACATTTATTACAAATAAATACCAAGAAAACTTTCCTGGTTGGGCCAAGCTTTGGCACTGAAATTAATTTTACAAAACTAATGCCAGATTTCCTAAAAATAATTAAGGGTGAAATTGTTCAATCAACTAGTTCTTAAAAGCATTTTAGCTTATTGACCTGATTATGCGTTTGCGATTACATGACTATGAGTAAACCAACACTTCTGCAATACTGGTACCATAGTAAAGTAAGCAGAGCCAAATGGTGAACTTTAGACGTAGGACTCATAAGAAACCTTGGAAGCAATGGACTTCTCTTCTTGTCTGTGTGTAAAAAATACTTTTTTTTAACCGATCTCTGTTTTTAGCTGTACAGGTAGCATTCCATTCAGATTTAACAATGGCTGTTCGTCACTTAAGTTAGGTACCACATACCATGTATAGATGAGCGCAGGATAAAAGCGATCAAGAGAGGAAGGGGGCTAAGAGTGCCACCAAGCATTTATCTCAAACCCAGTTAGCAATCAGAAGGTTCAAGTGTCGATTTGCAAAGGTTGCAAGTAAAGGACGTCAGCTCAGCTGGCGATTAATGTCTTCTTCTCAGCAGAGTACATAGGACATCGGTGAGCAAGGCAGTTATAAGAATTCGTGGAGACACGTGAGACTTGCCCCATATTTGCTCTCTAATTATCCCTCAATTGAGCTTTCAAAAGGTTGGGAGGGCTACGTTTTGCCAGCCCAGGGGCTATACTTAACAAAGCAATTTATCTGTGTACGGATCACATATTTAATGACAGATGGTTCCTTTCAAATACCCCAGACAACGTTTATAGATCTGACATCCCTGGAAAAATAAATTGGAATCTAGCATACTTGAAAGTCCAAAATATCCACAAAGCCGGGGCGATAGCAATAATCTATATTTCTTCTACACACCTTAATTTCTCTTAATGATTTTACTTGGCCTGAACAAATACCAAAGGTGAGGCACGTCTTAAATTTGTGACTTATTTCTTCAAATATTTTGTTGACTGCAACATCTCCAGGAGATGTTTCTGCAAGCCGAGTATTGAGATGTGGGCTGTTCAAACACATTATTCGTCATTCCTGCAGACCACAAGAATTAATGTTATTAGCTATGTCAATAACATTTTTCTCTTGCATGAGTCAAAAAACAATAGCGCCATTCATATAATATATTCTTACTATGTAAATGAGGATGAAGTTTTTGTAAAATGTGTAGGTTTATTTTTTGCCAAGATGAACTGCATTAAAAACTAGTTCCAGAAGACAAACCAATGTAAATATAAAGATAATATAATTAAATGCATGCAGTAAGGAGTAGTAGAAGTATTATTAAACACTCATCTACAGACACCAGACATATATATATATATATATATATATATATATACATATATATATATACATATATATATATACATATATATATATACATATATATATATACACATATATATATATATACATATATATATATATACATATATATATATACATATATATATATATATATATATATATACACATATATATATATATATATATATATATATACACATATATATATGTGTGCGTGTGTTTCATATAGTTAAACAATAAAACTTTTTTTTAATAAAAAAATAGTTTAATTAAAAATGGGCCTGATAAAGGAATATAACCTTCATTGCTGACTGTAAATGTTCGGTAAGAATAAAGATAGAGGCTCCATGAAAATACGTAAACCAGCTAATATTGCAGAAAGAAGCCTAAATGTTGTAGGAGGGCTTGAATCAACAAGAATGTAATTCTGTTACCCCCATTGTCCCTTTTTATTTAAATTAAGGTTCATAACAATAAATCATTTAGGATTTAAGATTGTTGCTCCAAATAAAAAAAATCTTGGACACGTCACTTTACTGGAGCTCCAGAAAGGGGCATGAAATTTCAATGGCTAACATTCCATGGAATGCTGGGAAGTCAGTGTCCTAAACGTGTGTTTGCCCATCGGGCCGGCTGCCTCCTGGCTAACGTTTTCCATGCTGTATCAGCCCACGAGAACAACTGTGGTGTAGAGTGAGGAGCAAATGTTCTGCTTTTAAGAAGGCAAAACCTTGTTTTCCATAATGTAGGGATACCACCTACAGGCCAAATGAAATTATTATAGCCATGCTTGATTCTCATTACAGACAGGGTTGCCCCTTTTTTAGCCAAAATTGTAATGCTATTACTCCAATTGAGTTATAAATGGCAATACACTTTTTGGTCAAGTCCTAACTTGATGGCAACACTAATCATAAATTAAATATCTAACCCAACAAAGGAACTATGCTTCTTTATCTTTACCTTTTTCTTTATCCTTTTTTTTGTTTTATTCTAATAATAAGTGGCATTCAATAACATTTCACAATCATTCATTCGCCTTGACATACAGGTGTGTGTGTAATACATGAATGCAGTGAGTGAGGGGGTGCACTGCAGAGGTGTGGAGAACTTAGGGATGGGGTACCTGGAGCCACAAGTAAAGGGTCCTCGCATGGTACTGCCATTAACGTTACACCAAATCAGGTTATTCTATGTGGCTACAGGTGACAGCTTGACCTTGGTTAGCATATACGTTGTATGAGAACATACAGGCGTTTATTGAAGCTCGTGTTACTATGGTGAGGTTTTGGCTAAGACTTAAGACACAACACAAAGTCGTGTTTACGTACGCCGAAGGGGTGACGAACTTTGGAGCTTTTTTCTTATAAAATCCACAATTTCCATATTCTTATTTTCTTATTATATCCACAATTTTGAAAGGATTGTGAAAGGTGCCACAATCCGATGACAGCGCACACGCTTTGGCGTAGACTGAACAGACATCTCATAGCCTTGGCAGTGAAAACTCCAGAGAGTGATGCAGTTCAACAACAATATATTACTGCCGCTTGGCTGAATTAGAGGTAAAAGCAGCAGAAATAGATTAAATAAATTAAAAGGCTTATAAAAATCTGATATTTTCCCTATTTTACTAATTCAAGAAGTTTTGCTTTTTAACAAAAGCAGGTAAACGAGAGAGACGCAGAAAATGTTACATTTGAAATCGCAGCACTTTTCTGGTCGCTGGGGCTTTATTTAAGTCGTGGTATTCAAGTGTTGGGTGAACACCTAAGATTAATCACATTCCTGGGTATTCGCTGGACTTAGCACAGCAGCTTAACTCTCTTGACACATGGATCGATGCTCTGGTTAATGCAAAATCCACTGACAGCTGCTCTGAAGCGAGAGACGTGAACCTCGGGCTCAGGTACGACCTGCCCCACTTCAATTCACCTCCCGAGTTCATTTGAAGGCAATGGGGAATCAGATCACTGTTGCTTAGTGAATAATGATTTCACAGAACACTGTGGAGCCGAGTGCACTGAGAGTTGGTCCTGATCTGCTTTAACCCACGCTTACTTTTAAATATCTAAATAGGTGTTAAAAGTCTGACTTCAGTAAAAGTGTTTGTAGATAATCAGAATACACTTAACATACAAATTATTACTATTATTATTTTAATAGTACAATTATTATTATTATTATTATTATTCGTACATTTCTAATTAGTGTTCTATTAAGTGTTTATGTATAAAAAAACTAAAGCTGGAATATAAACACAAGAGGAGGGTGGTGGAGTTATAACCTTGGCGCGTTTTATGCTGTCAACCATGAAAATGCCATTAGACTCAAACTCCCATTACGCTCATTCAGCCCCCGTCCCCACACGTTGAAGGCCATTAATGCATCTGAACATCTCACAGCAAAGTCAAGTTAATTTGTTTCTATATTTTGGAGAATCCACAACTTTTTTTTTTTTTTTTTTGTTTACCAAGAAAAGATGATTGCAACAAAGTGAACAAAGTAATTCTAATAATATATACGTGTTCAATATTTACTTATTCTATATAACAATGTACCTTTCTCAACCTAAAGAAGCCTATCCCTCCCATGTAGCAAATGATATGCCTTGCAGGCCTTCCAATGATGATGATGTTTATGCTAATGATGTTAATAAATACTACATTTAATAAACTTTATATTTTGTTGCGTTGTCAGCTTGTTCAACATCTTCCCAAATATTAAATGTCTTGCTTAATCAGGAGCATTGCGTGAAAATAAATACATTAAGTAAAAATAAAGCATACGTCTTACCCCCAAAATACAGATACAAGTATTTTTGTACATTTTATGCCGTCTTATTTTTAACTAATGGTTAACACATATTGTTACTGAGCACGGATCCACTAAAAGCGGCTATACTAATAAATCCTATGAAAAACGATAACATTCAGGGTCAATATTTATTTGTAGGATAAAAACAGCGAAATTAATGAATAATAAATCGATATATTGATATTTTTTTTTTCCAAGGATGGATACAGAGTTTCTGAGCCATACTTGTAAAAAAACACCTAATGTTGTGCGTGGAAAAGGCAACAGGTGTGAAAAGTATACGAAGAGAAAAGAAACTTGATTGGGAACTGGAAGCCAATACGGAAATGGCCCCCAAAAAAAATAAAAAAAATAAAAAATATAAAAATATATATAAAACACAAAAAATGCTACAAGCCGCACCTACCGTGTAATGCTGCTGCATTGGGTCACTTATGTACAGCATCTTAGCCCTCCTGGAATACAAGTACAGTATGGAAATGTCCCAGCTGAGAATTCATGGGGTCACAGAGGTGGGTAATAGAGTCGATGAGGAAGAAGACATGTAGACGTGAAACAGGTGCGCAGCTGAAGTGCCTGTGTTGGCGAGGATGCTGTGGTACATGTAAGCAGTTTGTAGACTTTCTATTTTTTTTTCTTCCGATCTCCCTTGGTTCTGTCAACCAGCTGCATCCAACAACAAACGTGGTTCCTCCCCGTTTTTCATTTCCTCATGACTATTCATTAAACCACAGGGCAGGCTCAGGCTTGCCCGGTGATGTATTGGACTGCACCAAGTGCCCCACCGAGGGGAAACTGGGGTCCTACTTTATTATTAAGCCCAAACATGGTTTAATTCCGTAAAGCTGGATTCTGGCACTCAGGAAGGCTTCTGCCTATCACACGTTGTAACTAAAACTTAGCATCAACAAAAGTAACGGGGGATACGCTGGCTTTTGCGAGAGCCGAGAGAGCGGAAAGTTCTTATTTGTTCCTTGGTTTTACTGTCAAGGTAACATCAATATGTTTCATTTACAAGCCAAGGTTTGGGAGACACAGGGTTTAACTCTATGGTTCGGTGACACTTGAGGTTAGTTCTATGGGTAACATGAGCCACCTTGTTGAAATGTCACATTAAAGAACTCTTTTGAGACATAAACTACTAATTGATAGAGTTTATGGGAAGGGAGTTGGGTTTTTAATAAATAAAATAATTATATTCACGGTGAATTAAGGTACATTGACCAGCAAGCCACTTTAACGCCTAAAAATGAATGGATAAAGAGAATAATTTGATTGAAGCCCTGCTGGATACATTTCTCTGTAGACAATCCCAAAGCTGACTCAATAAGGACGATGCATGATCAGGTATAGTTCTATTATCCAAGTCGAGATGTATATGTGCGCAAACCTACGTAACTAGGGTCCAATCCGAGAAGAGGTTTGTCCTGCGGATCCACATTGCCCAAAATTCCATTCTTGTTCACAAATTCTAAAGCAGTCAGTGCTTTTGTTCAGCAGGGTCACCGTGTTTCCATGAGCACCGTGTCTGACCTCAACATGCAACGGATATCAATGACATCACACACAGCAGGGGAAGAGCCGAGGAACATGCAATACTCAGGCTGAACTGGGACCATTTGTACGACACATTCTGTATAGCAATACTTGCACAAAGTCCATATTATCTAAGAAAATTCAGCAATTTATTACTTAAAAGAGGTTATCGTAAAAAATGTTTGCTGCGGTATCAAATCTTTAAATTCCTCAATGTATCAAAATAATCTAAAGCCAGCATTACAATCCAACTAGGTTCGGAGCTTTTGTTTAATCAACATAATAATGAGCAGAATAAACTAGATAAATAATATTTATGTTGATACAAAATGGCCACATTTTTTTAAATTTGCATAAAGAGAAAATTATTCAAAATCGCTGAGAAAGAAATCGGCATTTTCTAATTATGCAACATGGAGCACAACACAAACATAGAATTTGACGGCAGATCAGACTCATTTGGCCATCTGGTTTGCCCATTTTTCCTGATGTAAAGACTTAAACCTTAATCAGCCGTTGGTCTCGTCTTAGATTCAGGAGCCGTATAAATGTATCCAATGTATGTTTAAGCCGAGACCAAGAGAAAGCCAGGTGAGTTGGACTCAATAGCTCCTGGGAAAAATCTATGTGGCTCTCAGTGTGTTTTAGCACATTACATGACATTGAATCTGATACCGACCATCAAACAAAATGAATACCATTGAATGAAATCCACCATGTGTTTTCTTCATTTTATATCATTTTCATCAATTTGTAGATTATATTAAGAAATGAAAACAGAAATCGGATATATGCAGCACCCATATTGGTTTAGATTTCCTAAAGACGTTAGAGGCAATGAGGCACTGAATGCCCATCATGTACTCCATTAAATTATGTTTCCACAAATGTTTTCATCATATAGAAGATATTTGGAAATGATCCCTGTTCAGGTGACACGGGGATACCAGAGGGTTGAGAAATGATACTCCATGTAAATATATGTCCGCTGCCATTTATTTCTATAGGTATAATTTATGTATTAATTTCTATATTATATTATTAATTTATATATTATATGTATTATATATGCTTTATATTAGATGGTCAGTACGATACACTTTATCTATAAGATTTAGAAAAGGTGTTTGAGTTGGACGTATGTGATACGCAGTCACAGTGAGAATGTCACAGCTGAGGGTGTAAAGAAGCTGCAATCAAAGGCTTGGCTTGGTCTATAATTAGTATTCTGCTCGGCAGCTGATCCTTCTGCTTTACTTCTGCCAACAGTAAAAACAAAGCCTGATGAGAAGTAAGAAAGCCAAGCATTGAGGTGGGAGTCTCTGGTTACAGCGCTGGAGACAAACAGGCCGACCAAAAGAAAGCTGAAGGGAGATCAAAAGAGAGATCTGGGTCCACCTGAACGTTTCTCGACACTTTCTTTCCCCCCCTCTGATCACTTTCATCAAGGTCTGCGGTTTCCATGATGTATATTTTCCAACATACACAGATGTATACAGTATGTATATATATTCATAAACACATTTACAAAAGATATGTGTAGATATTATCAAAATGCTAAATCACTATGTTCCTGTGAAATGAACTATATGTAGTTGTAGAATTTCTTCAGTCACTTGATAACTAGAGACCGGTTAGTCCCAGAAGTGATGCAAATCAGGTCATTAGACTTGACCCAAGCTGGTCTCCTGTTGTGAAGTGTATCACCGTGACATGAAAGTATTCAGACCCTGTACACGTATCCTGATAACACACACGGCATCATTATAAAAAGGAAGGATCTGCTGAGCCGACCCTCTTAAATACTAAACTTTGGGCAGAGGTTGATCCCGCCGGTTTTCCGGCATGGCTAACTAGAAATATACCATCAATCCCACTTTTTTAGTCCTGATAGTACGACTGACCCATCTGTTATGCGATATTTTGGATGGTGCTGTGCTGACCTCCCACCTAGTCCTTGCTATTATCTCTCCCTCCATGCCAGCAGCAGCACGTTCTACCCAAGCCAATGGGTGCCAATGGGTCACTTCCGGTGTTCTGCGTTTTGGGAAGATGTTCTCTGCCTGATATCATGTACAACCCACTATGGGTGGACAGACACCCTGCATTTTTTCATATATCCCTTTAAACAGTGATACTTTGTATCAAAAGTTTTGCTATATTTAGTTAAAAGAACACTTCTCATTAATAAATGGCCTTGGATAGGATTCCGTTGGTTATCTCACTGGAAAAATATGGCACCTATTATTATATTTGTGGAACTCATTACATACTGGGAGGTTTATAAAGTTTATGAAGATATAGCCCATTGCTTTTAGCATTCAACATTCTTACCAAAGCAGACGACAAAGTGGGTTATTCTCTGAGTAATCTGGTACATGTTTCTTGTGGTTATCTGCCAGTTCTGCGTGTTTCAGCAGAACCACTTTAGAATTCTTAATTTATGTTACTGCCAAAATATTTCATGCTTAGGCATGGTTATCCATACATTATTATATTATACTACAAATATGCATGTATGTCTGACATGAGAAAACTGCATGCTGAACATTGAACACCTCTGCACTCCAACTACAAACATAGGAAATATTAAAAACAATATGCGTAAGGACCGGTCCTGGGTCAAGTATTGTCTGTGTATAATAAAAATCCAAAACAAATTGTCATGATCCACTCTGGGGATTTAAATCTAGAACTCCCAGTGAGAAAAGGAAGATTCTATGACCTGGCGTGCAATGTATCACTGGTTCACATTACAGATTTTTTTGTTTAGGACATTCGTATGAATTAACAAAATTGGCAAATTTCGTTGAAATTAAAATTTTGCACAAACCCAAATGCACAAGTCTACCGTTTACAAGAAAAGAGAAGAGAGTGGAAGGACTCGTATTATCGAATAATTAATGTGGACATTTTACCAAATTCACCATTCAGATGGGCTCCATGTATTCATCTGGACAAGCGAAGTCTCAGGCCTCGGAAACTTTTGTTACTGCGCATCTTATTCTACCAATATGGCGCTCGCGACTAAAAGTTTTCACCAATAAAGACTCAAACTGAGTAGTTTTTAGCAATCAGATAGCAGTTTTTGTGATCATTAGATCAAATATCTGTGAGCACTTTTGGTAATGTTTTCTAGATCTTATATCAAAGAGAACAATATCTGCTTGTACCCCATAAACGTGTGCCGTCCTCCAGCCTGCAGAGGACTGTTCAGTCCGCACTAAGTAAAAGGCATGCTTACCATGAGAGACTCATTCATGTTTCTCATTTGGTAAATATCCATGCTGACCTCCGTACGGTTGGAAGCTTCGCTATTTGAATGACTTGACTGAGGGAGATCAAAATATGTACCATCCGGTTCCCTGACAACAAGAAAAAAACAATGCAGGTTAATATTAGAGACTGGTTATAAAACACACATTATTAGAATCGTGTAAGGGCATCATACAATATGTATAGTCTTCTAGTATAAGTTTTTTGGGTGTTATTAAGTTATTTTGTATCAGGAGACTTTCACCAGATATGGGGACAGTGACTGTTGGCTAAAAATATAAATGCCGCTTAGCGCAGGTTAATACGGCTCTGGCGTCTATATCTCATTTCATAAAATGACTTACAGGGTACTCCAGAGATGTTCAAACGTGGTCCCTTCATCAGCTGGAGCAGACTGGGACATCTTCACAGAAGGGGAATCAGACAAAGGATATATGACTCTGTGATCAAAACACACATATAGTTAGCAGTATATGCAACGACATCAGCTCACCTCAATGAAAACCCACACTTTTTCCAGTTGTATGTAAATTCTTAATGTTAAGCTTAACCAATAATTACGGGAAACATCTGAGAGTGAATGATGGTTACAACGGTACATGCCTTGGGTTCGCACCTAGCCCCTTTTATTTTCTTTTTGGCTGAACATTGTTTCCATTCCCAGTTCCAGGCAGAGAACATTGTATCCAATTGGTGGGAACCGTGTGTCTAAAGTATTGTGGTTTATACAGTTGGTGCCAGTGGCACATCATTGGATTTATCTCCACTTGCGTCATGCCGTTCAATACCCATATAGTCGTACCTACACTGGATCCTGATGCTCTCATTCCCACGCTAGACCTCCAAGAACAACCCTTACCGTGTGGTTAGGAAAACATGAGATTGGGGGGAGGCAAGAACCATAACCTACAATTTAATCTACAATTAATCAGCACACCACAAAGTGCTGTTTGTATTTTTACAGCTCGGTAGGTTTTATGATATTTTGGACAAATCTGTTGGACAAAAATGTTTTTTTTTTTAGTAAAATATTAACCAGCATGCATTTGCCCTCTTCTTGGATGCTAGTTTTGCGCATCTTTTTAAATCTATGTTTTTAGGCAGTACCAGAAACAAAAGAGAGTCCCATAAGAAGTACATTATGATGTGAAATTAGGAATATCTTAAAACTACTGAAATATAACAACGTGATCCATAGACGCTTTCACTGCAGTCCTGATTAACGTAAGGTGTTTTTGTCTCTGTTATGGACATTTAATGCAGTACTGAGTTAAAAGTGATGGCAGAAAGTTTGATTCTGTGGTCATCTAATTACATTAGCACTGCCTTTTGTCCCTTGTTTTATGATTTAGTAAAGCTAATGTTAATTGCATAAGATTAATAATTAATCGTGCAGTTGTTAGATGCTACCAGTGAATCCTAATCCACGCATCTCAGCTCCATAATGATTAAAGTGGTGTGAGTACAACTCTGCTGGAGTCAATTACATTAAATTGTTACCACTTCCTTCCTGGGCTCTTTTCTCAACTCAGACATCACCAAAGCCTCTAGAGGTCTTCAACATGTGGAATAGTGAATTAGAAGTTGCATTTCCCTTCGTAAAATGTGCCAAATTTGACAAGCCTAGGCCTGCCCAGTACTGGACGCCAGAGGGATTATATGTCACATTATTATCTTCATATCGTACGTACAAAGCGCATGTTGGACTGACAAGAGTCTTCTGATTGGAAGACTTCACGACACGTTGTAGTAGAGCTTAGCTGCCAGTGTGCTACAGGGTGTCATTAGTTTACCATATTTACATAGATGAGGATTTATGACAGAATAGTGGATTGGCAAGACTGGCAATAAAGCATATACAGTAAATCATGTGTATCCATTTAGACTGTTTGTTTTTTGTTTTTGTCTTTTAAACATGTAACAAATTTATATTTTCAAAAAAATGAGGTTTATGATTATTTTTATTCAGGGATTTCACATGTATTTGTCAACATTGGGAAAAATGCCAATGCAAAATATCAAAGGTGAAACCAATGGAATGTTGATTGATTGGATTGATTGGATCATTTTTGCTGGTGACATGAACTAATTTATAAAATGACACATGGGGTCATTCTGTATAGATAGCTGCTAGAAATGAATTGCCTCAAAAACAGGTAAATGTTATCCAACCTGCTTTACAGGTGGAGTATGTACTATGTAATTTAGTGCATTCTGCGCTCTCAGTGTACTCTGCTGCCACCTCTGGGCACTGAGTGGTACTGCACAGATATGGGAATAGTGCGCATTAAGCAGTTGTGCCAAGCCGTATATAATCAGGCCTTAGTGACACTGTAGCTTATAGAATTGTTCTAACTTCTAACACAATCAACTATAACAGTCTGTGTTAATTACTGTGTTATCTGAAGCATTCAACTTGAGATTTTTTAAATGACCGAATGATTTGTTCCTCTATACTCACTAGGAAATGGAAATGGTTGTTGTTGTTGTTGCTACGCAAGCATCACTTCCCTGGAGGTAAATGGAAAACAGGTTTTGCTCAACTTTTGGCCAGGATAGTGCTATCAGTGGGACTGGAAAGGTTGGCAACTATGACATAACTACATACACCTCCATCAGTCACTCTGTCCTTCCAACATTCAGGGGCATTGATGGATTATCCATTAGGCACACTAGGAACATGAGTAGGGGCCCCCAAGATCTTGGGGACCCTGGTGCTCTAATTGGTAATCTGTCGATGCATCATCACCAGTCAAGTAGAGATAGTTGCAATGTGCCGGCTACTGTAGTTGGGTGCCAGGCTCTCACATTATGCGACCCTACATAGTCCCTCCATCTAGCCAAGGAATTTACACCAAATTCTGCAAATATTACTAGGTTTTTAGAATTATACAAAAAGAATGAAAACCCATTAAAAAAGAATATTCTGCAAAACACGCAAGTGATGAACAATGAGAAACATGAATTCAAGTATACTTGCGCTAATCTGTTACTTAACACCGAGAGTTGCCTGCATTCCGTAATAAAGTGGAGCGACGCGGGCCACGTAGAATCTAAGATTATCACAATTCAGGCTTTACAGAGAGAGGAAAAAACTCCCCAAAGTGAATATATAATATATATGTACACACACTACTGTTCAAACGTTTGGGGCCATTTAGCTGTTTTCATGGAAAACAAGGACTTTTTTTAGACATTTACATTGCAAACCGGGTTTTCTAACGATCAATTAGTCTTTTAAGCGTTCGCGATAGGCTCGAGGATACCCGGTTATTCCTGAACATTAACCAAAAGTAACAAAGTGCTTAGTTATATATATTTTTGTTAGGCTACTATGGGGTTTTGGAGGTGTAGAGGGCACCACGGTGACATTTGGGTAAGATGGATCTTTGTGGCATATGGTGCTGTTGACGGTCATTTTTTGGCCCATGAGGATTATGAAGAGGGTAGATAGACAAGGGCCTTTGCCTACACTTTGATGGAGCTTTGATAATATTAGATGCAAATTATGTTCTCCGGTTGTTGCATTTAGTATGTTCTGGGTAGATATTTCATGAATAAGGTCAATGTATACAGTCTGATTATTTACAAGGCATGTCTTGATATTAGTCATGGCAAACAGGACGAGGAAGTGCTGATCTAGATCACTCTCCCGCTTTGGTTTCAGAATTGTTGTTTTTTTAAGACAAAGTGAAAATATTTATGATACGTTTTCGATTTAATCGAGAGCTCTAGGATGCGCATCACTGTGGTCATTACGGGTGACATCACCAGATATCACGTGGTTCCATTCATCTGAAGCAGAAGTGCTCGTTTTAAGGTCGTATGAAAAGTTCTATGACTGTGTACCCTGCAGATATCCACCGCGCCATACAGAGCCTCAGCTGAATGTCTTCCACGCAGTAATTAATATTAAATATGCCGAATCTCATAATCAACACAAAAAAACAACAAATTGCATTTTAAATTCATACATAGATTTTTGAGTCCACGTATTGATTTCTATACAGATTGCACCTCTCTTTCGCCTCGTCTCTAAGGTCCCTCCTCCATCCCTCTCACTATTTGCTGTATCTCTTTATATATATATACTGAATGTACACATTGGGTAATCTCGCTGAAACGCCAATCCTATTTTTTCCGATCCTGGAATTCACTTGTAGATTTAGGCTCGTTCGTTTTGTTTCTTAGCATTACAGTTTTTATATTTCATGTTATGATTCTATATGTTGGATAAATAACAAATCTACTTGTTACATATATATATATATATATATAAGTAAACTGCTACCATAACAAGTCTTATGAAGATGGAAATAATTTTTTGGCAAGCTGCAGTCGTTCGGCGCATGGCTGACTTGTTGTTTTACAAATCCAGGCCATCTTGGATGAAGCAATTGCATGCCCTATGGATCTAACTTTGACTGCATTGCCTGATCGGATGGCACACAAGCGGTTAAATTGCCTACTTATAAGCTTTCATACACTACAGACGCACAAATTTGATACTAGTAAACCAGCGTAAGACACAGCAACTCATCATCAGCTACTTTTCTGATATGTCATCAAAACGTGGTGCTTGTGGCCATCTTGTATCAACCAACATCCACGTTGCGGACTAATCACAGCTTCGTTCTTACCGACCTGGATACAGTACGTGTCTTTTCTACTTTGTATCTCCTCAGAAACAAAAATCACCAGTGGGTCTTTATTGCTACGTCGGAGGTGATTGATTAACAGAACTTTAGAGGTCGAGGGGTAATACAAGCTAGAGACGCAGTAAGAGATCACCATGGCTTCTATTAAGGTGAAACGTGGACGCTCGTCAGCATTGTACGTATATATATATATGGATTCTACAATAAACGTGCCCTGGTATCATATATACCGGTACCCTACAAGTTTAATTGTAAGATTTGCTATTGCCAGTACACCGTTACCCAGCCATGTTGCTTGTTAAAAACGCTTGCTGTGCAATCTATGCCCACGTTTTACACTCTGATTAGTTTATTCCTTAATATTTGCACAAATTCCTTAGAGCGATATATCTGTCGGCCGTAAACAAGCTTTAACTAATGCTCTTACCCTGGTTTGGAGCTGGTTTAATATAGACTTGTTTTTCTGTAGTTGGAAATACCCTCTCTGTAGTAGAATGAATATTTCGGGCGCCTTCAGACGAAGCATCTGTATTTAGTGTGGGTGGAACCGTTACAGGCCACGTGACTTTATTTGTCATCAAAACGCGAAACGTGTTAAGGGCGTCTAAGAGTTCTACTTATTGTTTTTAAAGAGCTAGGGACGTTCTAAAACCCCGTAACCAAGTCAACTAAGTCATGTCTAAGTTGTGTTCAAAATGAAAACATTTAAGTGATAAATCGTAGCCTACCTCCCATGGCAATCTTGTGTCATCTATGGCACTCATCTAATTAAATCATGTCTGTAATGATCTCCTCTCTCTTGTGTCCTGCACCAGTTTTAGAGCTAGAAAGATTTAAAAAAAAAAATACACAAAATGAGAAAACCTGGGACAAAAGATCATATTATATATTGATATTGATATTATATTATTATTATATTATATAATATTATTATATTATATTATTATGTAAATGATTGGCCAAAGGACAAGGTTAACAGAAATTCACGGTTAAGAATATATTAAGAACTAATCGATTCTAAGGAAAGAACGCTGCCTAATGTTATATCATTTTGATTCATATAAAAAAATTTTTCTTCAGTGAAATCCCATTTAAACCAAGAATTCTGGAAACACTCATTATGGGCAAGTGAAACAGGTTGATTCCTTTTCGGCTATTTATTTACCCATTAATCAATTGTCTATTGTTAAACAATGTAACTGACGCTGTTTGACCAAACGCCTGGGGTTACTAAACTCATTCTGCCTGTATACGGGACCATTTGAAGCCCTCTAGTAATTATTACTCAGGTTTCTTGTATAGTAACTACGGGGAATATTATGACGCTATATAAATCAATAACTAAATAAATAAAGGTTCATGCGTTTCTCATTATCTCGCAGGGTCTGTTTTTCCCCTCTAGCTATGCACGTTGGGTGGTGTGGGGCTCCGCCATGGTCTGAGGGTCATCCCAGAAAGTATTTTCATTCAACTGAGAATCATTGGGTTCTTTTCTGGTTCCTACACCTATCCTGGCTTAGATCTGTCAGGCTTAACATGAGATAAGAGGAAGATGCTGAGGATATCTGTTGTTTGATGAAACATTAACTATTGACTTCCATGACAGATAAGGTTTACGTTCTGGTTAAGTAAGAGTTCCTCGATGGTACTGAGAATTAATACTGCACACATTCTCATCGAACACAGCAAGAGTCCATGTTAAAGT
Organism: Spea bombifrons; assembly: GCF_027358695.1. Classification (NCBI taxonomy): domain Eukaryota; kingdom Metazoa; phylum Chordata; class Amphibia; order Anura; family Pelobatidae; genus Spea; species Spea bombifrons. Next base: position 7,399,623 of record NC_071098.1, read on the forward strand.
CTCTGGAATAGCCGGTACTGATGCCATTGCTACAATTGGGCATATAGTGCCAGTGACCCCAATAATCTCCCCTGTCTGGTAGCTAATGGAGGTGATGTGAAAACACTGTGCTATTAGGGTATCTAAATCAGGCGAAGTGGAACCCAGCGGGCGGGATACCATGAACAGTTGATCAGGGAAATTGTTAGAGCTAGGTTAAGGGGCCAATGGACTCTAGTTAAGGTTCCAGATGCCGCCCCATGCTTACGCCATTAAACTTAATTCTGCTATTGACAAGCAGAATCCTGTAATACCCCAGAAAGTAAGTGGTTTTACAGATTATCTGCTAGAGGGGACAGGAAAATAAATGTATCCACCTGATGAAGTCCCAATGTTTGTGTTGGAACTTGAAATAATTAAGAACACTCTTCATACAACATGAGCGTAAAGCAGGGGAGACCACAATGTGGGTAAAATAAGAAAAATCCTAAAGCACGTCAGGGAGGTTCTGTAATCCCGGAGCCTGGGTATGGACTGTACAACAAAACATAAACACATCAACCAGATCTGTATATAAAAACGTATCCAACTGAGCACAAAAAGAATCCAGTCATGATGTAAATGCAGTCCTTGTTCTGCTGCACCCTGGTGGCTAGATGTGGAAGTGCATGTAAATACTTCTTTTCGGGGGAACAAAATCTTCAAATTGAAGTAATTCAGAGAGCAGTAGTAACATTCACCCCTAACCAAACCTGCTTTCTGACAATCAATGAAATAAATTATAAAAGCGCTTAATCTCCAAAATAATATAGTAAATAATGAGAACAGAGGACGGAATGAAATAATTTGCAACAAATTACATAAAAATAGTATTATACTGTAAAATATGACAATACCTTTTACAAAGGCATCAGAATGGCATACAGTTTTGTATTACAGACATTTTTGCATCACAATGATATCTGTGCAGGCGCCATCTTTCTTTTCAGATTCCAGATGTATTCCTCTACATTCCCACACATGGGTAACGATAATCTATACTACTGATGGGCAAACACACGATCACATCAAACTATTCCACTCATGGAAAAAATGACATTAAAAAGACATTAAAAAATAGCTTCTTAATGTCTGCTAATCACGTCCACCAGATCCAACATTTGCTATTAACTTTCTCTCTATCCACATTCCCAGCATGGAGATACTATCCACGTCAATGCCAGGCAGACATATTATTACTGACTCAATAAAATCAGTATTTCCCTATTTTAAATGAGATACTTTGAGTAAATAATTTGTCTTTTATTGTTAATTTCCATTGCTGAAGTGTTTACCCCGATATTGCTTTACAGTAATATGCGTTAAGGCAAAGAACAGGTTAATCACCGGCACGTTCCAGAAGTAAGTATGCATCGTGTTTGTAACTTAAGACAGGTGTGGGAGAAAAGCAACAAGTGCAGAGTTGACGTAAGAGTTGAGTTTCAACTCCTTTACATCCCCTATAAGCTTCTGCACCAGAAAGATCTTGGCTAGCCCTGTATGATGTATAGATAAATCAGTGAGCTATCTCCAAAGTCTCCTTGCCCATGAAATTATGCATTATACAGGGCCAGCTAAGCTATTCTAGCCGGATAAACCTGCTGGTGTTGGCCCTTCATAATGAATAGTGAAGTGAGAGAGTTAAAGCCACAGCTTACAAACTCACAACCCTGCCCTCACAACTCTCCGTTTAGTGAATAGACCCCAATGTCCATCGGCAACTGAATAAATCACAGCCAGCTACGTTTCTGTTTAAACGACATTAGAGAATAATGTTTTCTTCCGTGAAGACGGAACTTTGTAAACCTGATTATTCCCTACCTGCTCCCGTCGTAGCTTACAAACCGGACGAATTCCTGGTGCCGAGGAGCGGCCTCTTCTTGCGAAACGGCCTTCAATGCATCGGCAACACGCAGCGTCTTGGTCTCCAAGGCAACAAAATCAAAGCTACGTTGGGGTAAGTGAAAATGTAGCGGGTGTTTCTTTCCTTGGAACATTAAGCATTTCTAAAGTGGCGGTGCTATGCTTGGATTGCGAGGAGCCCAACATGAGAACTTCTACGTAGTCACCCAATTTAAAAATTAACTACGGTCTTCTTGGGTTAACTCTTTGGTTACTTAGGTAAATAAATGCCAGGCCTGCCGGTATGTAAATGAATGTAAGTGAATAACGTGTTGGATAGTGAAGTCCAACTGCATGTGTTTATAAATAGCCTGTAACAATGTAACATATCACTTCATAGACACTACACCACTGTATAATATATATCGCATTGTATATTGTATTTTTTGCATACTAAATGTCCGGAAAAATGGCCAAATGTACAGCGCTACGGAATTTGATGGCGCTATATAAAGCAATAAATAATAATAATATAGCATATCACGTGGTTAATCAGGTGCTTTGGTACAGATGACGCTACTGCTTTCCGATATGCCTTGTGATTACGCAATACCTGTTTCAAATAATCTGCAACTACATTCCAAAGGGGCTTTAAAGCCCCCTTCTGATTCTGCACAGGTTACGTTCACAAGCTGCACTTTTGGCGGGTCCAAGCCGTGTACAGAAGCGGCGACAGTCTGGGACCTGCGCTGCCTCGCCGTTACGGGGCAATCAGGGATGTTTAACCCATTCAGCTGTTGAGTCTTCTCTCCCTCGTCTCCCGAACATAAGCTACTATACGGCGGCTCTGTCGTTTCAGAAACTGGCTCAATGCCCATTGCCACTGGCATAAAGTAACCAGTTCCTTAATGGAATGCTTGTCCCCAAGCAATAAACCGTTCACAACAAAGTCAACATACACAGGTACACAGAGCTTTGAGACGAAAGGGATGTAACACAAAATGGTGCCTCTTCCTCCAGATCTACTTTTAAGGCCCCTGCGCCATATTTAATGGCAGTCTTCTTAAGGATGGCCAATATGGCTGCCATTAAGGAACACATCATTGTGCATGCTTTAATTCAGCCTCATTATATCTGAAGTTATATTATTTCATGTATGCTCATGGCAGCCATATCCCACCCCTCAACCGGCCAAAGAGGGAAAGTTTACCTTTACGTGGACCTTTTTTTATTTAGTCAAATTAACCTAGGAGCACGCGCCTACCACCTACCAACAAAAGGCTTAGGATATGGCATGTTTCCTCTTTTATCTATACCATCTCGGGTTGGAAAGCCAAGGGCCCTGGTAGGTAGCCGCACCTATGGATTATTTTTTTGACACAATGAGCTATATCTAGGAAGAGGCGCATGATCATTTGGGATTACTGATAATCTCACAAATGCCTACAAATTTTCTAAACAATTAGCACCATCTGGTGTCAGGAGGCATCTGTAAATGATCTGATTAAACCACCATCTAAAAACATATTTCACATCAACCAGTAGACAGAGCGATGCGAACGAGAGGCATTTCTCAGGTCCGTAGAGCAGTAAAAACGAATTGTTACTTAGAAAATGATCAGAGATGTATTATATCATGTAATATAGGTAATGGCGTTTTATATATGTATGGTAAAGTAATATTATGGAACTGGGTACACCTTCACTAAGCAGCAAGATATACCATACTTTGTTGGTGTATAAATCCATCGCGTTGGTTAGAAGACGTGGCCCTTTATCTTTTTTCCTTCTACTCAGGGCCCCTAGAACCTAGTGCCGCCGCTCCAAACTACTTTACCATAGGAGTAGCCACCCATATGGGTATGTATATACACACAGGTGTTTGTGATTCCATATGATGCAACCTGCCTAGTGGTTAGCCGTCTCCAAGGGATTCGTGCTATCTCCTTCTACCTGTCACGATTCCCCTGACGTGCCCAAAACACTCGAACTGTCTCTTTCAGTGAATACATAGAAGCCGTTTCACGCTGCATGAAAATGCTACAGATACCCTGATACTTTCATGCAAGCAGGTGCAAAAACACACTGATGGCACCTTAATACATATCGATACAGGATCAGACAGACGACCGGCGAGACGACCGATATTATATGGACACCATCCAAAGAAAGTGCCTGTTATGACGATAGTTTGCATTGATACTGAGCTGTGGGCAACGGGGAAGACCAGTAGCCACAAAAATATTGAGTTAACATTTTTAAAGGTATTTTAGTGATCCAGTCACTCTTCGTGCCACGAAACCCATTTAGTGTGAAGCTTTTATGGACCTGATTCTAAAAATGTTGTATAAATTCAAAGTATAGAAACTGAGCAACCAGTCAGGCAGAGAGGGTCGGGGGCATTCCGCTAAATAACTTGTTAGCCAGCAATATTAAAATGACCATTATCTTCATTTAAAAAAACTGCTGATCTGTGTAGTTTGAAGTAAATTTCAACACAACAGAGTCCGCTGTCACATTCTCTAGATTGTGTTTTAGGCAACAGATCAAGGAAAATAACAATATTTTGGTATTTTGGTATTTTGCATTTACAAGAGGCCATAGTCTAAAACTGGAGGGCCAGAGGTTTTGATGAAATATAAGAAAGTTTTAGTTTAGTAACAGTGAGGGGATTTAAACATGCATGGGGTAGACATACGGCTCCTCAATCTAAGACGAGGCCAACATTGATTAAGGTTTGAGTCTTTACAGCAGGAGAAACAGGCAGACTAGACAGGGGCCGAATGGGGCCGATCTGCCGTCAAATTGTATCTATCTAGATTGTATCTATCATGCAAGTACTCCTTGAATTTCCATGCCATATGCATTTCCTTTAAATAATTTTTTTTTCCTTAAATAAAGTTTTCAGACCCGGAACATGTTTGTTTTATTTAAAGCCCAATTAGCCCCTTGTTTGCTGATGTCACATTCTTAATTTGCAGTTTCCTCCAAGCGGGTGGAATTGTTCACAAGTGCAGGGTTTCTCCGGTATTATAGAGAAATAATTAGTCTGTATGTTGGCTGTGGGCAGAAATTAAGGACTACGATGCATGTTTGGGCACGCTTTTATCAAACATAAAGATGGGAGGCTGCTAATTATCAGAATGTTTTGTTGACACAGAAGGGCTTCTGGGAGAAAAATAAATGGAAATAAAGATGAAAATGAGAGTCTAATCATAGAGTGTTATGTACATTAACTTCTCTTAACATGGATGTGTTGCCATCTTATTTTGAAGTGCGAGGTGGGGTTAACAATCCCAGAGAAAACACGCGACATGCTAAAAATTATTATTATTTTTTTTTTTTATTTATATAAAATCGACATACATCCCGTGTCGCAACTGAACATTTTATTACAATCTGATAAATTGGAGTTTGTGTTTTTTAAAAGAAGTGTAACCGGACCTAAAGTTTATAGGAAACCAGCAAGACAAACGATGACACCGCTGAGTGCTGACTCATTGGAGGGGTTTAGACTAATTTAACGATTTTGCCGTTAAAATAAGCAGCAGTATATGTGCCAGGGCAAGGGGTACTCCTGAGATGAGCCACAAATAAGCTTTATGTGCCATTCTTACATTACCACAACAAAAGTTATATTTTTAAGGGGATTTATGTCAAATATAGAATATTTTCAGGGCCGAGTTGGTGGGGGACTGCAGCGTCACAGATCACCAAAGGCACTGACAGCCCAAGAGCCCGACGCTCAGGTCCTGAGTATAGTGTAATACTAGAAAAACATTCAACGCTCGCTAAATGAACATTTTATTGATTTATTTAAAAAATAAAAATGATTAATATGTAAATATACCCTTACAAAAAAATTACTGCAGTTTTTCTGCAGTTTTTTGGACATGAAAAAACTGCAATACTGTACTTTTACTGCAGTATTACTGCACGTTTACTGCATTTGTACTTCACTGTACTGCAGTTGTACTGCAGTTATTTTTGTACGGAAGTACAATTGCAATAAAGCTGCAGTACATTGAAGTACAATGCAGTATAATTGCAGTTAAAAAAAAAAAGCGCAGTAAATACGCAGTAATAATGCAGTACAGTGAAGTACAAATGCAGTAAAACTGCAGTAAACGTGCAGTAATACTGCAGTAAAAGTACAGTATTGCAGTTTTTTCATGTCCAAAAAACTGCAGAAAAACTGCAGTAATTTTTTTGTAATGGTAAGTAATGACTAATCTCATTTTAGCAGCAGCTTTGAAGTTATTATCTTGCATCTTAATTCGATCTATTGGCAAAGGAGAATTTTGTTGTATCATATTCATAATGCGTGATGTTTAAAAAGAAAACATTCACGAAATGACTAAACTAAAAACAGAGGATGAACACCTGCCCAGGAACACAGGTAAGTCTCCAGGTACCGAGGACGGCTCCCAGCTCTGCGATGAGAAGCATCAGCCAAACAATTAAATCCACCAAGCCACGGCAACAAAGAGAATTGAATCTCCAGATGTTAGATACACGGAACAAGATGTTCTCGTATGTCAAGGGGATAGGCTGAGGAACTGGGAATTGGGACAGACGGGTGTATTTTAACAGCAAGTGAGTGAACTCACTACGAGATGTGGATCTATTTGTATGGCGCCATAGAGAATGACAATGGCGATAAAAACAATTAACCAAGACTATGAGTGCCGCCGGGGGGGGGGGGGGGGGGTTGAGCAAAACATTTCCCTTGTCCCAGATGTTTCTAAAAGATTGTGGATTTATTTTAGAATTCATTATCTTAATAAAATAATGACAAATAATGGCATATGATTCATAAAATGAAATGTACGATCCACATAAAAGTGCCGCTCAGAGGTATTAAAAGTACTGCAACCCACTCAAATGGATCACCAAACTGCCTAAAACACACAAGATGCCATCGACAGGATGATTGAATGGGGAAGAAGAGAGAAACGCTCCCTTTATCCCACTCTCTGTCACTCACTGCTTTTCACTCTACCGCTTGTTCAAAATCAGGCCTTTTATTAGAAGTATTGTTATTATGAAGTAATATAGAAATGACTTAGAAAGTAAAGCGGTGAAAACTACTAAAATACATCACAGAAAAAAGAAATGTAACGCAAAACGTAAATGTAACAGTTTTATACTAAATCACACCAATCTTATGCTTGGACCGGAACACAGAATTTGATGGCAAATAGGAACCTTATTCTGTCTTTGGTCTTTTCTTCTATTCGGGACAGGCCTGTGCCTGGGCTGAAAGGCCAGATATCGGTTTATGGATCATATAACAAACTCTATTGTTTTAAGACAGGTTGGGGACCATAATAAACCCTGGGGGGCTGCACTCCACTGGGTACCACCAAACCTGATAAATACCATAAAGTATTACAACATGTTTAATCTGAACACCCGGATTCTGTGCTTCCCCTGTGGCTGTGAAAAAGAAAACATGACTAGGTGCTCCAGTGGGTTAGGACCACAGAGGGACCAAGTCCCCAATCTTCTTCTTCTGGGGCTGCACTCCTCCTAAGGGTATTGGCAGCCCCTTCCTATCCTCCCAGACCAAGTCAAGGAAGAGGCCATCATCTAGTGTCCCCTCCGAGGAGGAAACCCACTGAGGTCTTCAAGAGAGGATGGTGGTCAAAAGGCTGAACCCATCCACACACGCACACACACTAAAATGCAACATATGAAAGCGATTAGTGCAGCTACATGTACTAGGCCATGGGGTGTCTAATACGGTGTTACCAAAACAGTCCGAGAGTCTTAAGTTACATACAAATCACTCTCTGTGTGAAGAACTATTTCCTCGTCTTACAAAGTTCACAATGATCTGACTCTGTACTTTAAAGGCTGCGGTGTGAACGTCCCTTCCCCTCGGAGCCAAAGTATCAATCAGTAACGATAGTTATAATCTTTGCAGATCGCCGGGAATACATGGTGGAGAAAATGCATGTGAACTGGTTGGCGGCGGTGAAGCCTGTTATTAAGAAAACGAGTTGGGTTTGGTGTGGCTTCACCTGAGTCCTTACTCATAGTTGGCTACACCGGCGGCCATGGAAACAGCCATAGTAACACAATGCAACCGAGTCCTGCAGGGTTTCCAGCATTTCCCATTAGGATTAAGCACGCAGGGAGGCAGAAAATGTTACACGTCTGGCAAACAATTCTATGGGGCACGCGGCGAATTTTAATATAAAAAATGCCGTATCCGTCATTACAGACTGAGACATATTTCCCGAATTAGCGGCTTTTCTGAAAAGTAATCAACGGAAGCGACTGTATCAGATGTCTTTAAAAGATATTTACTACCTATGTACATACCTGGGAACCTGCTACGTGAGCTGAGACTCTTTAAATATTAACCCTTTAATAGCCCACCCTTAAGATCTTCTATCTGTCTGTCTTATACTGTTTTATACAGTGATAGACATATTATTTGTTATTTTTACTAAGTGTTTAGTGTTCTCCTGTTGATTATTTTAATGAAAACAAATATTGGAGTTTAATTCAAGGCAGTTATCCAGTACCGGTGGGTAGCCATGCCCACCAAACCTGGCATCACAAGCCACTTAACTATTCTGCAACGTGAATGAATATGTACATGAACCTCCTTGAAGGTCAATCGTACATCTAACGGGTTAAACTTCATTTATTGAATAAGGGTCTCTTAACCCCGTCCTACAATCGAATCAATTGAACAAAATTACACAATGAATTATAGATATTATCCCTAAAATTATTAACTTCAAAAATGCGCACCACATTGTGAAGCACCATGTAGCACACCACCTGACAGTTTAAGGGTTAAACTAGAAACTGTTTTCAGCTCTAAAGGAATTACAGGGCAAACAACACAATAATCCCTTCTCCGCATACATACACTGTATGTGTTTTTTTATATAATACACAATACATGGAGGTTGAAAATATGCCTATAGAAAGGCTTCACCTTGGACTTATTAAGTCATTGTACCCACTTAGTAATGTAAGGAGCAAAGCGTGACATCATAATATAAAATACTGAAAAGGGATTGTCATGGAAGGATATTCATAGTGTGTCATAGTATTCTGATTTCCACAATCCTCTGCAAATTGGATTGAAATCGTATTCAAGGTTACTGCATTCATAATAAAAATGGATACTTTTGTTCTACCAATTACTCCCGGCATCACAATAGTTAACAAGCTAAATGCCAATGCTTAAATGCTTAAATTCTCAACACACATGTTGTGCCCCCAATTACATGTCTGAAGTATGACAAATTACCCCCCCCCCCCCCGTATCACAAATACCACACAACTGTCTGAAAAGTGAAAGCTCGGAAACCCTTTCAGTGCCAGACACATGGAGAAAGTAATGTGCTGATGAAGTACGGCTTTCAAAAGAAATCTGACATCTAAAGCATGACAACAAAACATCAATCACCACCTAAGACCAACAAACATATTAAACATATACAAATACGGTTCAGGTAAAACAGATCACGTGATTGGAAAATAATACACAGTTTAAAGCACATAGAAGTTAACAAATGACTATTAGTAGAGCCCGGACCCCAGCATTGGTTGTCGGGTTGTGTGAAGTGTCCCCAGTGGGCTGTCACAGGGGTAAGAGGTGAGCGGAAGGGCAGTACCTGAAGTCCCAGTCTGCTGTGATGGTGCCCTGCACTGCCCTCTGTTTGATCACTGGCATGAAAGTGGCTTTGGTGGGGTCCGCAGGTAGTCCCGATCAATCCACTTGCCCCTGCCCGCTGCCAGCTCTGATCTCGGGGCAGCTCCCTGCGCTGAGCCTGGGTTACCGCAACAAGTTAAACAATCACAAAGCGTCCCTTTAACCTCTTCGTGGCCGGAGCCGGCATTGAGCAGATGACACCTGTCTGGCAGCCGCCCCGGAGCCGGGGAAATGATGTGTGGCAGAGGAGGTGGCAGGGGTGGGATCCGCCAGATTATAGGTTTGGGAATGGGATGAGGGTGACGGCGTGAAGGCTGAGACTCAGGAGGCTTTACGGGCGAGAAAGGGGGAGGGGGACTGCAAAGCATCAGCCGCCTCTTGGCTCTCGCCAGGCGGGAAGGTATCACGGTGGGAGGGCAAGGGGCAGAATGCCATCCAAACATCAGATGTACCGGGGGGTATGTGCGCAGCCCCGATGGCGAGTGAACCACAGCTGCAAAGTTTGGAAGTGGCCCCGAGCCCCCGGTACAGCGCAGCGCAGGTCTGGGACAGGATTCCTTGCTAGTTCGGTTTAAATATCAGTATTTTGTAATCGGATCGCTTTACCTCCATAGCAGGGAGGAATGTGTTTTATTAGTAGTGCCCATTACCAAGTGTGACTCGGAGAACCGTCTCTTAACTGCCCTGCCTGTCCGCTGAAAGACATCGCTGCCGGCAGGAGAAGCAGGTACCGATCACTTCTTTACTAAAAACCCAAAAGTGAGTACCCGGCCTGCTCGCCATACTTAGTGAAACGGAACAATTTCACGGAGAAAATCCATCTTTTACGACTCTTCAATGAAAAGAATTGGGGTAGAATATTAAATTAACTCTTTCAGTGCCAGAAAGGCAGTTAATATGCAGCTGAAGCACTCGCTCTATTGAGATCCGACATATAAGCAGCTCTGCGGGGACACATCATTTATCCCGTTACTTGCTCTCCTCTGGATACATATTCTGTATATTATATCATATTATATTATATATATACACACACACACACCATTTCATTTCAGTGGAAGAAGGTTATATTTATTTACATTTATTTATTAAATTATATCGTTTTAAACAGGAAAGATAGACGATTAATTACCCGATTTCTACACTCTTTCAAATAGCTCTTATGTGTTTTAATTAATATGTATTTTCATAAATCAAATCATTTATCTATATGTTCCCATTTTTTAAATCATTTTTTATATATTATTTTATTTACTGTATATATATATATATATATATATATATTTACATTACATACATATTTTATGTTATATTAATTGTCATTCCTCTCCCCTTTAAACAAAATCATTAAAAAATAAAGTATTTTTTTACCGTCAATTAGCCTTTTTAAATTTGCTATAAAACAATCCATCAATGTATATATATATTATAGGGATCATAAGGATATCCTGTATGCTTTTGATGATAATAATTTCTATTATTTTACTTTTTGTTTACGTTTTAAAATAATACTCTGTTTCCTCTGTGTCCAGTGTAATTATTTACAAACATCATTGTTCGTATAAATTGTTGCTATTAAAATGTTTATTAAACATGTGTACGATTTTCAGTGTTAAATCATATATGAGCCTCAGCACAAACATAATATTTTCTTTTAAGACCAATCTAAAAAATCAGGTTCTGATATTCTGACATCATCCGTTTTGGAAATCAGCTTAGTCACTACATGGCTATGCATGTGTACCTTCTGAATGCTGACGTCATACACTTACTAAACACTGTATTGTTTCTTTGGTTATATTTCTTTTATTTTGCACACAGACATGAAAAATGGAACAATGTTTCCACTTGTATATAATTATTTGTCTTTAGTGAAACAAAACAAAATGTATATCTCAATTTTTGGACTCTTCAGTTCATTCACTCTACAGGAAATTTAAAAAGGCTAATTGGCATAAAAAAAGTATTTTTAATGATTTTATTTAAAGGAGAGGAAAGACAATTATTATAACATAAAAAATGTATGTAATGTAAATATATATTTGTACAGCAAATAAATAATATATATATATATATATATATATATATTTAAACATTTAAAAAAAAATAATCAATAAATAATAAACAATTGGGAGTTTAAAGCAATCAACATATCGAATTGTTATATTACTTGTATCCAGGTGAAATGTATTAGAAAATATACTCATACTACTCCATAATGTTTGTAATGAGATGGGGTACAAGTTGTGCATTTGATGCAAAAATAAAATATTGAAAATTATTCATAGCCTCTTTTTTTCAACCGTCCTGACAGCATGAAAAAAAACATTTTCGATCTACAAATTTTAAGAGATTTCATTAAAAATTTTAAGGGAGGGCAATATGAAGAGAAGCATTACAAAAATAAAGTAAAAATGGTGATTAAATATAATTTTATATGATATGAAACCCTAAACCAGGGATACCGATAAATAATTTGGGTATTTTAATTATTTTTTGAGGCATTAAGGCGTAAATATTGTAATAATACTAACCGCAAACTATTAACTTTTTCTGAGTTTACATAAATTTAGTGATACATTTAAGGAATCTTAAATTCTTAAAGCAATGCCCCAATAGAGTTTTTTTCTCAGAATTCCTATTTAGTTCTGCAATTGTTATTTTACAGTTTATTATTTTGTAGTAAATCTTGTCAAATTACCATTCATTTCATCTCTGTCAATAGGGCTCCATATTTTAGGATAAATTGACACATTTTGTGGCAGTAAACACACGCATGTGTGTTAGTGTTTTTATTTTCTCTTGTAATTAGTGGGTTTGTGTTTAACTTGGGCCTAACGAGGAGGCTTCAGCTGTTGACCTACCCTATGGTTCGGGTGATACCGGGAAGGAGCCCGGGCAGACCGAGGCAAACTTTCCCGGGCGCATTCCCGCCTCTCTGACAGGCGCCCTTCCCGCCGACCGAGCCCGCCTACAGCAAGTGACTCCGCCTCCATCCCTGTCCGTTACACGCGACCATCTGCTCCTTTTAGGATATGGCCCCGCCCCAGGGTTTACAGGATTGTACCTCCCGCGTTGTCACTCACGAAGAATACAGTAGCCCCGCCCCTAGGCCGTGACAGCTTTATAACTTGTCAAATTTACTTGAGTGTCAGTCAATACCTGGCGGAAGCCCCGCCCCGGCTAGCGTCCATATTATGCCACGCCTGTTTTATTGATGCGTTACACATGAAACCCCTCATCAAGCCTGGTTCTAAACACAGGAGATCTAAAAGGCATTTCCCCTGTATCTTTATTTCACAATTCCGTTGTTTAGGTTATTCTTTTAGAAAAAGACAAATTGATAATAGTTCGTAAAGCAAACCACACCCCTTAGTTCGGTACTTCTTTTTTTAGGTATACGTTTCTTTAAGAACTCACAATATGAGCTCTAGTGTTTAGAACGTCGCTGTAGGTTTCTTAGCCCCGCCTGCGGACGTTGGTGCGTTATGAGTGACATGTACGTGCCCTGCCCCCTTAGCCGGTCAGTGTCGCTGATGTCGTTTGAATGATCGCAGGAGGATGAATTTTTCCGAGGTCTTCAAGCTTTCCAACCAGCTGTGCAGTTTCTCTCCCGATGGGAAATATCTGGTGAGTGTCTACATCGCAACGTTGCCCCACCCATCGCCCCCCCAGCCCCTATGGCTGAGTTTGGTGGGAGTTGTAGTCCCATGGCATCTCTTGTTGTGTGGCCGTGGCTGGCAGTAGGGATATTTCCCAATTCTGTTTTTTTCCCGCTTATTATTTTGTGTGGAGGATGCCTACAAGTGGACAGTCCAGCAGGTATGGACTTCAACCCCTAGGATGCTCAGCCAGCTAATGGGAGAGTCCAGCTGCTGTGAGGAAGTATCAGACAAGTCTAGCGCACAATGGAACGTATGGTTCACATGGTTTGTGTCTGGCTGAGCATCATGGGAGTCTTAGTCCTCACCTATAATATTGCGAGAGGTTGCCTCCTCTTCAATTAAAGCATTTTCTGCCACTGATCGGCTGTTTGAAGCAGCCAATCAGTGACCAGACTTATCGGACCATGGAAGAGGGCATCCACAGCGGCAGGGCTGCAGCTTCTGCATCAGGTAAGTGTTTTGATTTTTAAGGAACGCATATTAAAGTACTCATGGAGAGATAGGGTTAATCCGAGAGCACTTTAATACCCATTCTCTCTTACAGGGGCTGTCAGAGACCCCGCGTCTGAACGATGAAGCCTTTCTGCGCCTCATTTCTTTAGGCATTAACTAAAGGTTGTTGTTTTTTACCGCAGGCGTCTTGTGTACAGTACAGGCTGGTGATCCGCGACGTGAACACCTTGCAGATCCTCCACCTGTATACCTGTCTGGATCAAATTCAGCACGTGGAATGGTCTGCAGACTCCATGTTCATCCTGTGTGCCATGTACAAGAGAGGGATCGTGCAGGTAAGCACATCACTCCCAGCCTATGACATCGTTATTTTATGCTGTAAATCCGCTTTAAAGGTTGCTGCCTCTAGTATGTTAAGCAAATAACCTAAAAAAAAGTTTTATCTCCCGATCACATAACCATTAAACGCTCATTAATAACATTCATTCATTAATAAAGGGAATTATATAAGAGTGACATTTAGCAGAGTAGGTGGAAAGGCGTATGAGATTTTTGTAGGCTCGTAATAATAAAGGGTCAGCACTAGGTTTGGGCTCGTGGACCCAAAAAAATTTAGTCCGTTAGTTTTTGGACAATAAATTTCATTTTCTGCCCTTTTAGGTTTGAAAAGGGCTTTTTTTTAAAAAAATTCAGAAACAAAATTTCTTGTCACTCACTCTCTGCCACGCTCTGCCACACCGACCTTCTTCGTGTTTTTGCAGCTCTGCTTCTTTTTCTTCCCGTTCTCCGCTTCTCCTTTTCTCTGTTTCTCTCCGGTGATCCTCTGCATTACTCTGGCCTCCTGGATCAGGATGAAGCCTCGGTGGGCACCACGGGGACAACTTCTCCCCCAATCGGAGGTCGTTCCCAAGGTGTGCGCTGACGCTCCGTAATGATGTAGCTCCAGAGGCCAAAGTAATGCAGACGGACCCGCAGAGGAACGCTTCTCCTTCTCCACCGATCTGTGTGCCTCCTGGAGCTCTCCCGCATCAGGGTCTTGATGATGAAGTGCTCCAGGAGCAGATCAGAAGGAGAAGCGGATCACTGACGAAGAAAGGAGAACGAAGACGCGGAGAACACGAAGAAGGAGGAGTGGACATCAAGAAGAAGAAAATGTGAGTAAGAGCAGAAAACAAAATTCAGAGCTTTTTAGCTTTGTTTTCGCTTGTTTAACCCCTTCACGACAAGGCCCGTACATGTACAGGCTCACAATGCATTGTCGTTTAAGGGTTTTAATTTGAGCATCCTGCTCGTTTTTGGGCATTCATACAAATAAACAAAATCCACAAACTTTGTTAAAATTACAATTTGTGCGGATACACAAGTCTAGTTCTTCCCACCGTTCTCATTAACCACCGTGGTGCTAAAAGGCGTCATCGCTCTGACAGTCTGAGAGTTCATAGTGATAGAAAGCTTTTGTGGGGCGGCGTAGGACAGGGCCAGGCTTTAAATGGTTAAGCAAACACAAACTGACAGTAAATGAGCGCACTGAGGCATCCTGCCAGAGAAGGAAAAGAGGGCTTCGCAGATAAACCGACAATAAACACCTAACCCCGTAAGAAAGCTGATTCAGCTCGATCTGCGCGCCCACGTCTCGGCCACAGAGCGCCAAGTCATTGGGGAGAGATGTTGTCGGTTCCTCCGCGTGCGACTTTCACGGCGTTCATAGAAATAGATCTGCTAAAAGGTAACTACTCTACAGAGTTTTCAATAGTTTACCTCTTCGTATCACAGATAGATATATAATGTACTACAAAAGCAGGCACTGATAGGTTGTTGCCATAGAAACTGACAAAGCATCTTTCAGGGGAAAAAATAAAATGACAGATCTGCCTAGGATGCTAGAGAGTGCAATTAATGTTCCTCTAAGTGGAACGGCACCTTTAAGATACTTGTATTTTGGAGGCAGCTGATTTGCTCAGGCAGCCTTTTAAAGGTAGTAGGTAGATAACATTATTCTTCTTATTATTTATTGTTTTATATAGTGCCATTAAATGCCGTAGCGCTGTACAATGGGTAGAGGCCAGGTAATCAATACAAATGCAGGGTCTGCCACCTTCTCAGGGAGATCTGCTTCCATGCCGCAAAATAATCCATTATATCTCCGCCAAATATCTCCAAAACAACCGCATTTCAAAAACCCGTAAGTAGTTTTATTAAATGAATGACTTATGCCAACGCTTTGTAGGGATCAACGTACTTGAACACAGGTGTACACATTGAAAAGACAGTAACTCTTATGAAGTCACCCCGATGCAGTTTGTCCTTTTTTTAAAAATTTACATTAAAAGCAGATCTTGCTTGTACAAATTTTGCCTTTTTTTAGCCCAATAAAATCAATCAGCAGCACTATTCTAGTACTATTATAGTCTATTTTAACTTGTTTGAAATCGTAAAATAATCTATCCACAAACGTTGGGATCGGTTTTCTAAACTGTGACCACATTTGTCCGTTGTTTGCATCATCTGAAAAACGCTGTTATAAGCGATTTTAACCATTTCACCTCCTCCCGGGAGGACCAGTGACACTCGCTATGTTTTTGTTGCATGCAAGCCCCGTCTTACTTTTGCAGCGGGATCCAGCGCCAGTCCTTCATAGCTCTGGTTGTTAGGAAGGTCCCGCAGGATACTCTTCGTCCCGTAGCTAACCGGCGGTGTTTTTCCCCCCCAGGTCTGGTCCTTGGAGCAGTCCGAGTGGCACTGCAAGATTGACGAAGGGTCAGCGGGGCTGGTGTCTTCCTGCTGGAGCCCAGATGGTCGTCACATTCTCAACACAACGGAGTTTCATGTAAGCGTGGGCTGATGCCTCCTCTAGTCCGTATCAAATGTTAATGTCTACACTCCCGTTCTGAAAATAAACCCCCAGTGGGCTGAGGGCTATCGGGTTCCCTAGGCGGAAGTACAATACTGTTTTATTCCTTTATTTTTTTTTTTTTTCCCCATCGATCGTAGCCCCCCCCCTTTTTTTTATTCCTTCGTTCTGGAATTCTCAGGCTAATGGAAATATAGCGTGTCGGACTATAACATGAATACGTCATCTACACGTTGCAAATGGTGTGTGTGTTCATTGTAGGATTGGAAAAACATTGCCAAATGCTTGTGGGAATTTCAGTTGTTTGGGGGGGGACTTTTTTCTTTGTTTATGTTTATTAGACAACCTTGACATGATCCGTAGAGCTTCATTTTTCATACCATGTGAAGAAAAAACGGTGGTATGATTAAAAATGTTAACCTGTGTTAATAATACTTATAAGCCAAGGCACTTAGCAAAGACCTCAAGCTACACTTGTGCATTCAGGTTGGTAAGAACTTTAATTTCAGCAGAATTTGGCAATTTCGATAATTTATTACGAATGTCCAAAAATGAGGAGGGACTCCAATGAAACAAAGGAACACTGAGTTGAGAGCTCCAAATTTTCATTTGCATTTTCTTAGGGCTTTTTTTCACTCTGCCTCACTCTTATTCATGCTCTCTCACGCTCTCATTCACACGATCTCTCAATGTCTCCTTATCTTCTTCGCCGACCGCTTCCATGTCCCTGTCTTCTTTCCTCCAGCCCGCTTTCTTCTCCTGCGTCTTCTTGTTCTTCTCTCTACTTTACGCTTCTCCACACTCTCCGCTCCGTTAACCTGGCCTCCCGGAGCACTACAAAGGTGCTCCCAAGAAGCCAGAATAATGCAGACAGATTCACAAAGAAAGAGACGTGTGAATCCATCCTCATTATTCTGGCCTTTCTGAGTACTTATCTTTTGGAGCCATGGAGACAGCCTCTCCCCCATTCCTCCAATCGGAGGGAAATGGTGTGCCCGGAGGCTCCACCCATTTCGGAAGTGTGCTGGGAGGCCTGGTTAATGGAGGGGATAACGGGGAGAAGCGGACGGAGACAGAAGAACAAGAAGAGGCAAGAGAGGAAGCAGAGTTATGGGAAAGGAGATGGGGCACGGAAGCTGTCGGCAGAGAAGGTAGGAAGACATTGAGAGCGTGAATGAGAGCATGAATGAGAGCATGAGTGAGCGGATTAATTAATTTTTGTTTCCGAATGGAAAAAGCCCTATGAATTTTCTCCTAACCAAAGGGGCAGGAAACAAATTTTGAAATTTGTCCAGATGGTTTTTGGTCTAAACCGTCTTCCTCTCTCCTGTGCTTTTCTTCACAATTTTTTTTAAAAAGTGCCATGTTATCAGCCCGTCGGTAAGATACATTTTTTTTATGGAAGTCAATAACATGCAACTCATTGATGTTTAAGTGCTTTTAACAGCTCTGAACTGTTTTAAGATTCAGATTTTTTTAATCCTCTTTCCATGATCTAACTCGTTGGGTTGATTTGCTGGTGACGCGTGCCTTTTAGGGATAAAAAAATGAATGCATTAGTACTTTATTTAGAAGGGTTATCAATAGATAATCAAATCCCCTTCATGCCTAAGCAGCTACCACTCTTAATAGACAGAAAATACTCACCTGGTGACAGGTCTCACACCGGCCAAAGAATCAGCCCGGCCTCTGTCCCGACCTGTCACTGCTCTACGTCTGGAGGAGACTTGCTGCTGTCTAAAAGTGGATTCCATGGGCTTAAAGACAGACATCTGTTAGACAAGTCTTTAGAATATATGCTAGACAATGCCGTGTTTACAGATCTGGCCCTAAGGACAGTAGATAGGGATGAAACGACCAGTCTCTTCCATTCAGTGGAATGTGAGGGTTCTGGAAGCTGTAGATTGAGAAGGAAGATGCCTCCAGGACTAGGAAGGGCTTGGCGATGGAGGCTTGGTCCAACGTGCCATCGAGTTCAGTGCTGCTTTACTATAATAATCTCTGCCTTTTAAACCACAAATGTCTAACTTCTAAAACAAGCCGAGGAAGTTTAGACGGAGTTAACCCTGAATTTCCAATGCTATGAGGTTTATATATAAAATTAATCTTTTCGAAGCAACCAGAGAAGTGTCCCATCTGGTGGAACCATTCCATTCAAGCCTCTCCGATGCTCTGCGTTGCTCAGGAGTCCACCTCACCCTTCGGTTTGCTTGTCTGGTTATGACCATTATCGGGATAAAGAATTTCCCAGTTGTTCAAGTTAAGCTCTGGAGTTAGAAATAAATCTCGCAGGCTCCGTTACCTGTCCGTGGCCTGCATACAGTAGACTTCTAGCACATGCTTGTGTAGGCGGTGTGTATTTCTGACCAGCCGTCACAACTCGACGTGACCCCCGCGCGGTTTCATTAAGGTTTTTCCAAGATGGAACCTAAGGATAGATTTACCTTCCAGCTGTAAACAGGTTCCAGACAGCCGCTCGGCCTTTATCCATGTCTGAGTTGTGTTTTACTATCAAGTACGGTAAACTCGTGCCCCGCAGGGAGACGTCATGGGTTCAGCCTTATTCAAAAGAGGTAAACTACTATTTTTTTGGCAAAATGTCTAGTAATAGGTACTCACAACCCCTACGAAGACATCAGGGGTAGGATAAGGCTGGCGTATGGATCTTATACCCTCCCAGGCCGCCAACCATATAATTTATAGGTGTCCTCTTTTTAGACGGCCGGTATGGAGACCTTACGGTGGGGGCAACCAGCAGCTGTTTGAGGGTCGTTGATCTCCAGCAGCTGGCTGAGAATAATGTTATCATATTGTAACTGTTATAAATGACTCAATAAAGGAAACGCCAGGATCCGGACAAACACGGCCTAGAAGTGTTTTCCAATCACCTCGGATAACCCGCCGCAGCTTTTTTTCGATGGGAGTTGGGCGGCGATGACAATGTCTCATTAATTTGCCAAAACCATAAAGATGCACCTGTCTGTGAGTGCGAGGCGCTGGCCGCTCTGTCTGTACTCCCGGCTCTCGCACGCCCTCCCCGCGGCTTCAATCATCCGACAGATTTATATCCGTAACCTAATTGCGCGCACGCAAGCTACTTGTGCATTGATTTATATCGGAAGGTCCGCCAAATTACTTAGAACGCTGTCACTTATATTTAATGGCGTTTAACTTCTAGACTTCAGCTGCTATCCAGCGTCAGATCAGAAACACAAACACTTCTTGATTATCCTGAAGTGGATCTGTCACATCTCTTAAAGGGACAGTCTAATGTCCCAGACACCCCCTCTAAGGAAGAACGCCTGTCCCATTGTACAGCGCTGCGGAATATGATGGCGCTATAACAATAATTAATAAGGTGAAAAAGACACTCAGCTGTTTTCATGGAAAGCAAGGACATTTCTGTCTGTAACATAATCGCAAAAGGGTTTCTAACCATCAATTAGCCTTTTAAACTTAAACTTGGATCGGCGAACACAACGCGCCATTGGAACACAGGAGTGATGGGAGTGATAAAGGGCCATTGGAACACAGGAGTGATGGGAGTGATAAAGGGCCATTGGAACACAGGAGTGATGGGAGTGATAAAGGGCCATTGGAATACAGGAGTGATGGGAGTGATAAAGGGCCATTGGAACACAGGAGTGATGGGAGTGATAAAGGGCCATTGGAACACAGGAGTGATGGGAGTGATAAAGGGCCATCAGAACACAGGAGTGATGGGAGTGATCATGGCCAAAATTTGCTTTTCTTTAAAAAACAAGGAGATTTCCAAACTTTTGAACGGTGGCGTAGGTCAAAAATTTAATTCCCCGAGATCGTTCACTCGGGTAAGCTGAGCCGGTACTGAGAGCCACTCTGGACTGGTGTCCAGAAACTAGGAAATGGCGCGCGTTCCCGCCAAGTCCAGCTGACAACGGTAGCTAGAGAATCGGCCCCACTGTAAGCAATTTAACCCGTTAGTGGCAGGCCATTCGCAATGATGCTGTGTACCCCCCCCAAAAAAACAATTACCCCGCTTAGTGGCCGGGTGTCACGGATTGAGCCACTGCTATTAAAATGAAACGTTAAACAATAGGACTGAGTTTCCGAACAGATGTTAAACGATGACGCCGGCCGGCGGCCTTGATTACTGTTAATGTATTAATGACAGCCCCCGATTTAGCGTGAAATGAAGTTGGGGGTTCGCCAGCTCGACACGTCGGCAATTAACCCCCTGCGTGAGCCGTCCGTGGGGGCACCGGGCTGAAATCACCCATTGTAATTGCGAACGTCTTGGAGCGACTGAAGCGCTTTGTGTCGAGGAATGCGCAGGGAATAATCCGCCCGGAATCCCGCGTTGACAGACGCGGCTATGGGAAGGGGGCCGGTGACCCGGGCCAGTCTGGGACACGGTCTGACAGTCACTTGAGAAGCCGAGTTTTGTAAAAGTGCTTCTTGTCGGGTGAAAATCACCTGCCGCGGACCGTCAGCCCTCAGACTCGGCCTCCGGGTGTTCATCAAGTTACCGTCTGAACACCGTTTTATTTCTCAGCTGTTTTTTTATTTCCCAGGCGCTATCTTGGATCCCAATTCGATTTCTTCAGGGGGGATTCGCTCCAAAACAGCAGCTGAATAGGACCCTTTAAGCCCCTCCGGAGGTTATAAGACGTTAATACCTGCCGCGTTTGGAATTGGGAGGGTGGTTGATGCGTGGAACAGTCTTCCAGCAGGAATGGTGGATGTTGGTACAGTGAGGCAGTTTAAGCATCATTTCTCGTGCGATTTAAAGCCCTCTCTGGACACCGTTAATGAGGGTCCTGTGTGGCAGGAGGGGCACTAAACTCTAAGGTTTGGTCCAAATATACAGAATGGGGAGTGCACCCTAAAAAGCCTAAAAGGCATACATATTCAGATTCCAGGGTACAGCTGCTGATAATGACTGACGTGTACTACACGTCTACATTGTATCTTGTGTTTAAAAAAAACCCAAAACTGGTTATATTGGTTTGAAAGGTCGTTTGAAACTATGTTAGCGTTTGCTAAATTATCCCCCCATATAAAGCCTCCGCTGTATAACCTAACAGGACTTTAAAAAAAAAAAAACACAAAAAACATGTTTTTCTGTGTGTTTCTCATGTTGTCACCTAAACAGCGTCGGGATCCTGCGGATGAAACCCAACTCCAGAAAATGTAGGTTGAAATATGTCATATAAATCATTGTATAGAAGCTGTGCAGCTGTTGGGCTTATACTGTGTGGGAGCGGAGTATGCATACGGGGGCCGCGCAGTATGCATAGGGGGGCCGCGGAGTCACACTAACCTCCAAGAATGCCCGGCAGCACTTCACATTATACACGTCTCGATATATTTCCGGCCCCGCTGTATTACACGCATTTTATTGGCTCGTCTTGCTCTTTAATTTCGTTTTCGATTATATTATTACCGTAAGCGACGGCAAACGTTGTAGAAAACCAGGTTTTTAGGCAAAACTGCTTTTTAGTTGGTTAAAGAGGCGCTCCAGCCATCATATGTACTTTGATGTCACTTTTTAATAGATTTTTTTGCATGCCAATGGATATTGGGGTATGCAGGTATCCCCTCTATACATGTGTTCTCTTTCCTCGCATGCGCAGAAAGGGCTCCCCATTGATGTAGCTGGGAGCCGGGTCTCCATACGTCTAATAAACTCCTGTTGGTCAAACTTTAACTTTTCTCTTCTTTTCCTCCTCAGCTGCGGATAACTTTATGGTCACTTAGCGCAAAATCTGTCTCTTACATCAAGTATCCCAAAGCGTGCCAGCAAGGTAGGAATATTGTGTTTTTTACCTTTATTTTTTAATATTATTTTTTTATATTTTACAAAACGAAACTTGTGGATTTGTTGGCGTCTATACTACTGATGTCCAACTGTGATCGTATACAAGTCCCAATTGGTGCTTTTGCTCCCAGCATGTTATGGTTGATGTCCCTGCTTGAATGCAGGTGACTCAATTGAGTGTATCTTTAAATAATTACAAGTCAAGGTTTCCACGGGGACCGGTACCAAAGCCATTTATAGGTAACACAATTGGCGAGTCCCCACATAGAATCTGCACGATGGGCTATTAAAGGGTTAATAATTTAAGAGTCTCCGGGTCGGCTCCTTTTAGAAAGGTCTCGGGTTCGGTAATAGAGGAATTTTGGTTGAAGAAAGTCCGGAATAAGGCAAAAACCCCAACGTTGAATCGATTTGCAATTGTGCCCGAAAAAATAGGGGCCAATTCCCGACCCCTCGAAGCCAACGCATCGCGTCCTTATTAACCCATTATATCCCTGCGCTTGATGATTACTGCAACCCATTACGTAATGAAAGAAATAAGGTTAGGGGAGACGGCATTACCGCCGGCCATTTTACTTTAATAACTTTATTGTTCGTCCAGAAGTGAACACTAATGTTGTCGCGGATGAACTTCCTGTTTCACACGCGTACTTACCTTTGACCCACAGGAATCACTTTCACCAAGGACGGCCGGCACATGGCTTTGGCAGAGAGACGCGACTGCACAGATTACGTCAGCATATTTGTGTGTAATGACTGGCGCCTACTAAGGGTGAGAAATACCTCTGTGCTCGCGTTATGCCTCCGTCTGTTCATTTAATACCTAGATATCTTAGGACTTTGTTTGGAGATCCAGGGGACTTTCCTGGGCTGGTCCTTGGCAGTAAACAAGGCAGTCTAAACATAGCCCCCTATAATCTCCATTATCTCGAACGAGGCATTCTGCATAGTAGTTGTATAATTAGGCGGTACGTGCTATACAGAGGTCTTAGCGCATGCCTTTGCATACAGGCAGCGCTTTAATTAGCAGAGCTGAGGGGCGGCTAAAGGTCCGCTAATATTTGATCATGTAACTAGATTAGTGCAGAATCACCCCGTTTCATGAAATTGAGCGTGCTAGCCCCTCTTGAATCTCGCCGCTGAGGTTTAGAATGGCTTTGTGTGTCTTTTCATCTCAAAAAGAGACCTCTGAGGAGGTCCTAGATGCTTATGTGACTTTAGATCTGTATGCAGTAGGTCCATTAAAATAACATGAAATGGATCAGAAATCCAGCGCAGACAGGGTTAATGTTGTAAATGACTATTGTAATTGGAAACAGCTGTTTTTTAATGGAATCTCTTCATAGGTGTCCAGAGGCCCTTTCTCACTCCCATCACTCCTGTGTTTGGAAATCTCCTTGTTTTTTAAAGAAAAGCAAATTTTGGCCATGATCACTCCCATCACTCCTGTGTTCCAATGGCCCTTTATCACTCCAATCACTCCTGTGTTCCAATGGCCCTTTATCACTCCCATCACTCCTGTGGCACATTGTGTTTGCTGGTCCAAGTTTAAGTTTAAAAGGCTAATTGATGGTAGAGGCTAATGTAGTGAATTTAAACATGCATGAGATTTATTATATCGCTCCCGAATCCAAGAAAACAGGCAGACTAGACTGCCGACTAATTCTGTTTCTGTTTTCTGCTTTTTTTTTTTTTTTATTTTATTTATTTATTTATTTATTTTTTTTAGCACTTTGAAACAGAGACTCAAGACCTCACCGGAATCGAATGGGCTCCCAATGGATGCGTCCTGGCCGTGTGGGACACGTGTCTGGAGGTATGGAGCGAAAACATTACAATATCCCAGCGTATTAGAATGTATGCTGGAATATATATATACATTTTTGCCAGTATATGGTATTGTAAAGCATTAAGCCGGGATTGTAAATGTTGCAGTACAAGATGTTGCTCTATTCGTTGGACGGGCGATTGCTCTCCAGTTACCGTGCGTACGAGTGGTCGCTTGGGATTAAATCGGTCGCGTGGAGCCCCAGCAGCCAATTCCTTGCCGTCGGGAGCTTTGATGAGAAGGTAGGTATATGTTCGCAATGGATTTTAGCTGCGAGGAAAGGTAAAGCAGTGTAACAGCCTAACACAAACCTTTTTTTTATTACCAGGTTCGAATTCTCAACCATGTTACATGGAAGCCAATCAAAGAACTTTCACACCCGGCTACAGTCAATCACCCAAAGGCGGTACGTGTCGAGTCACCAAAATGCTTCGTGACATAATTGGATTAAATGCAGCGTGCGTGGGATATGGGAGGAGAATGCGGTCAGGAAGAGTGCATTCTCCGTCCAGCTTGTCTCTCGTTGGTTGTGAATAGTGTTAAATTTAGAATAACTTCTGGCTGAAACTGACCTTTCAGCTTTTCAATATTGTGGCAATGTCCCCTCATTTGGGCGCTTAGCATATTTCCCCTTGAAGAATGAACCTTGACCGACACAACCATTCAAAATGTAAGGAGGCCTCGACTAAGAAACTATACTGAAAAGAACTTTTGGATCCCCATAAGCCACTTCTCCGTTAAACGACTTAAAGGTTGCGCGTACCGTCAAGTTTAAACTGTAACATAGGCCAAGCTAGCTATTTAAAACACCGGATAATTGTCTGGCCCAGTTTTCGTACAGATAGAACTACAGATCTCGCTTTAGATCAGTAGCCTGACAGGCAGATGAATGGATTTTTCTGTTTCAGGTTGTGTATAAGGAGCTGGAGAGGTGCCCTGGCGTAGCAACGGATGAACTTATGTTTCCTCTTCCAAAAGGGAAACCCAGCAGCTTGTTTAGTGTCCGCAGCAAATGTAAGGGCGCCATGCGATATGAAATAATATAGCTATGTAGAGCCTAATGTTTGTAGCCGAACTGTGCTTTTACCTCCCTGAAGTAACTATTATGAAGTTACCCCTGGTTAATTAATCCACAAGAAGGACTGAGCTGGACCTATGTAATGCGGTGAGGCGATGTTCAGGAAATGTCACTGAATTAAATACATTTTACACAGGGCCATCCAGGATATTCTTGTTGCCGACGCTCCCCTACATTGTTACTTTATAATGTAAAGCGAAGTCAGTGAGAAGGAAGCGGAACACTCCTGCTAACTCTCCCGTTAGTGAATAAACCCCTGCAGGGAGAACTTAAGTAAACTTCACTCTTCTAGTATATGAGGGTAACAGACCTATCGATAGCATAAACCTCCTGGATAGTGATACGCTTTCCCCATCATAGCGCATGTTCAAGGAGCCGCAAGGAACTGCAGCCGTGAAAGGTCATGTCATGTTGGAGGAACGAAGCTCGTGTGAGTACGAGGACCTTGTCTGATCAGCATTCTGTTTCTTACCAGACGAGATAGCGGACGTTCCTGTAACGTTACGGGTCATCAAACCGGACACGGATCGAGCGAATCCGGAGCTTGGTGTTGGGATGCTGGCGTTCAGTCCTGATAATCGTTACTTGGCATCTAGAAATGGTAATTATTGTCCACTGGAGATGTATTGTACGTGTTACTTATTAACGTGAAGCGGGATGGCCCTCTGCCCACGGTTACTGATATTTGATCTTTCTCTCCGTGCTCGCAGATAACATGCCATGTTCTGTGTGGATATGGGACGTACAGAAAATGAGATTATTCGCAGTTTTGGAACAGACTTTACCGGTTCGTTCTTTTCTCTGGGACCCCATTCAGCCCAGACTTGCCGTCTGCACCGGAAATAGCAAAGTGTACCTGTGGTCTCCAGCCGGTAGCGTGTCTGTACCGGTGCCCACGGAAGGTAAACGCTACGAGTTAAACACAAAGGGAGCGGATAGCAAGGGGATAGCCTATTTGAGCAAAATGAGATAAAACCATTATATTATTTTTGTCAGTGCTGCCAAATTACTGTATACGGCCCTGGATTTTATGCTCAAGGAGGAAATATTTTTGGGGGACTTCCACCTTTAAACCCTCCGGTTGCTGCAGCATTTAGATTGGAAAAAAATGCTTATTTCCTGGATATGTTTTTTTTTTTTTTTTTTTTGTATGTTTCATTATAAGGAAACTAAGCTTGATATTTTCCTTTGCATTTTTCGTAGGAACTTTTAATGTCCTTTCAATGTCTTGGCATCCAATGGGAGAAGATACTTTGCTCCTCATGAGTAAAGACCATCTGTGTTTGTGTTACTTGGAGACTGAAGATGACGATGATGAGAAGTAACCGGAATGAAGTGCTAGAATAGCACAGAGGGGTCTAAGCCCCCCCCCCAGGTGAAATTTTTATTGGACTATGCTGCTAAACTCTCATTGTACAAAAGTGATCTGCTCAGAGATGTATTTTTTTCATTATTCCATGTTATTAAAATGTAAATATAGATATTTTTGTAGATTTGTGAATAAATACTGTTAAATAGAGTCCTGTCTGCCTGGTTTCTGGGAAATGTAAAGCTCACGCATCAGGGAAAAAATACCGTATTGGCTCGAATATAGGCCGCACTTTTTTCCCCCACTTTAAGTTTTTAAAGTGGGGGTGCGGCCTATATTCGGGGTCTAGCGCCCATGCAGTCCCGGGCGCCGGGCAGGCAGCGGGGTTAAGATACAGATCCCCCGCAGCGGTGCAGGGGACCTGCATCCTTCTCCCCGATACGCTCAGACAGCCTCCCCTGCCAGCACTTCCCACGGGGGGGGGGGGTGCCGGCACGGGAGGTTATCTAAGCGTTTTACCTCTGCCCACCCCCGACTTACCGGAGCAGACTCCCGGGTGTCTTGCGGGACCGGCGGGAAACATCTACGCAATACGCGCATGCAACTTCCGGTACCGGAAGTTGCATACGCGTATTGCGTAGATGTCCCTCGCCGGCCCCGCAAGACACCCGGGAGTCTGCTCCGGTAAGTCAAGGAGGGGGGGGCAGAGGAGGACAGCGGCAGCGTATCGCGGGGAGGGAAGACAGCGGCAGCGTATCGCGGGGAGGGAAGACAGCGGCAGCGTATCGCGGGGAGGGAAGACAGCGGCAGCGTATCGCGGGGAGGGAAGACAGCGGCAGCGTATCGCGGGGAGGGAAGACAGCGGCAGCGTATCGCGGGGAGGGAAGACAGCGGCAGCGTATCGCGGGGAGGGAGGACATCGGCAGCGTATCGCGGGGAGGGAGGACATCGGCAGCGTATCGCGGGGAGGGAGGACATCGGCAGCGTATCGCGGGGAGGGAGGACAGCGGCAGCGTATCGCGGGGAGGGAGGACAGCGGCAGCGTATCGCGGGGAGGGAGGACAGCGGCAGTATATCACGGGGAGGGAGGACAGCGGCAGCGTATCTCGGGGAGGGAGGACAGTGGCAGCATATCTCGGGGTGGGGGGACAGAGTGGCAGCATGTTTTTTTTGGTGCTTTTTTAAAGAAAAAAAATTTTCTTTAAAAAAGCACCAAACTTTTAGGGTGCGGCCTATATACGGGGGCGGCCTATATCCGAGCCAATACGGTAAGTAAAATTATATGAATATTCCGGTACATAGTAATACTTTTTTACAAAATACAAAATTTTTGGTGTTGCTTTCTGGAATATCAGCATCCTGATACTCAATATACAAAAATATATACATAAGATAGGTATGTGTTCTGCCATATCTTACCCGCACGGGTATACTTTCAGAATGGATTTGTTGTCCAGCTGGGTTTGATTGAATTAATGATTTATAGGTACATGAATATCTCCCATTGGTAGCGTCCGATGGCGGAAGATCAATAATGATATAATTGTGCTGACTTTTAATTCATATTACAAATATGAAACACATACATTATGTTTATTATGTTTATTTCCAACACGTTGTGCAACAAATTACATAAAAATAACAATGTAACATGATGTATGGAGTGTAAATATAAACATAGCTCCAGCAATAAAGGAAAGGAACACAGTGTCATGACAAGCTCTATATTAGCATGCATTACTGATCACAATATTTTGGGAAGGATTGGTATTATGGACAAAACAAAAATGTCCACTCATTTAAGAGAATTCAGTATATTCTATAAAAAGTCTTCCTATCCAGAACTGAGCTCCTAAAGTATACGTCTCCTTATTTTAGTTATCTTGTTAAAGCGCTGAATGCGTAGCGCAGCGATCAGAGCAACTGGCGAAATAATAACTTTGAATTTAGCAGCGATCCTCTGTTAGGGACGAGCTCCCCGGCTGTATTACACACCGGGCTGGATATACTGCAAGTACAAACCCTATACCTGCAGCGGATACTGCCCGTTATATCGCGTGTTACTGCCCTGGCTATTTAGTTAAGTCACATTTTGTTTGTATGTTACAACTATTTTGTTCTTCAAGTCAAAGCTACGACCCTGCAGAGTTCAGCTATTTTATGAATGTCCAAAGTAATGAATCACACCATGTTTTTACATGGAGAAAGTGGCAGTAAAGGTATTTTGATCGGTTTGGATGGAGAATACTTGCAGCTAGGCTAGTGTTTGAATGTTTTAGATATTATTGCGCTATTGATCGATGGACTCAGCTGGGAGAATATATTTAAGCATTTAAGGAACTTGTGTGTCCCGTTCAGTACCAACCGCCTTCAGTAAGTATATCCCATTTTATATATAATTATAAGCTAGTGGTTACTTCTTGTCCTCCATCTTTTCACCTATTATTGTAATTAGTGGATAGACTGGGAGATGCTTTAAGTTTTTGAGACTACATCTGGTTTAATAAATTAACCACACTACATCCAGCCTGTGAGACTAGCATTGCGCATCAGTAACAAATTGGTTATACATTACGCTGGGAACAGGGTTACGCATCCCTACACTATCAAAGCTGATCAATGCAATAAAATCAGAACAGCAGTGAAACAGCCCTTTTATATACACCGTAATACACAATTTTTAACCATTATACAAAAAAATGCCACCGTATTAAACCAGTCATACTAGACACGAGAATTTTAAGAACGAAAAAGTTCCATAAGAGAGAGAGCTAAACCATTCCCGATAAGCTTTTTCGCTAGTAGTAACTTCTAAACTTTCCAAACTGCCGTTATAATTCCCTACTGCACTTGGCAACGAGGATTTAGGTCTGTTAACAATGGGGCTGCTTTTATATACAGCGTATACAGTTACATGGTATTTGGAGATAAAGTGCATTTTACACAAATCTGAGGGAAACCGGGCAAGTGAGACTTCCAGGAAAATCTCCCAAGTTCATCATTCATTGCAGAGTAAAGAAAGCAGCAGCAAATGTTAAGGAACAGCAGGTGATTCACAGAAATCAAACCATAAAGCAGCTTTACACATTGCCCCCGGCTTAACATGGGCTAAGTAAGTGTTTGTGCTCTAGGCCCTCCGTATATCCAATGCACCGGAATTAAATCCGGGATGATCAGCAAGAAGCCCTTACCTGACATCAAGGGTGAGCACCCTGTTGGTGAACCGCATCTCCCAGGATATCTGGGCTGCTGGAGGAGGATTATGTGAGTTGCGCTTCACCAACATCTACCAGCTGCTTCTCCTTCTAGGTACACGCTTCCTATTTTCCCTGACATATGAAACATGCAGCAGTTCGAAGGGTCCAGGTTAATACAATCTGAACCCCATCTGGCGTATGTCTGTCTTCTTCCCGATCAAAATCCAATCTTGCCCCTTGACAAGGAATATCCCAGTTTGGCCTCGTTGTTGATAAAAGACATTAGTCCGATGTAAGTTTCAATCACCAGTGGCTGTTCTAATACCAGCACCCCATTTGGTCTACCTGGCAGTGGGTTCTCTCGATGGGCTCTCTTCACTGCCTGGATCAACTGCTCCCGGAAGTTTTCCAACTTTAGGACAAAATCCAATGCAACTGTCAGCCAGAAAATCTAAAAGGCTTCAAAAAACTAAGGTGTTCTATATTGTGAGCACTCCTAGCAAGAATCAGACCAAACCTTTCATTGGGCCAACAGAGAAAAGATGTAGAATCACCAAAACTTTGAGGACTTAAGAGGTCTCTTGGGACCTCTGATGACCTCTTTGGTTATGTGGCTCTACATCTTATTCTGTGTTGGTCAATACAAGGTATCGCCTTCAGCTAAAGATTCCATATTCTCCTGGGCCGGTATGGCTATGTTTATTTCTCTCATTAACTCACCTTGCAGAGAGGGACAATCTTCTCCTCTGCTAGCGCCATTGGATGTTCTGTGAAGGTGGAATACGGCATGTTGGTCGACCAAGGATTCCATTTGTTCATGAAAGACGTATGGCTGCTTTTATTCCAGAGAATACGAATTCCAACTCCTTCCCGTCTAAAACAAAACCGGATACCGCTGTCACAGGGGAAGCTAGAAATCTAATTAGAGTGCATGAAGAACGCAGCAATACTATCAATGTTATATGGTTTGATGTAGGAGGCTACGAGGGGATGACAATCTGTTGGACAACGATGGACTTTCGGCCAGTAGCGGGTTACAACTCCCAGACAACATGCTGAAGGTATGCAAGATTTAACATATTTTAAATAGTAACTTTAGGCAGATTATATTAACTATTCACTGAAGATACCCTACAGACGATCACGGTATAAATAAAAGGAGAACATTCATCGAGAAGCATTTGGCTACTAACCTGCTGAGAGACATATGAGGAAATTGAAACTCTCCAACAGAAATGGTATCGATGGCGTTGAGCCCGACACGCACCACCTGCACACACTGCAAGCTGAGGAAGTCATACTTGCAGATCAGGAGGGATCTATCGGTTATCAGGACCAGGCGCTCTTTGTCATTGTTCCAATGATCAACTCTAATGACAAAACGACAGGACGGAAGCAGAACTTGAAATTTGTACCAAACTCACACGTAAATCGAGAGTTCATTTTTTTTCTACAGAAACCCCCAAAATATTAAAAATGATGTTCTGTTAATTGTTCCTAATTGTGCACCAGAATTAATGTGGTTCTGGTTTGTCAAACACTGGCCAAAGTTCTCTCGTCTCCCACCAGAGCGTGAGTCGCTCCATCCCGTCAATGCATTTCACTGTCTAGGTATGGAAATAAGTATGTGCTATGGGGTCAGCAAGTTTTATGAGCTATGGCTACGTGCGTCGGGGGGGTTCGTGGGGGATGTTATCGCTCAGGTTTTTTCCTTTCAGCGTACACTGTTTAAAACATTTACAGAACGCAAACTACACCCAATTTCAAACTTCCACAGATCTAAAGTTCCAAACGGAATAGATGCTTGTGGTAACCTATTCATTTAGCCCTTAGAGGGCCAGAGCGGGGGTGCAATGCATGTGGTTCTTAAAGGAGCGCGTCCAACGATCATCTGTTCCTTACTCAGTCAGCAGCCAGACGCTCTGAACGCCTCCATCCTCTGTGGGTGAAACTACCAGACGGATATCATTTACAGCTTGATCAAGAGTTCCAGGCTGCAAAACAAATGTACAGACAAGAAAGCAACGGTCACCCGGTTCATTCCCTACACAGAACATATTTATATATATATATATATATATATATATATATATATATATATATATATATATATATATATATACGGACGTGAACGTTACAACAGAATTGATGCTATAGGACAGACGTTAGATTCTACTAGAACCTAAAATGGTTTGGTCCAGAAGTCTTCTTGAGTATAATAGTGTCGTCATTTTCCATAACTGGTCCTTTATGCAACAACTCCCGATTTATATACTCTTTCTGTGTTGTTTTATAAATATTTCCGGGGGCGCATACATTTTGCGGTTATGCGTTTGCACTATTTGTGCCCCACGTGCTATACTCAGTGCCAACTGCTGAAAGATGTTCCATACATTCCCCACCCTTTCAGTGCATATCCGCATATCCAACTGTAAGCTGCACTTGTGTCATCAGGTGGCCGTTAGCCTTAAGGTTCCAGAGCCACTTCGTCATGCCCTGTATTCACGGAAATTATATGATCGGGTCAAATATTTAGCTTACTCAGGACCAACGTTATTGAAAAATATCCATTTGATAAGATACGCTTTATTCTAGGGGTAACGGCACAAGCGCTCCGTTGTCCGATGTTCTTCTATCGCACAGCGTGACAGGAACGCCTTCCAGATATTAGTTATTTATAGCGGCCACTTCACGGTTATCTAGATCCTTTTCTAATATCTGAAACATTTTCAAAGCAAATCACTGCTTAAGAAAAGTATACGGACGGCGCCTCGAACAGATAAATGTATCTCTGGGCTGTGAATTATAAATAAGTTGTACAGCGCTACGGAGTATGATGGTGCTATATAAAACAATAGTATTATTGTATTAGTATTAGTAAGGTTTTGTAGAATTTAGTTACCCTTGTCTTCCTTCCATGAATGCTGGGTGGGCTGCGTATCAAATGACCTCCCCTTCCCCTCTCCAGCAGGGTTACAGGGTGTACGACCGAGCAATAACCGAGGAAGCCTCAGGGCTTTATGGAATAAAAGGAGAGACTCTCACCCTGAATACGAAGTACTCCTTGACCCGAGCCTGCAGGGTAGGATTGTGCACGGTAAGGGAGCGCAGGGATTGCACGTTACCTCCCGAGGGCATGGGCCCTGCCCCCGCCGTGCTCTTCACCGGGCTTAGCTGCACCTCCAGAGCTGCCGGGCTCGTATCGGAGTCATTAAACTGCAACATGACAGGTCCGAGCTCCGCCGGATACACCGGTACTGTTTACACCGCACACTTCCGCCTGCAGGCAGCTGTGCCAACCGCGCCCCTGTAACATCACATCCGGCTGGAGAGCGTGTCACGGGCTAGGAACGAATAGCGCCTGGTCTGTCAATGCTGGAAAGCGCGCAAGGCATCATGGTCTTTGTAGTCCTGGATTAGTGTTTCGCGCTAAGGCGCCTGGGAGTTGTAGTTCAGCAGAAGCAGTGGCTCTGGACTACTGGCTGCGAGCTGGTGTTTTAACCCCTTAAGGACAATAGGGGTTTTTACTCGTAGTATATTGTGGGACAATGGCTCTTTTAACGTTTTTCAGTGTTACTGTTTAGCTGTGATTTTCTTCTCTCTCATTTCGTGCTCCCACACATATTATATATTGTTTTTTTCAGGATAAACAGGGCTTTCTTTAGATACCATTAATTTTATCATATCATCTAATTTACTATAAAAAAAATGATAAAATATGGGGATTTTTTGTTAAAAAATTACTTTTTCTCACTTTTTAAACAGAAAACTTTTACTCATCTGCAAAAACTAATGAAAAAACCTGCTAAATAGATTCTACTATTTGTCCTGAGTTTAGAAATACCCAATGTTTTTATGTTTTTTTGCTTTTTTCTACACATTATGGGGCAATAAGTACAGGTAGCGTTTTGCCATTTCAAAACCTTTTTTTCCAAATCTGGTCATTATTCCCCCCATGTGCCATTTCGGGTATCTTTGAAGCCGGCCAATGAAATTGACCCCATCAAATCATATATTTTTAAAAACTAGACACCCCAAGGTATTTGAAATGCTGGTATTTTAACCCTTTCAATGCACTAATTTTACCACCACCCTTAGTGAAACTTTATGGTAGTAAATGTTTTTTGTATTTTTTTCACACACGTTGTACTTCAGGTATAAATTTATCGCTCCTGGTATATGTCCGTGTCACACAACACCCCAATATGTGTTCAGTAACATCTCCTGAGCGCAGTGATACCCCACATGCATGGGTTTGTAGGGTTATTTGGGAGGTAAAAGGCCGCCTTTGTGAGGTGTGTATTTTTTGCCATTTACACATCTGCCCCATGTCCCATATTTGGGACATCTTTGAACCCGGCCAATTCAATTTACCCCATCAAATCATATATTTTTTAATACTAGACACCCTATGGGCATTTGTAATGCCAATATTTTAACTCTTTCCATGATGGAATTTTTGTAAAGATAAAAAATTTTAGGACTTGCTTATTAAAAACTTTTTTTTTTTTTTTTGCTGACAGTGGTGATTTTTACATGTTACCATATTTTTAACATTTTTTTTAAACATTTTTGACCATTTTTTTTTTTTTAATTTTTTTTTTTTTTTTTTTACACTAGTCACTCATTAGTGAGCTGGGCTCCATTGACCTTGCATGGTTGGATGCAGTACCTGCATTCAACCTGCAGGAGGAGCTCGAGAGTTCTCAAGAGGGTCTGGATAGACCCTCTATGAACTCAAATCTCTTGTTAATGCCATCCTGTGAATGACGGCAACGTCATTCACAGGATGGCACTTGTGGTTGCTCCTCGGAGCAATCACAAGGTGATCGGGGTAGGGGGGTAGTGTTACTGACATGCCTCGATATCGAGGCATGTCAGTAACACAGTTTATGCTTAGGAAGCGATTCAGATCGCTTCCTAAGCAGTTTTAGCCGGGCGCCGCCGCGATCTTTCATGATCGGTGCGGCGGCGGCCATTTTTCCTCCGGGGAGGGCTGCCGAGGGCTGCCCTCCCCGGATCCACGGTCAGCCTCACTTGTGAGGCTTCCGTGGATGCTGCAAAGCCGCCGATCGCGGCGAAAACGCCGCGATCGCGGCGATGCAGCTATTTAACGGCAGCCCGTACATGTACGGGCATTGTCGTTAACCCGTTGCACGGCAACCCCGTACATGTACGGGGATTGTCGTTAAGGGGTTAAGCACGGTATAGTGTAAGCAAGGATGCAGAGAACACACCGCAAAATGCCTTCATAAATAAACTGTTTTACCAAAATACACAATTATCTATCACAATCTCACAAGTTGTAAAGCTTGGCCTTTAACCCACTAAAAGAGCATCTGGCAGTGTGTGATGGCCCTTTGAAGCTGTCTCTTTCCCTCCTACCCCTCTCCCCCTCTTTCTTGCGTTCTCCCCCCTTCACTCTTCCTCTCTCTTGAGGTCTTTCCCTTCCCTCTCCTCCTCCCTTCCTCTCCCTCCTGCCCTCTTTCCCCTTCTCTTCCCCTCTCTCCTGTCTTCTCCCCCTCCACTCTCCCTCTCTCTTGCTTTCTTCCCCCTCTATCCCCCTCTCTCAGGTTTTCTCCCCCCTCTCCTGTCTTCTCCCCCTCTCCTGTCTTCTCCCCTCCACTCTCCCTTGCCTTCTTTCCCTCTCTATCCGCCTCTCTCATGTCTTCTCCCCCCTCTCCTGTCTTCTCCCCCTCCACTCTCCCTTGCCTTCTTTTCCCCTCCATCCCCCTCTCCTGTCGTCTCTCCCTCCCTCTCTCCTGCCTTCTCCCCCCCTCTCTCTGTCTCTGCCCTTTCACTTCTATCCCATCTGTGACTTTTGGTTCCTCCATACCAACATACTGCATCCAATGCAAACAAAGAGAAATTTCTAGAACAAAACCAGCTAATAATTTGTAAATTATTGGAATAAACAGGAAATTATAACAAAACCCTCTAGTTTTAGATTATGACCTCTTTTTCTAAAATGTCTCCACGTTCGAAATAAACTGTTTAATCCCTTTAAGTATTTAGATGTTTCTATCACTTCTCCTCTGTCTCCTCTCCAAGCCGGACATATTGATTTAGTGAGTTGTAGGAGGACAGAAGGAAGTCACTAAGCATTTCCACAAATCATTTTAACTTTATTTTACATCATCAATTAGTACCCCAAACAGACCACTAGATGGCAGCAAACGCCAGCTAAATAAAGAACTATACGAAGAATAGTGTTTGAAATGGGGTAACTGCGACACTTACATGGTGGTTACTTAATTACCCTTAACAGAGTTGTTCATCATTTTTATTATGTATTAATTAATAGTGCCATCATATACTGCAGCGCTGTACAGTGGGTAACGATTCATGTGAAATGCCTTTCTATGCTCTATACCTATTGCCCCATTTGCCCTAAGTGTCCCTATTAATTACTAGGCTTCCAGCGAAGTCATTGAGGTGTGATCGGTTCCACCATCTCTCAGCCCCCTTCCACCCACCGCCCATCCCTTTCCCAGTTCATTGGGGCCTAGCCAACTCCATTTTCTGGCCTAGGACGATTAGGTCCAGGGGGGGAAGGCGGTACCCGAGCTACAAAAGTGGACGACACACCGTCCTCCTGTCTGTCCCTCCGCTTGTCTCGTCTGTCCTTCTGATCTGTTTACAAAACTGGCCCATTTACACTACGAAGGCTAGGCAGAGCCGGCACAAAATATAAAATAATTTCCTCTTATTGTCCCTAAAATAGTCAAAATTTTCCAATAACTCAAGGTAATAAAGTTTTTAATCACGCCACAAAGGTACTGCTCCCAGGGTCATTATGTTGCACGTATATTTTCCATAAAAATCCAAAATGGATGTTTATTGGCTTATCCGGTCCCTTTAATTTACATTTTCTGTGAAAATAAGTCGAATCCTTTAGCAGGAGATGGGGAGGAATTTCCGCCGGTGTTAATGACAGCGTATAGTTAGATTTCCCACACAGCTGACAAGTTGACATGTTTCATTCCATGCGCCCAAACTAAACGGACTTTAATTTTACTCCTGCAATGTGATGTATCGACCAGATACATATCTGACTCCGTAATATCCATTTCACTAAAATGTCACGCTGTGGTACCCAGCATTACAAACAGAAATCCATTTACATTTTTTCCACACAAGAAGACACCGATTTCATCCTTTTATGCTGAACGGAAGAGACTGACATTTTTATAATTGAATACGTTGATTACATTTAATGGAAAAAAAAAAAAGAACCGTGTTTTATTTCACAAATAGACACGTGTTTCCGCCGCGGCAAACCCAGAAAACTCAATCACGGAAAAACGCTTTCACATCGCTTTTAGACGATTGCCTATCCCCGAGGCTGTATATTTACGCGAGACAGGCTGTTTGTTACCGGCCCGGATTTATTTACTGGACTAGACAGAAAAAAATATTGAGAAGTCCACATATATCTGTATATATATATATATATATATACATATATACAACTAAAACAGTCAGGGGAATAAAATAGACGCCGGCACTTTAAGGCCCATGGCTGATAAATGACATAAGTGCGGGCACCGGCTGGATACATTCAGGCATTTAAAGATTAAATATTTCCAAAGGGATATGACGATACAGGCTCCAAGAGCCACAACAAAATGTCTTGAATCATTTCTGAGTGTGGTGGGATTATATTTGTGTCAGGAGATGACTTCAGTCTTGGGATTTTACGTGATGACTTTAGCCATGGGTTGAAAACAAATCACTCGTTAAAGGGTTAATGTGTGTAGTAAAAGAGTACGTCTTGCTGTGTTTGCAAGTCACGTAAGCACACATGTAATATTAATTAGGCCTTAGAGTTCCACTGATCATTAAGAGAGAGTACAATCGTTACATACACTACCGTTCAAAAGTCTGGGGTCACTGAGCTGTTTTCATGGAAAACAAGTACATTTCTAGCTGTAACAAAATTACAAAAGGGTTTTCTCAATTTGAACTTGGATTAGGGAACACAACTCGCCATTGGAACACAGGCGTGATGGGAGTGATAAAGGGCCATTGGAACACAGGAGTGATGGGAGTGATAAAGGGCCATTGGAACACAGGAGTGATGGGAGTGATAAAGGGCCATTGGAACACAGGCGTGATGGGAGTGATAAAGGGCCATTGGAACACAGGAGTGATGGGAGTGATAAAGGGCCATTGGAACACAGGAGTGATGGGAGTGATAAAGGGCCATTGGCACACAGGAGTGATGGGAGTGATAAAGGGCCATTGGAACACAGGAGTGATGGGAGTGATAAAGGGCCATTGGAACACAGGAGTGATGGGAGTGATAAAGGGCCATTGGCACACAGGAGTGATGGGAGTGATAAAGGGCCATTGGCACACAGGAGTGATGGGAGTGATAAAGGGCCATTGGAACACAGGAGTGATGGGAGTGATAAAGGGCCATTGGAACACAGGAGTGATGGGAGTGATAAAGGGCTTCTGTACGCCTATGAAGATATTCCATTAAAAATCAGCTGTTTCCGGCAACAATAGTCATTTACAACATTAACCCCATCTGTGCCGGATTTCTGATCCATTTCGTGTCATTTTAATGGACAAAATGTGCGTTTCTTTCAAAAACACAGACATTTCTAAGTGTGCAAAACCCACAACCTCACGGCACGCCTTTTAAACTCAACATAGACATTATGCCAGCTGAAGAGCTGCCACGGATAAAGCGTCTGTGTATTAGAGTTAACGTGAGGAGGGCCGACGTATTTTCGCAGAGCGACCCCATACGGCATAGCTTTGCCACTCTGCAGACTTCGGCAGGGGAGGCTCCTGAGTTCTCCTTTCCGACCTAGAATTATTATCTCTGGAGAAAACTCAAAGTCAACAGAGAATAAAAATATGGCGGGGTTTCTGTACGTTTAAAGGTCCGCAACATACCTCTGCGTCCCGAGGATGCTCTTTGAGCTGTGTTATAACTCTGGCAGCGCTCTTGTGCTTGTTGGAAGCTTAAAAAATGCATGATTTCTGCTTTTTTTTTTTTTAACAAGAGCCCCAGCACTCAAAGACTGGATTTCATGCAGTAAGAGACTCGCATTTCATAATCATTCCCAGGCGGGGCTTAAAATACGTTATTTGAACTACTTGTGTTGCGTAGACGTCCCAAAAACGTGTTCTGAGCAAGCAGAATTTCCAGCCAAAATCCGTAACAATGTAGTTAATGAGGATCACAGGTGCGATTTCTTACCGCGCCGACTACAAAACCTAAATAAAACCTAAAAATATTCTTAAAGGCGACATGCGCTTCGCGTGAAGAGGTATCCATGTTTACAGAACAAACACAAGGATGGTTGCAGAAAACTTGGTACCTTTTTACTTTGTCCAGCAAATGATATCATTATTGGAGTATAAAGTAGTTTTACTTCTATAGGTGAAGTTAAACCAACTAAGAAACTTATAGGGGGCTGGGCTGGGCTGGACTGGTGATGGTGGGGTGGTCCTGCCACTTTAAGGCCATGGCCACCCGATGGGGTAAGTAAGACTAGATGGGCCAAATGGATCTTATCTGCCTACCTGGGAACTTTGCGGGACGCGGCCAGGAATACCCATTGACGTCAATGGGTGTTCTCCATGTAAAGGGGAAAGTGTGGCCTGTCAAGACCCCGCTCCCGCGACCCGGGGACGTCGGTTGTTGACCCAGAGACCCAAGAAGTGGAGCTTCTCCAGGCCAAACCTGGAGAGCTCCCTGCATGTCATCGGCTGAACCCTACAACCCGTGTCTTCCAAATATCCAAGCAAGGAATCTGGATACGGCCCTACTGGTCCAAGAGAAGATGGAGTCTTCAGCTGAAGGGGGTACCTTTTATTGGACCACCATAAAAAAGAGCACATATAGTCACTAAAGCTATAAGAGTTTGTGGAGGGAACCTAATTTCTAGGTTTCAAAGACTACAAAACGATATGGAAAATGTAATTTAGAAAAAGGATAAAGCGTTTCTTTAGCCATGTATGAAAATGCGTGTCTGCGACGGTGAGCCAGCCCGGGAATATATTTTTATATAAACCTTTGGCCCAATCAATTGAGTTTTTGGTGTAAAAATCAATACCCATTTAAGAGCCCTTTAGATAACTATTGCTGCAGCTGCGACGGCAACGAAATCAGTATTTCTTCAAACCCGTTTTGAATCGCATACAATAAATAAATATATATATATATATATATATATATATATATATATATATATATACACTGTATACAGAAACCTTCAAAAGTTTGGGGTCACTTGGAAATCTCCTTGTTTTTTTAATCAAAAATCAACATAAACAGTCCAATTAAATAATATACAGAATAGATATAACATAAAATAAATTCCTGCACAAACTATTTATTTCATCCCTGACCTGGTACGGTAAAGAGAGACATTCAGGACCAAGATGCCTTATAGAACCGTCATATAGCGAAGCACCCTAATATACAGGCAGCGGGGCAGGGAAAACGTGTTATTACTGGAACGCAGTAAGAGAAAGTGGTCATTCTTCCCTAATTCTACATAAATAAAGTAAATATATATATAAATATTATAAAATATTATATATATTTTAAGGGACATATATAAAGGGTACACATTAGCGGCAGGAGAAAATCTTCCCCGACGCACATTATTGGATATGATTAAGGACGGGTAAGCTAGTTTCATTTCCGTATAATGACATAAAACCATAAATGTGCTGTGGCTGATATAATTTACTCTCCCGTATAAAGAAATAGCTGGTCATGCTTTATGGCTGGACATCTGTTCATTCTTCAGTCAGTTAAACAGACTGATTGGGGGGGGGGTGAAAGAATTGTGCAACTTAACACAAAATGAGCCGGAATACTTAGTTTTTGGTTAACTGGAGACACCAGCCATCATATAAACTTTAATGCATATATACGATATCTGAGGATCCCCCTTTACATTGCTGTGCGGACCCCCTTTCACCGAACACAGCTCCTGATTCCTTTGCCCACATGGTACACAACGCCGGCATGTTACGTTTTTATGCCCGTGTAGCGTGTGGCCAGGGTCAGTGAGAGTTCCGGGGGGACCATACATGAGACCCCCCCATTCATTTGTGCAGAAAGCACTCCCTGCTTCAAGTGGCATGAAAACGGGCCGATGAAGGGATGGGGGGCTTCCACTAAAAGTTAGGGATTTTTTTCTTTTAAGCAGGTTAAAGAATGTATATAAAAAGCTTACAAAGTTCCTTAAACCCCACTCTTTGTTGGTGAGACATTAAACTGTCTATGGAGATTCGTGACATAAAAGAACAACACAAATCATTGGATCACTAGGAACTTTTATTAGGGTAAAATCCAACATTTCTAGCAACAGAGGCTTCCCTTTTAATCATCACCTTGAAGCCGAGGGTGTCTTCTGTTTTCATTCCAGTAGGCGAGACCACTGTCATTAACTATGGGTGAGCCAAGATAAATGGCCACTTCCTTACAAAGGGAACTGCCAAGAGCAGATACACCAAAAAACGAACTTGGCACCGTCCAAGGAAAAACACGTCACTCAAGCCAACAGATCCTGCCCCACGGCTAAGTCGGGTTGAATGTCACCTTCAAGGTTTATGCCCCATTAGATTGACCTCCCTCTCTTAGGGCTCTGTCTTAAAGCAGCATGCCGGCTTCTTCGAAGGAATGAAATGCAATAAAATAATGGGCAAGAATGAGCATCCCAATCTGATCAAGACGGATTCTCTCAGTGGGTTCTGGAAATCAGAAGGACGATCGGTTGTCTTTAAACTCATTGATTGATCAGCGGCATTTTGCCATCAAACAGAAACATTCTGCTGATGATAAGTTATTTAATTTTTAATATGATCGATGGAGTCTGCGTGTGTAGCATCAGCTCTAGGAAGCTACGTGCCATAAGTGGTTAAAGGGCATCTCGGACAACGATGCTTTTAATGGTCGCTGGGTATTTTAGACTTTCCAGGTACCGGAGAAATGGGAAAACACAAACATGGAAGCTGACGATGTTCTCCATTGATTTACAATATCAGTTTAGTAGCATGAACTTGTAAAGAAGTGCAGTGGGTAAGTAGAACAGCCTACCAGTAGGTGTGGTTGAGGCTAAAACATTAGTTATTAATTAGAACCTAAGACGAGACCAAGGACTGATTAAGGTCTGAGTCTTTACATCATTAAAAATTCAGCAGACGAGGCGGGCTGAATGGGTTTTGCCTGCCGTCAAATTCTATGTTAATAAGTCGGTCCGAGTGTTATTTATTGTTTGCCACTAATGAAAAAATAAAAGGAATTTGTATTGGCTTCTTTTACCACCAAATAAATGAATCAATACAAAAGTAAATAAAGCGGGATCAACAAATCCTTTAATAGTCTGATTTTCCCTTCCTTACCAAAGCCCAAACATATTCCGTTTCATAATGAGATCTGTTCTTTTTTCTACATACTACGCAGTAATAGTACGTCAATCCAGCGCCAAATCGCAAATTCCAACGGATTGTTCGATTTTAATGCGTAATGATAGGATTAAGCAAAACAGTGATACTTTGTATCATTAACCTCTGCTAATTTCTTCCGCTTCAACCGGCTGCCTCTTAGTGCATTGCTAACTTCAATCAACCCAGAGGGTATAATAATAAGGATACGGATGCGTAATAAAACAGAGATCTGCAGATACAATCCAAAGAATGACTTTAAGTTACTGCAAAAAAAAAAGAAAAAAGAAAAAAAGAAAAAAAAAGCTAGAAAAAATTAAATAAAAATATTCAATCTCAGGAGGGGGTGTATTTTGTCATCTGCTCTGTGCATTTCTCTTGAGGTTTTCTAAACCCAGGGGGGTAATCTCTCCTAGAATAATTTATTTTAGAAGTCATTATCTAGAAGCAGCTCTGAGATGCTGCAGGATCATCTTGGTTTACAAACCCCCTTTTTCAGACTGGGAGGATAACTGGAAATTGATTTTTTTTTTTTTTTTTTTTTGGGCTGTCTGTGTTCACTAATATCTGCAGCAGGCAAAAAGCTAATTATTTGACTGAAGTGAGTGCTAACAGAGAGAGAGAGGGCTGTGAAAAGGAGAATATCTTTGTAATTTGTCCTGAGGGAGGTGACCTGTCTTTAAAATCCCCTCCTATTTCAGTCTGCTTACTGGTTCCTGTTGGAGGGGGTATGGACTGAGGTTGCTGGAATGGGGACTGGATCTGATGCTGAACTCCAAGACATACACAGGAGTTCCTTACAGAAAGGACAGCAGCAGTTTATCCATTCACTGGATCTCTCTTTCACATCAAAACAGGGACAATGAAAAACAGATGCCTGAGCACATTTTCTGAGTGTTACTGGTAACTTCTTTTATTATTTCTCCCCCCCCCCCAAACTTAACAGACTGCACAATGCTCTCTTCTTCCTCAAAGGAAACAAAAACATACATTTTTTAAAGACACTTTTTATGTGATCCAAGTATAACCTCCTAGCCATTCCACATGAAACCCCAAAGAAGAGATTAAACAGGAAAAAATAAAAATCACATTTTGGAGAAGCTACAGTCTTTTGCAGCCTAAAGGGAGAGAGGGAAAAAAAGAAGAAGAAAAATCTGAATTTCATTTAAAAGCCTAAGAAAAAAGGGGGATCATGTTACTTGCAAAGTTGCTACAGATCGTTGGATTTTCGCTGGCTTTTAATTCAATGAGAAGATGCACAGCCACAGATGGGGTGAAGCTGCAATCATACATGTAAGTGTATTTAATGGCATGTCCCAGGGGTCTAAAAATGTGCATTTCTTCATTATATCCTATGTGATGATCTGTCAGTCCTAGATAGATAGAGAGAGAGATAGATAGATAGATAGATAGATAGAGAGAGAGAGAGAGAGAGATAGATAGATAGATAGATAGATAGATAGAGAGAGAGAGAGAGAGAGAGAGAGAGAGATAGATAGATAGATAGATAGATAGATAGATAGATAGATAGATAGATAGATAGATAGATAGATAGATAGATCCT
The DNA here is from genome assembly GCF_027358695.1 of Spea bombifrons. Classification (NCBI taxonomy): domain Eukaryota; kingdom Metazoa; phylum Chordata; class Amphibia; order Anura; family Pelobatidae; genus Spea; species Spea bombifrons. Next base: position 7,443,329 of record NC_071098.1, read on the forward strand.
GGATACATTGTATCTGCTTGTAGATTAATTGTTTCCTTTCAGCTGGATCTGTTTGTAAACATGTCTCTTCTGCATGGTGCCCATTCAGAGAGTTAATGGAGAGAAGGGATCTTTGGAGAGGGTAGAGGGGTCTCCTGAACAGTGGGGGGAAAAGATAAAATAAATGGTTAGGAAAAAGCAGCTACTGTAACCAAGGCAATTGCAGAGCTAGAATGACTTATTTCAGGAAGGATACTGTGGTTCTTTTCTCCTTTCTCTGTATCTCTCCCCCCTCTCTCACTCTCTCACTCCTGGCCACTTAGAAATACAATTAAAAGCTTAAGGAGTGGGACATCCCAGATAATCCACATGTTCTTTATGGGAAATAAAGATAGCAATAATTTTTTAATCGTCCACAGAAGACTTCAGCAAGGAAAGTCTATTAATCCTATCAAACTTGGGTTGCTGTACTTCTTTGATTTGATGTTCTGCAGAAATAAGAGGGTTTCACTTTTGTTCTGTATTTCACCTTTAAAAATGACATTTTAAAGTGTGTAATTAATCTTTGTGATGCGGGCTTCTGTTTACTTCAATGTGAGTTATGTGTATACTTTTTCTTTTGTTTCCCTGTAAACTTATCTGATGCTGTATTGCGACACCTATTTATAATTGTGACATTGTTATCCGTATCTTTCATCAATCTCAATTTTCGCCTCAAATACAAATATTTAACTGTACGCATAGGGGATTCGTGGCGTGTGAATTGATGTGTGTCATTCAGGCAATTTAACATTAAGTCATGCTGTGTTATTGGGCATTTACATACAAATGTGACTTGGGTGACGTGGTGTCAGATGGCATTACGTGTAAATGAGTAATGCAGTATCATTATCATCGAAAACACACTTTTTCACTTGAAATCATAATGGGGTGATTAACTAGATACCCAGTCTGGGTTTCAGAACTTGACTTGGTCATATGTGATTAGGACATTGGGACATGTCACCACGGCAGGCTTGGGCACCTTGTTCTTGCCACAAGGGCTTCTACTTCAATGATTCCCAGGGATAAACAAGCCAAAGACAGGCAACCTGTAACCTCTAACATTTCACCTGTAGCTCGTATATATCTTAACCAGCAAGCTAAGGATGATGAGTATCGCTGTCAAACCAACAGGTCAAAGTTCATAAGTCACCAAATAAACCTGTAATCTTCTGTATCGCTCTTTATTTGTCCTTCCTTCCACTTAAACAGTAATATATATATATATATATATATATAATATATATATAATAAACATTGACTAACATAATTATTAAATAGGTCTAATAAAGTAATAATAAAATGTTAATAATGGGCCTGGCGATCCGACTCGAACCACCAGGTTCTTGCACATTCGGAACACTGTCCAACATTCAGGGAATGTCTCAAACGTCTCGGTCCTGATCAAAGTTCAACATTATCTAATCATTATCATCCCGTTCTCATCATCAGGTGAAGTGGCTTTTTTCTCTGACTTCATCATCTCTCCATTACGACTTAAGTCTACTCTGGAATTTTTTAAGAGCTAGTACCTGCTTCTGGAGACCCGCACGTTGAGGTGTTTTAAGTTTCTTTAATACTTGTAACCCACGCAGAACATCATAAATATTAATAAATATTGACTGCAGAGATTATACTTATGTTTCTGAAGATATTTAAGGAATGTGTGAGTGTTTTACTGGCTTTTACACATCATGAGTTGTTATGTTCAACATTTTTTTTAAAAAAAAAAGGTTTAAAAAAACAGGTGTCTGTTATTGGTGGTTATGAATGGAATTTTTGTTTAAGGGAGATTTCACAGAGCGCGTATGTGTAATCTTTAACAATGTAGATGCAGATCGGTGTTAGGAAGTGTAGGAACATGCATGCAATTTTTCAAGATGCACTTGGACGTTTTTAGGAAGCAGCTGGCACTTTTGAAATTACACGCTGCTTTCTCTGATAGACCAACTTTGTACACACATGATCTGGTCAGCGGCGGTCACTTAAAATTCATGCAGTGAGACAGATAGAGGGTCTCAACAAGGTCTCCTTTGCCAGCCTGGGGTTAATATGAGCTTAATTACTGCACAAGTTACATAGGATAATGTGTGCTAGCGCTGCTGTAGCAGATCACCAGAAAGGCAGAATTTAGACAAAAATGGGGAAATAGCAAGTCTTTCAATTAACTGAACACTCTCTGCACCTTTACACTACACGGCGTATCATTGTTAGAAGGAACACCAGAACTCACACCATCACTGAAAACCGGTGGTTAATTTATGGAGATTTATTTTTCCCAGTTCAAAAATAGAACATTATCACCCAGCACTCAATTTGAAAGTTACGTTTATTCCACCACGAGCGACAATGTTCCGATCTTTCTCAAGCCATCCCGTAGCATGATCGGAACGCGGCCACTCACGGTGGAATAAACGTCACTTTGAAACTAATACACTTGGCAAACTTTCTCTGTATTTACTTCAATCCTTGTTTTAAACCCCAACATCCTTTCCATGAAAAATAGACATCTACTACTGTCTTGCTGAATTAATACCGTTGACAACCCTCAAAAGACCGTGAGCAAAGAGGTCCACACCTTGACTTGAGACTAGAGAAGACAACACAAGTAACCTGTCAATGATGAGGTTTCTCTCGCTTGTGCCTTTACAGATTAATTCCACCCACAAGGGCAGTTTAGAACCAAAATGAATTCGTCACACACACCTTTTTATATGAATTTTGAATATTGAGGTATCTCTTGAGGTTCTCCTTAAATATAAAGGAGTCCCAGGCATGGACCTCCTTGCTCAATGAAGATAGCAGGTTTATTGTTGGTGTGAGAGGAGGTGGTGGGTTTTGATTTTAAGATTGCCCTCCCTGGAGCAAGAGCAGTATTTATTTGTGGCTTCTGAGCTTTGCTGTGAATTCCAGGTTAGACCTTCTTCTCGGAAGGAAGGGGCAAGATTTTTATGCATCGCAACTGGCTAGAGACTTCATTAAGAAGACTGGAGCTCACTCCATAAGTGTTTCGTCATGATTACTGGGCTTTTCTTCACATTGGGACCCGCGCTTTGTTGGATTTCTTGCCAAAAGGACATCTGACTCACGTCGCACTTCCAGACTACCTTTAGGGGTAGGATTAGTTTGAGGGTCTGATGAAGGTTTTTTCCACTCTAATTGCCAGTGAGCGGAAACTTGAGACTCAACTGAGAAAGGATTCACCATAGGACTGACTATTGAAATGTTTCTCTCCTTTTTTTTGGCTGTAGTTTTTATATTAACACTTAATTGAAAATAAGAAACATACATTCTAAATGCCTTTTACACAAATGCGAGAATCAGGGGGTAATCTGGAAATTGGCAGCAAATCTTCAAATTTTTTGTACGTTTATCGGTGATATAAAAGCCTGCCAGGTTATAGACCAAAATGAATTAATGTATTGAATAGAGACGTGGTTTATGGTGTTAGTTATACTTGTTACATGACTCACATGTACCCAGTTCATAATACTATTTCTTATTCATAACAGTAAATCACAATTTCATCTTTTTTGAGCTCTAATTACCTACAGTGAAAATATTTAGTTTTGAATTCAGTTCAAGGGTTTTGTTTTTACATTTGGAGTTTAATTAGGTGGGTGTTATTCGATCATTTGATGGAATTCTAAAAATCCCAAACATGGTATAAATACAACGATAAGCCATAACATTATGGCCACCTGCCTAATATTGTGGAGGCCCCCCTTTTGCTGGCAAAACAGCCCTGACCCGTCGAGGCATGGACTCCACTAGGCCTCTGAAGGTGCGCTGTGGTATCTGGCACCAAGACGTTAGCAGGAGATCCTTTAAGTCCTGTAAGTACCTGATGTTTGTAAAAGAAAGATGGACTCATCCTTCAAGGGAGGAATACTAGCAGGTCTTGTAACTTCTGGGCGAGAGGGGCAATCGCCGCAGGTGCTGCAAGGCATGGGGTGCGCTTCCACTTCCAGTAGTGGATATGATGTCAGCAAGAAGTGTGACCTCACATCCTGCCTATGGCACCATGAACCCTGTAATACCTTTCATAACACCGATTCGTGCTTTGCTTGGGTCTTTGCGACGTCTGGTTAGAAGCTGTTTCCAGATATAGCTTGCGAAGCCTTTGTGATACACCGTCCCTTTCATATCCACATCGAGTATTAATAACAGCAATCTAGCTCTCAGATAAAAATTCCTTAGAAAAAAAATATTCTTTGTGGTTTGAAAAAAAAGGAATGTTGAAAGATCGCAGTTACTGCAGCTTGTATGCGAAGCACAAAGCACTGTGGTTATTTACTATTGAAAGACTGCTACTGCACAAACATGTTCTAATCACTGCTTACCAGGAATCACGCTGGAGGTATGTGGTTTGCGTGATATCAGTATAATTATATATATCATTATAGCTGTTATTTGTGAAATGCCAAAATGTTTTCTTAGCACAGTAAATACGTTGAAAAGAGCGTATATTGACAGGCGACATAAAACATATTAATTCCCAAGGTCAGGGGAACACAGCGTCTAGAGGACCAATTCTGATAAATAATTCAAGGAAAGGGACATAGGACACAGAATTTATGGTAGAGAAGTAACCAAATGTAAGCAGGGATGGAATTGTTTCGTGGTTACATTAAAGGAGAAGAAACAAACTATTCATTAAAGTGGATCAAAGGTATATGAAAATCTAAAAGACTAATCTTACAAAACACCAACGACTGCATTGTGATGGTCCTTCAGGTCCATCTTTTCTCTGTGTAGATACATTTACAAGAAGATCAAACCTGGTAGCAAAATATCCCTTTGTATATAGACCAGGGTGATAAATGGAGCAGGATACAGAGCAGAAGGGAGATGGGCAGATAGAAGGGGTAAGATGGAGAAAATAAATGGAGATGGGCAGATAGAAGGGGGTAAGATGGAGAAAAGAAATGGAGATGGGCAGATAGAAGGGGGTAAGATGGAGAAAAGAAATGGAGATGGGCAGATAGAAGGGGTAAGATGGAGAAAAGAAATGGAGATGGGCAGATAGAAGGGGTAAGAGGGAGAAAAGAAATGGAGATAGGCAGATAGAAGGGGGTAAGATGGAGAAAAGAAATGGAGATGGGCAGATAGAAGGGGGTAAGATGGAGAAAAGAAATGGAGATAGGCAGATAGAAGGGGGTAAGATGGAGAAAAGAAATGGAGATGGGAAGATAGAAGGCGGTAAGATGGAGAAAAGAAATGGAGATAGGCAGATAGAAGGGGGTAAGATGGAGAAAAGAAATGGAGATGGGCAGTAGGGGTAAAATGGAGAAGAGGGAAATAACTGGACATATTGGACATATTAGATGAACAAGATGAAGACCAGATGGTCTCAGACGGTCAGATGATAGGAGAGTAAGATGGAGGAGAGATAGAGAGAAAGGAAGCAAGAAGGGTGAAAAAAAGAAATAAGAAAGGGCAGATAGGAGAGGCATGATGGAGGAGAGAATGGCAGATATAAAGCTAAGGAAAAACAGAATAAGTCAGGGAGAGTCAATTAAGGAAAAAAAGAAAAAACTAGCTAAGGACTCAGGAAATTGAGTTGAATGAAATAGTGATATCGTAAAAGAAAATAATCGATATAAGGAACAGAAGGGCAAAAACACGGTATATGGGTGACAAATACATCCAAAAATACATTTTGGTATTTGATGAACATATTGGGCCTTTTTGTAACATTATTACTGTTGTTTTATTAGCGTTTCCAATGAGGTCCCTGCCTTCGTATTGCGGGGCTGTATTTATACCGTGCTTTTGCCGTAACTGGATGGTAAAATGGATTATTTCGAGCATTCATTTTTTAGCTTTCGTGTGCTCCTAGATCATTATACCCTCCTCATGTGACCTGTTAACCGAAGTGTGATGAATGGTCATTAAGAGAAGATAATGACTTTTACACATTTCTGAATATATCCTTCAGCGTCGGGTGACACTTTGGGGGATATGCAGCTTTCCAGCGTGTGAAATCGGAACAAAGACAGGTGTGATCTATAAACAAAGAAACCCAGATTAAAATAGCAGACAAGAGCCACCTGGTTCATTTATTCTTCAATTCCTTATGTCACAAATAATGTAAATATATATATATATATATATATATATATATATATCTATAGAGAGAAAGAGAGAGACATGAGTGACAATTGGGGTTCTGTTGGTTACTATTAATAATAGTAACCAACAGGTTAATAATAATAATAACAATAATAATAAAGTTGCATACTTTCAATTTCACTTCTTTTTATTCTAGCTAGTGAGAGAAAACTGAGATAAGTCAGCAAAACATTAACGCACCCGGCCATCACATGTACTTTATTTGACATGATAGCCGAGAGGGCCATCATCGCAAATTGGTAATTGCCCCAGGAGCCAACTCATGCAGGGTGTTACATGACATCACGCAACATTGCATGACCCCCGCAGTAATAGCATGGCTGCTCACACGTTGTGTGCGATTGTTTATGTTATGGTGGGAAGGGGCTGCGGGGCACTCAGTTGTATCTGCCCCCTGGACCAGAATGTAGACTCTCCCCCAACATATAGTTGCCCCTTTTCCCAGCTCTTTTCCTTGAACAGAAAACATTGCAGAGAGTGATTTCAATGGCTGCTGATTGGGTGCTTCTAGCAGCC